>NC_135315.1:50002974-50308812 GCF_048772815.1 Callospermophilus lateralis
ACTTCCCCGTTGCCCGCCAGGGCCCAGTCTCCCCTGAGCCCTGAGGCCACCTGGCGCCTGGGGAGTGAACTGTGTGGCTGGGGTCTTTCTCTCCCACGCCTGGACGGGACACCCTCTTTGGCCGGAGGGGTGAAGAGTCCCTGTGGAGGCCGCCACCCTGGAGACTTGGAGCTAGGTGGAGAGTTCCTCCTGGCAAACACCTGGCTTTTGGCCTTCGAAGCGGCCCTGCAGGCAGCCTTGTGCTCAAAACCTGCGACCCCAAGAACACTGTTAGGGGATCTCAACTCCAAGGGCACCCAGGACCCGGATCCATCCCGCCTGACACAGCATTTTCTGGCCTTTGGGCCCATGGGGCTGTGCTCCTGTGCATGACCACAACCTGCCCGGGATGGCGGAGGTCCCTGGGAAGAGTGGATGTGGATGTCCAAGGCTTGTGGGGATCTCCTGGGACGCGCCAGCGGGCGCTCTCTGGGCCCCAGGGAAGAACCCTGTGGGACCCTTGGATCCGGAGCCACGCCCGCCTGGGCGGGAGCCTGGGAGATTGGACAGAGGACATCTCCCCACCGTCATGGAGGACCTCCTGAGACCCGGGAAAAGGGCAGCCCTGTCCCACCCTGGCCCAGGTAAGGGAGACTTGGGGCTGAGGGCATCTCCGCCAAAGGTGCCCAGGACTCTGAGCCCTGTGGGTGAGCGCCCCTCGCCCACAGGCACTCATTCTCCAGGGTTGCTGCGGGTGAGCTCCCTCAGCCCCCCAGCGCCGCTCAGGCTGCTCGGGGTTCTGGGGGTGAGCGCCCCTCACCCAGCAGTGCTCAGGGCGGCCCTGAGTGTGCAGGGGAGCCGCCCCGGCCCTGGGGGTGGGGGGCTTAGGCTTCCTTCCTTCCTGGGGGTTAGCACCCCTCCCTTCAGCAGTGCTGGGCCTGGCCTGCCGGCTGTGGGTGAGCGCCCCAGGCGGCCTGCAGTCCCCAGGGCGCTCTGGGCCCTGCTGGTGAGCGCCCCTGGGCCTTCAGTGCTCAGTGTGCTTGGGCGTGCTGCTGGTGCGCGCCTGGCGGCCCCCGCCCCAACTCCCCGCGGTCCCAGCCCTGTTCCCTTTCCCCAGGGTCCTGCTTGGCAGGGCCCCTGGGTCCCTGGCATTCCTTCTGCACTGCGTCCTGCGGGTGAGCGCCCCTCGCCCGCCAGTGCCCAGTGTCCCCAGGGTCCTGTGGGTGAGCCGCCTGCCTTGTGGGGGGGCCCAGCAGGCTTCCTTGTCCTCCGGGGCCTGCGGGTGAGCGCCCCTCGCCCGCGGGTCCTCGGTGTGCCCGGGCCTCTGGGGTTAGCCCCCCAGGCGCGCCAGGGACCAGTGACCTCTGGGGCCCGCGGGTGAGCGCCCCTCGCCCGCTGGTCCCCAGTGTCCTCTGTGTCCCGAGGCTGAGCAGCCCCGGCTCAGTCCCCTCTGGGTCCTGAGGGGTGAGCGCCCCTCGCCCAGCAGTTCCCAGTGGGTCTCCTCTGGGGCCCGTGGGTGGTGCCCCTCCCTCGCCAGGGCTCAGTCTGCCCTGGGCCCTGTGGGTGAGCTCCCCTCGCCTGCCAGGGCTCAGTGTCCTCTGGGCCTGTGGGTGGGGGGGGGGACTTCCCCGTTGCCCGCCAGGGCCCAGTCTCCCCTGAGCCCTGAGGCCACCTGGCGCCTGGGGAGTGAACTGTGTGGCTGGGGTCTTACTCTCCCATGCCTGGACAGGACACCCTCTTTGGCCGGAGGGGTGAAGAGTCCCTGTGGAGGCCGCCACCCTGGAGACTTGGAGCTAGGTGGAGAGTTCCTCCTGGCAAACACCTGGCTTTTGGCCTTCGAAGCGGCCGTGCAGGCAGCCTTGTGCTCAAAACCTGCGACCCCAAGAACACTGTTAGGGGATCTCAACTCCAAGGGCACCCAGGACCCGGATCCATCCCGCCTGACACAGCATTTTCTGGCCTTTGGGCCCATGGGGCTGTGCTCCTGTGCATGACCACAACCTGCCCGGGATGGCGGAGGTCCCTGGGAAGAGTGGATGTGGATGTCCAAGGCTTGTGGGGATCTCCTGGGACGCGCCAGCGGGCGCTCTCTGGGCCCCAGGGAAGAACCCTGTGGGACCCTTGGATCCGGAGCCACGCCTGCCTGGGCGGGAGCCTGGGAGATTGGACAGAGGACATCTCCCCACCATCATGGAGGACCTGCTGAGACCCGGGAAAAGGGCAGCACTGTCCCACCCTGGCCCAGGTAAGGGAGACTTGGGGCTGAGGGCATCTCCGCCAAAGGTGCCCAGGACTCTGAGCCCTGTGGGTGAGCGCCCCTCGCCCACAGGCACTCATTCTCCAGGGTTGCTGTCGGTGAGCTCCCTCAGCCCCCCAGCGCTGCTCAGGCTGCTCGGGGTTCTGGGGGTGAGCGCCCCTCACCCAGCAGTGCTCTGGGCGGCCCTGAGTGTGCAGGGGAGCCGCCCCGGCCCTGGGGGTGGGGGGCTTAGGCTTCCTTCCTTCCTGGGGGTTAGCACCCCTCCCTTCAGCAGTGCTGGGCCTGGCCTGCCGGCTGTGGGTGAGCGCCCCAGGCGGCCTGCAGTCCCCAGGGCGCTCTGGGCCCTGCTGGTGAGCGCCCCTGGGCCTTCAGTGCTCAGTGTGCTTGGGCGTGCTGCTGGTGCGCGCCTGGCGGCCCCCGCCCCAACTCCCCGCGGTCCCAGCCCTGTTCCCTTTCCCCAGGGTCCTGCTTGGCAGGGCCCCTGGGTCCCTGGCATTCCTTCTGCACTGCGTCCTGCGGGTGAGCGCCCCTCGCCCGCCAGTGCCCAGTGTCCCCAGGGTCCTGTGGGTGAGCCGCCTGCCTTGTGGGGGGGCCCAGCAGGCTTCCTTGTCCTCCGGGGCCTGCGGGTGAGCGCCCCTCGCCCGCGGGTCCTCGGTGTGCCCGGGCCTCTGGGGTTAGCCCCCCAGGCGCGCCAGGGACCAGTGACCTCTGGGGCCCGCGGGTGAGCGCCCCTCGCCCGCTGGTCCCCAGTGTCCTCTGTGTCCCGAGGCTGAGCAGCCCCGGCTCAGTCCCCTCTGGGTCCTGAGGGGTGAGCGCCCCTCGCCCAGCAGTTCCCAGTGGGTCTCCTCTGGGGCCCGTGGGTGGTGCCCCACCTCGCCAGGGCTCAGTCTGCCCTGGGCCCTGTGGGTGAGCGCCCCTCGCCTGCCAGGGCTCAGTGTCCTCTGGGCCTGTGGGTGGGGGGGGGGGGACTTCCCCGTTGCCCGCCAGGGCCCAGTCTCCCCTGAGCCCTGAGGCCACCTGGCGCCTGGGGAGTGAACTGTGTGGCTGGGGTCTTTCTCTCCCATGCCTGGACAGGACACCCTCTTTGGCCGGAGGGGTGAAGAGTCCCTGTGGAGGCCGCCACCCTGGAGACTTGGAGCTAGGTGGAGAGTTCCTCCTGGCAAACACCTGGCTTTTGGCCTTCGAAGCGGCCCTGCAGGCAGCCTTGTGCTCAAAACCTGCGACCCCAAGAACACTGTTAGGGGATCTCAACTCCAAGGGCACCCAGGACCCGGATCCATCCCGCCTGACACAGCATTTTCTGGTCTTTGGGCCCATGGGGCTGTGCTCCTGTGCATGACCACAACCTGCCCGGGATGGCGGAGGTCCCTGGGAAGAGTGGATGTGGATGTCCAAGGCTTGTGGGGATCTCCTGGGACGCGCCAGCGGGCGCTCTCTGGGCCCCAGGGAAGAACCCTGTGGGACCCTTGGATCCGGAGCCACGCCCGCCTGGGCGGGAGCCTGGGAGATTGGACAGAGGACATCTCCCCACCGTCATGGAGGACCTGCTGAGACCCGGGAAAAGGGCAGCACTGTCCCACCCTGGCCCAGGTAAGGGAGACTTGGGGCTGAGGGCATCTCCGCCAAAGGTGCCCAGGACTCTGAGCCCTGTGGGTGAGCGCCCCTCGCCCACAGGCACTCATTCTCCAGGGTTGCTGCTGGTGAGCTCCCTCAGCCCCCCAGCGCCGCTCAGGCTGCTCGGGGTTCTGGGGGTGAGCGCCCCTCACCCAGCAGTGCTCCGGGCGGCCCTGAGTGTGCAGGGGAGCCGCCCCGGCCCTGGGGGTGGGGGGCTTAGGCTTCCTTCCTTCTGGGGGTTAGCACCCCTCCCTTCAGCAGTGCTGGGCCTGGCCTGCCGGCTGTGGGTGAGCGCCCCAGGCGGCCTGCAGTCCCCAGGGCGCTCTGGGCCCTGCTGGTGAGCGCCCCTGGACCTTCAGTGCTCAGTGTGCTTGGGCGTGCTGCTGGTGTGCGCCTGGCGGCCCCCGCCCCAACTCCCCGCGGTCCCAGCCCTGTTCCCTTTCCCCAGGGTCCTGCTTGGCAGGGCCCCTGGGTCCCTGGCATTCCTTCTGCACTGCGTCCTGCGGGTGAGCGCCCCTCGCCGGCCAGTGCCCAGTGTCCCCAGGGTCCTGTGGGTGAGCCGCCTGCCTTGTGGGGGGGCCCAGCAGGCTTCCTTGTCCTCCGGGGCCTGCGGGTGAGCGCCCCTCGCCCGCGGGTCCTCGGTGTGCCCGGGCCTCTGGGGTTAGCCCCCCAGGCGCGCCAGGGACCAGTGACCTCTGGGGCCCGCGGGTGAGCGCCCCTCGCCCGCTGGTCCCCAGTGTCCTCTGTGTCCCGAGGCTGAGCAGCCCCGGCTCAGTCCCCTCTGGGTCCTGAGGGGTGAGCGCCCCTCGCCCAGCAGTTCCCAGTGGGTCTCCTCTGGGGCCCGTGGGTGGTGCCCCTCCCTCGCCAGGGCTCAGTCTGCCCTGGGCCCTGTGGGTGAGCGCCCCTCGCCTGCCAGGGCTCAGTGTCCTCTGGGCCTGTGGGTGGGGGGGGGGGACTTCCCCGTTGCCCGCCAGGGCCCAGTCTCCCCTGAGCCCTGAGGCCACCTGGCGCCTGGGGAGTGAACTGTGTGGCTGGGGTCTTACTCTCCCATGCCTGGACGGGACACCCTCTTTGGCCTGAGGGGTGAAGAGTCCCTGTGGAGGCCGCCACCCTGGAGACTTGGAGCTAGGTGGAGAGTTCCTCCTGGCAAACACCTGGCTTTTGGCCTTCGAAGCGGCCCTGCAGGCAGCCTTGTGCTCAAAACCTGCGACCCCAAGAACACTGTTAGGGGATCTCAACTCCAAGGGCACCCAGGACCCGGATCCATCCCGCCTGACACAGCATTTTCTGGCCTTTGGGCCCCTGGGGCTGTGCTCCTGTGCATGACCACAACCTGCCCGGGATGGCGGAGGTCCCTGGGAAGAGTGGATGTGGATGTCCAAGGCTTGTGGGGATCTCCTGGGACGCGCCAGTGGGCGCTCTCTGGGCCCCAGGGAAGAACCCTGTGTGACCCTTGGATCCGGAGCCACGCCCACCTGGGCGGGAGCCTGGGAGATTGGACAGAGGACATCTCCCCACCGTCATGGAGGACCTGCTGAGACCCGGGAAAAGGGCAGCACTGTCCCACCCTGGCCCAGGTAAGGGAGACTTGGGGCTGAGGGCATCTCCGCCAAAGGTGCCCAGGACTCTGAGCCCTGTGGGTGAGCGCCCCTCGCCCACAGGCACTCATTCTCCAGGGTTGCTGCGGGTGAGCTCCCTCAGCCCACAAGCGCCGCTCAGGCTGCTCGGGGTTCTGGGGGTGAGCGCCCCTCACCCAGCAGTGCTCCGGGCGGCCCTGAGTGTGCAGGGGAGCCGCCCCGGCCCTGGGGGTGGGGGGCTTAGGCTTCCTTCCTGCCTGGGGGTTAGCACCCCTCCCTTCAGCAGTGCTGGGCCTGGCCTGCCGGCTGTGGGTGAGCGCCCCAGGCGGCCTGCAGTCCCCAGGGCGCTCTGGGCCCTGCTGGTGAGCGCCCCTGGGCCTTCAGTGCTCAGTGTGCTTGGGCGTGCTGCTGGTGCGCGCCTGGCGGCCCCCGCCTTAACTCCCCGCGGTCCCAGCCCTGTTCCCTTTCCCCAGGGTCCTGCTTGGCAGGGCCCCTGGGTCCCTGGCATTCCTTCTGCACTGCGTCCTGCGGGTGAGCGCCCCTCGCCCGCCAGTGCCCAGTGTCCCCAGGGTCCTGTGGGTGAGCCGCCTGCCTTGTGGGGGGGCCCAGCAGGCTTCCTTGTCCTCCGGGGCCTGCGGGTGAGCGCCCCTCGCCCGCGGGTCCTCGGTGTGCCCGGGCCTCTGGGGTTAGCCCCCCAGGCGCGCCAGGGACCAGTGACCTCTGGGGCCCGCGGGTGAGCGCCCCTCGCCCGCTGGTCCCCAGTGTCCTCTGTGTCCGGAGGCTGAGCAGCCCTGGCTCAGTCCCCTCTGGGTCCTGAGTGGTGAGCGCCCCTCGCCCAGCAGTTCCCAGTGGGTCTCCTCTGGGGCCCGTGGGTGGTGCCCCTCCCTCGCCAGGGCTCAGTCTGCCCTGGGCCCTGTGGGTGAGCGCCCCTCGCCTGCCAGGGCTCAGTGTCCTCTGGGCCTGTGGGTGGGGGGGGGGGACTTCCCCGTTGCCCGCCAGGGCCCAGTCTCCCCTGAGCCCTGAGGCCACCTGGCGCCTGGGGAGTGAACTGTGTGGCTGGGGTCTTACTCTCCCATGCCTGGACGGGACACCCTCTTTGGCCGGAGGGGTGAAGAGTCCCTGTGGAGGCCGCCACCCTGGAGACTTGGAGCTAGGTGGAGAGTTCCTCCTGGCAAACACCTGGCTTTTGGCCTTCGAAGCGGCCCTGCAGGCAGCCTTGTGCTCAAAACCTGCGACCCCAAGAACACTGTTAGGGGATCTCAACTCCAAGGGCACCCAGGACCCGGATCCATCCCGCCTGACACAGCATTTTCTGGCCTTTGGGCCCATGGGGCTGTGCTCCTGTGCATGACCACAACCTGCCCGGGATGGCGGAGGTCCCTGGGAAGAGTGGATGTGGATGTCCAAGGCTTGTGGGGATCTCCTGGGACGCGCCAGCGGGCGCTCTCTGGGCCCCAGGGAAGAACCCTGTGGGACCCTTGGATCCGGAGCCACGCCCGCCTGGGCGGGAGCCTGGGAGATTGGACAGAGGACATCTCCCCACCGTCATGGAGGACCTGCTGAGACCCGGGAAAAGGGCAGCACTGTCCCACCCTGGCCCAGGTAAGGGAGACTTGGGGCTGAGGGCATCTCCGCCAAAGGTGTCCAGGACTCTGAGCCCTGTGGGTGAGCGCCCCTCGCCCACAGGCACTCATTCTCCAGGGTTGCTGCGGGTGAGCTCCCTCAGCCCCCCAGCGCCGCTCAGGCTGCTCGGGGTTCTGGGGGTGAGCGCCCCTCACCCAGCAGTGCTCCGGGCGGCCCTGAGTGTGCATGGGAGCCGCCCCGGCCCTGGGGGTGGGGGGCTTAGGCTTCCTTCCTTCCTGGGGGTTAGCACCCCTCCCTTCAGCAGTGCTGGGCCTGGCCTGCCGGCTGTGGGTGAGCGCCCCAGGCGGCCTGCAGTCCCCAGGGCGCTCTGGGCCCTGCTGGTGAGCGCCCCTGGGCCTTCAGTGCTCAGTGTGCTTGGGCATGCTGCTGGTGCGCGCCTGGCGGCCCCTGCCCCAACTCCCCGCGGTCCCAGCCCTGTTCCCTTTCCCCAGGGTCCTGCTTGGCAGGGCCCCTGGGTCCCTGGCATTCCTTCTGCACTGCGTCCTGCGGGTGAGCGCCCCTCGCCCGCCAGTGCCCAGTGTCCCCAGATCCTGTGGGTGAGCCGTCTGCCTTGTGGGGGGGCCCAGCAGGCTTCCTTGTCCTCCGGGGCCTGCGGGTGAGCGCCCCTCGCCCGCGGGTCCTCGGTGTGCCCGGGCCTCTGGGGTTAGCCCCCCAGGCGCGCCAGGGACCAGTGACCTCTGGGGCCCGCGGGTGAGCGCCCCTCGCCCGCTGGTCCCCAGTGTCCTCTGTGTCCTGAGGCTGAGCGCCCCCAGCTCAGTCCCCTCTGGGTCCTGAGGGGTGAGCGCCCCTCGGCCAGCAGTTCCCAGTGGGTCTCCTCTGGGGCTCAAGGGTGGTGCCCCTCCCTCGCCAGGGCTCAGTCTGCCCTGGGCCCTGTGGGTGAGCGCCCCTCGCCTGCCAGGGCTCAGTGTCCTCTGGGCCTGTGGGTGGGTGGGGGGGGACTTCCCCGTTGCCCGCCAGGGCCCAGTCTCCCCTGAGCCCTGAGGCCACCTGGCGCCTGGGGAGTGAACTGTGTGGCTGGGGTCTTTCTCTCCCATGCCGGGACAGGACACCCTCTTTGGCCTGAGGGGTGAAGAGTCCCTGTGGAGGCCGCCACCCTGGAGACTTGGAGCTAGGTGGAGAGTTCCTCCTGGCAAACACCTGGCTTTTGGCCTTCCAAGCGGCCCTGCAGGCAGCCTTGTGCTCAAAACCTGCGACCCCAAGAATACTGTTAGGGGATCTCAACTCCAAGGGCACCCAGGACCCGGATCCATCCCACCTGACACAGCCTTTTCTGGCCTTTGGACCAGAGTTTTGGCAGAGAACATCTTTCCACCGTTATGGAGGACCTGCTGAGACCCGGGAAAAAGGCACCACTGTCCCACCGTGGCCCAGATAAGGGACACTTGGGGCTGAGGGCATCTCTGCCAGAGGTGCCCAGGACTCTGAGCCCTGTGGGTGAGTCTCTTTAGTGTCCTGAGGGTGAGTGCCCTCCTGCTCAAGGGTAAGTCTCTCCTTTGTGTTGAGGGTGAGTGCCCCTCGCTCACCAGTGCTCAATGTCTCTTGCTTACTGTGGTTGTGCGCTGTTTGCTAGACTCCTTTGGGTTCTCTGTGTCTGAGCCTCTTTCTCACCAATGTTTAGGTCCTCTGGGTCCTTTGTCCCCATCCCATCTGTCTTCACTGCAGTTGTCCCTTGGTGTCTTGCTGGTGAGCACAACCCTCTCGCTAGTGTTAACTTCCTTATGAGAATATGGTGAGTGTTTTTCTTCCAGTGTTTTCAGTGGGCACCCTTCTTCTTTGTTTTCGAGTATTTCCTTTTTTGATTGGTTTAATTTTTTAATTTCTTTTCTTTTCTTTTTTTCTGTAGAGCTGGTTATGTGCTTTGTTTTGGGCTTTGAATTTCTTGGCTGCCTCTCGTGAGGGGCATGGCTACTCTACATGTGTAGCTGACCTTCATGTCCCCAGCTTGTGATGCTTCCTGGAGACATTTGGGCGTCCTGGCTGGGTTGTTCTGTCCTCTCCTTTAGTGGATAGATCTGTGGCTGCTGACAGACTGTTGCGTGGTACCTTTCCACACTGTGCCAGAGCTGTGGTCTTGAGGTTTAGAGCCCCTGAGGTAGACATTTCCTGCCCCCAACCCTGAGCCTCCTTTTGCACAGGCAGCCTCCTTCCCAGGGGCCTCCCTAAGGAAAGCCTGGAAACGGGGTCTCTGCCCTCATCCCAGGTCCTCTTCTTTACTGGGCTCTCATTCACTCTGATGACAGCCACTGTTAGCTTCACGGTCTGCCTACTCAGCCACCTGGACTCTTTTGAGTATTTCCTTTTTGGCTTGTTTTTTTGTAGAGCTTGTTCTATGGTTCCTTTTGGGATCTTGAGATACTGGGAGTTTGAATTTCTTGGCCTCCTCTTGTGTGGTGCATGGCTGCTCTAAATGTGTAGCTGACCTTCATGTCCCCAGCTTGTGATGGTTCCTGGAGACATTTGGCTGTCCTGGCTGTTCCTTCCTGGAAGAAGTGTTGGGGTTTGAGAGTGGGTTCTTCTTCCCCATCTTGAGTTCCAGCATTTTGGGGACATACTCGCCATGTTCTGCTCTGTGCCCAGTGGGAGGAGCAGCACTGAGGAGAGGAACAAGAGCTCCAGGCCTAGCAGGTGAGTGGGGAAAGGATCTGAGTGGGGTGGGCCTGGGCCTTGCTTTGTTCTGGGCCTCACCCAGTGGTGCGCCATGCCCTGTAGCCCTCCTGGGACTTCAGAGGCCCCCAGTGGGCCCCTCCCTGGACCCCACCTGTGGTTCCATTGGATGTCAATCAGCAGGCTTTCTGAAGAGCACTTGTGTGCTCATTATTAACTTCACTGGTACAGAGGATGTGACACACACTTCACAAATCATCTTAAAATAAACCTCTCTCGATTGTAAATTCCACAGATCAAGGGCTTTTCACTAAATGCTTCAGTTCTGGCTGGACTTTTGTATCTGTAGCCAGCTGATGGTTGCCACAGAACCATCATGGACAAGATCAATCTCATAGCAAATGCTCCATGCTATCTAATTCAAGAAGAGAATTTGCTTGTGCTATTCACTGGCTGATAGTTGAGTGTAGTTCTGACAAGAATGTTGGTTGATAATTTCATTGATACATAAGACAAAAACAAAGCAAGCAGAACATTCATGTGCATTGCACTACTTTGTTAGGGCAAAGGTGTGTTCTTGGTTGAATGGATGCTAGTGTTGAGTACTGGAAGTGTAGTTCAACACACTTTTGTAGCTATTCATAATGGAATAGCTACAGACATAAACATTCCTGCATTATTAACCTTTTCTCCATCTCATCATTAAATTGAGACAATGAACAAAACAGCAAACCAGCCTGCAACAGGTGGTGATTGCTGATTTTCCTTTTGTAGATGCCTCATGCGACCCGTACTCTGCATGGCCAGGGAGGGACCTGGAGTAGAGCAGCGCCATGATTGCAACTGAACATGACTCAGGTGAATCCTGAGTATGGGTGTTAGCAAGACTCGGTGGAGAGATCTCCAGGTCGTAAGCCATGAGAACAGGAGGGAACAGGCGGCCCAGAGTCTGGTCCTAGCAGCATAGGGTGGGCTGAAATGTCCAAATGTGAGCCCTGCCATGGCCGAGCATGGCTTCTACACACATGTTCCCATGCACATGGCATTGAAGGAGGATGCAGCAGAGCTGGGAGGGTTTGGGGCCACGGGCCAGCTCTGTCCTAGAGCCCAACTGTGAAGGCTAATACCCCCTTGCTGTCTCCCCTGCTTCCATCCAGCTTCCAGGGCTGCTCTCCCTCCCCAGGCTTCTCCTGGCCCTCTGGTCCCTCCAAATGACTCTTCTCCTGGAGCCTCCACCACTGCTTCCCTCTAGAAAAACCCAAACCAAAGATCACAGCTTGGCTTGGGCTCTACAGGCCTCCTCTGAACCTGAAGTTAGAGTTTAAGAAAACCATATATACTTTCATTCAGAGCAACCAACAGGGACTTTCAGGAGAAAAAGAAACCGCTGAAAACTGAGAGATTGGGCAAACGCATCCACCTTAGTAGGGCTTTAGAATCTGGCACTCAGAAACATAAATAAAAGCAAAGCCACCCTCTGATCAGCAAAGACATTTCTTAAAATCAAGTGTCACTGAGGATGAGTTGAAATGGATATTTTCAAATAAACTACAGGCCAAAAAGCCAGTAGGACGTATATGGAAAGTAAGTTCATAACTGGACCAGCACACAATCCAGCCTCAACACACATGCCTTGGGCTCAATAATGCAGATGGAACAATCAGAAGGAACTCTGGCTCACTTGTCCACTTCTAGAAATTGTAAAGCACTTGAAAAGGGGCAGGAGGAAGTGTTTATCCAGTAAGGCAGGATGCGCCCATGAAATGGGCAGTGCAGTGTGATAAGAAAATTCTTTTTCAGACCAAGGGAGGAAACACTGTGTGATGAGGAATGAAGGTGAAGGAGCTGAGAAGCTGGACAGAGTGGGAAGAACATGGTGCAGCTGCACAGAAGGCCACAGGGAGCAGGAACAGATCCAGCTGTCAGATGGCCTCAGGACAAGGCACCCCCTCTCTGCACAGTTCTGGTTCGGAAGTTTTGACCTTGGTCCATAGGTATGTGTCTGTGGAATACGACGCGTACATTCATTAGCTGGGTCTTTGGGGGTGTGGGGGAAGGTCTACTTGTCTACTAGATGGTATATAGCAGCCTTTCCCACACAGGCCTCTGCCCTGGCCACTTGCCCTTGCCTCTAGATTCCTGCACTGCTGCCTGCCACTCTCTGCAGCTCTCTTCCAGTAGCCCTGGAGCATTCTTGTGCAAGGCTCCATCCCTCAGCAGTGCCCTGGCCAGGCTGGCAGGCCACCCTCAAGAAGGGCACAGCCACAGAGCTGGCACCATCACCCTCCAGAATAAGCAGGGCCCTCTCTTGAGCTGCAGGACTGGCCTCTGCCCCAGCACCCAACTCAAGGCGTGTTACTGAGCCTTCTTTTGCAGGGGGAGACAGGCAGTAGGATTGGAGAGGAAGAGGGAGAGGATGTGAGCATAGAGCAAGTCGGCTGCGTGGGAGCAGGAACTGAGGGGCACTTGGAAGGAACGTCATAGGTCCAGTCCAACTTGAAAAGGCACAAGGGTAGGAAGAGCTTCTGGCTCCATCCTGGGGTAAAACTGGGGAGTAAAGAGCTTTCCTAAGTTGAGAGCTTTTTTCCTGCCCTCAGTCAGCAGGATGCTCGACATACCTGATGTCATGGACCACCTGCCTCAAGTCTGTAAGGGAGCAGGGATCCCCTCAGTTTCCAAATGGCAGAGGTGCTCAGGGGATTGATGTGACTTTGTCAGTGGAACCCAAGCAATGAGGGGCAGAGAAGGTACCAGAATCCAGGCCCATCTGCCCCCGGGCCCAGCTCTGTGTGGTACTAGCAGCACCCTCCAAGGGAAGGATGCAGACAGGGGCCGGTTAAGGAGAGGCCGAGTCCTGTCCTGTGGCCTATGAGGCTGTTCTGCCTGACTGTTCCAGTGAGGTGACAGGCACTGTCTACCAAGCAGCTGTCCCCAAGAGAGCCCCATGGGTTGGTGGGCTCGTTCAGAGACTTGGACATACCTAGACTGAAGTTAAATCGAGGAGCACACAGAAGCCTGTGTAAACAGAGTAGGATAAGTCACAAGGCCAAGGGTCCATACAAGACTAAAATCCCAGAACAAGTCCAGGCTGAGCTGAGCCAGGTCAAGACAAAACAAATGCCAAGATAAAGACCAGGGCAACCCCATCCTAGACACATCTGAGCCAAGCTCAGCTGAAGCGGGCAGGCAGTAGGACCAGGCATGTTGAGGCAGGGACAGGCGTGGTGTGGTGGGTACTCGCTTCCTCCACAGGCAGGTCTGGAGTCATCCTGGATCCTAATGTTGGCTCTTGGCACATCAGTGTGTGGATGCAGATTGTGCTCCTGACCAGGCCTGAGATGATGGGTCTAGTCCATAGATGAAAGGGACAGACTGATGGGGGGACCATAACTAGAGAAAAGATCTGATCCCCATGGCTTGAGGGATGACACTGACCTGAGAGGTTCTTGTTTCTGCCCTTCCAGGGAAGAAGTGGCTGTAGTGACAGGTAACACAAGCCATCCTCACACGGAAAGGCAGCCTTGGCTCTTTTGGAAAATCCGGACTGCAGATGTCCCCTGCTCTCTAAGACAATGGTCTTGCTCAGCCCTGCCACGTGGAAAGGAGGCGAAGGCCAATGCAGCCCTGGTCACTGGTGGAGTGGAGGCGTCTACCAAGTGCCTCCTGATCAGCTTTAACAGCGGAGTGCTCAAGGTTTGGCTGCTTCTGCTGGCCTCCATCTCCCTGCTCACAGACCACAGAGACGCCCACCTGGCTCCGGGGCTGAGGTCTCCTGTGTGTCTCCATGCAGCCCACCGCTTCCTCCTGCTCTCACATTCTCCACCTTCCCCAATGATGTGTGCTGTTTTGTAACACAATAAAGATAGAATTTAATTGCAGATAAAATGTTTTCCCAAAGACCCTGAGTGTGAGTTTGTAGCCATGGTCACTGGGTCACTGTGCTGATGCCTCATTGACCCCACATCTGGGACCTCCGGGAGCCTATTCCTGATCACAGATGGACTCCCAGCTAGAACTGCAGGATCCACACTTTTGAAGGGGGAGGATGAGGCACAGGAGGTGCAGGAGCTCTGAGATCTACCATTAGAGAAAGTATCTGGGTTTTGGCATTGCATTCAGGTATAGGTAGCCCAAGGGTGAATGAGGAGAGTATGGGGGCTCAGATGGCAAAGTTCTCCATGCACACAGGTTGGGGAGGATGGGGAGGATGGGGAGGATGGGGAATGAGAGGGGAGGTGGGTCTGAGCACATGCTATGAGCCCATGTCCTCACAGACTTCCTCAGTGACCTTCATGGTGGACACCCACAGAACCCTGGAGAAAAGTAGGGTCCTGGGAACTTGCACAGGACAGTGACTGCAGCCAGGGAGCCTGGAGCCTGGGGCTGGGCAGGAGGCCACATGCTGACCAGGCCTGCTCCACACTGAAAGCCCTCCCAGTGCTGCACCTGGCAGACCCAAGGCAGGTGCTTCAGGACTCAGGTAAATGCTTAGCCTGGGAACCACTCTTTCTAAGCCTGTTTTGTTGCTCAAATTTGGCAAAAATTTGGTCTTTTGACACTCTTAACAGTCTGTCCCTTTCCGTTTGACAAGATCATTTAGATCAGTCTAAATGATGGGAAAAGTCATCCTAGTGACATGGGCTCAGATCACTTGTTGGATAATCAGTAATGTCTTCAGAAAAAATTATTCAGAGATGCGGGAATTGTCAAAATGAAGATGGCCCAAACCAGGTGTTGTCAAGGCTTTGGAGCAGGATTCCCATGTCCTCCACTAGGTGGAGCCAGTGGACGTCTTTGCAGGTTGGCTTTTTCACTCTCAAGGTTTGGGTGCCCTTGAGGGGATCCTCAGCATCAACCTTCAATAAAGGGCCAGATGACATGGAGCTCGACATCCCTTAGGACTGTGGGATGGACAAGATGGAGGACAGTGCACCGATCAATTAAAATCAGAAAATTTCAAAGAAAAGCTCCTAGTTATTTTCTCTCAGTCCCTGCCATTTCCTGCCATGTCCCAGTTCCCTGCAGGCTAGCATTCCTTGACCAGGATGGAAGCATTTGCCAGGCCAAAGCCCTGGCTCAGGAAGAAAAGTAGGGCTGGAGGGAACTGACCATGCTCCTTAGGAGTGTCCCCAGGGCCTACCCATCTGTGTCCCCAGGCTTCCTTCCTGTAGGTGGCAGTGTTTCTGTGGGACAGGCAGATGCAGGTCAGCTTCTTCCACTGTTTTGGCCAAATTGTGATTAAATTCATTTTTCCTTTTTACGTTGTCTTCTCCTGGTTCTGATGTTGGCCAATATCCCAGTCAATCAGCAGGGACTGCAGATTCTTGGGCCCCAGGAATACAAAAGTTCTTCTCCTGTGCCTATGACCCTGCTGGGACTCCCAAGTGTCCCCAGGCTACTGACCTTGGGGCCCTCACTGAGGTGCTGTCCATGTTCCCTGCACATCCAGTGGCCATGAGCAGCCTGGACCTGCAGTGTCTGAGCTTCCAGGGTCTCTTCAGTCCCCTCCTGGACTCCCCACGTTTCTTCCCTTCTCCTCCTCTGCCAGACTCCCACAGCAAGTCCTCCTGAGGGCAGGCCCCACCTTCCCAGGCCACCCCAGCTGCTCCTGGGCTTTGGGGCAGGTCACTGGGGCACAGTCAGGGTTGGAGGGAGATTCCAGAGAGGAGGGCCTCTGAGCCCTACCCTGGAGGGCTACCCTTCTGCCCCCCATCTGCTCTGAGAGCTCTGTGCCTTTCCTGCTGTTTCCAAGGCCTGGAGTCACTTATGGCCTAGACCAGATGGATGAAGAGGCTGGGGGAGGCCATGCCATCCAGGAGGCAGGGAAGGTTCTGGCTGAGACAGACACTGGGGTAGCCATGGGGATGGCAAGTGAAACAGGAAATGTCAGGTGTCTCTCCTGCCCTTTATATTCAACTCACCCCTGAAGTGGCAGCCCTCATGCTTTCCCCACAGGGTGAAGATCGGGCAACCCCACAGGCCCTGGACCTGCCTCAGCAGAAAGGGCACTGGTGGGATCTGGGTTTCATAGAAACAAGAATAATTGTTTAGTGTAGGTGTGTCTCATGCAGCAAGAGGAGTGAGTCCCAGCAGGACTGCCTGGAGGACACAGTGCCCCACAGGCCCATGTGTTAAAGGCCAGTCCCCAGATGGTGCTTCTGCAAGGTGGTGGAACTCAGGAGGTCAGGCCTAGTGGGAGGTTTCATTCAAGTCACCCTGTTTCTTCTTTTTTTCTCTCTTGCATCCCAGACATGAGTTGTGAAGTTGGCTCTGCCCTGGTCTCCTCCATGACATGCTGTCTCACCACAGGCCCCAAATAGAATAGAGGATCAATAAAACAATTTTTTTTCTTGAAAGATTAACAAGATTGATAAGCCCCTATGCAAACACAACAAAGAGAAAAACATAGAAAAGCCATGATCATAAAAGTAGGGATGAAAGAGGAGAAATCACCACAGATATCACAAAAATTCAGCAAATCATTAAGGACTATTTTGAAAACTTTTACTCCAATACACTGAAAAAACCTAGAAGTGGATACATTTCTAGATAAGTTGCTCTGAGGACTGAGAATGTGTAGGTGCAGAAGAAAGATCTGTCAAAACTGAATCAAGAGGAAAAAGAAAACCTAAGCAGACAAATAACTTATAGTGAGATAGAGGAGGTAGAGAGACAGATTAAAAGACTCTCACAGGCTAGGGTTGTGGCTCAGTGGTGGAGCGTTTGCCTAGCATGCCTGAGGCACTGAGTTTAATTATTAGTACCACATACTAATAAATGTGGGATAAGGTGTGCCAGGGTGTACTGTGAAGCCATTCAGCTCTTAAAGGCACCTGCGCCCCCCCCCCCCAAAAGAAAAGAAAGAATGAAAAAATGCAGTATTGTTGACATTCCTTCTTCAAGGCTGAGTGAACTGTATCCTCTGTTCTGGGTGGAGGCCAGAGGGATGGGCTGTCATCCAGGCCACCAGGCCTGTAAGCAATACTTGATGTCTGTATCAATTGTTTTTTTCCCTGTGATCTTGGTTCCAAACACAGAATTGTCACCCCATTCTCATCAGTGGTGCTGACCCTTGTAAGTTGTAATTTATAGTTATATTCTTAATGGTTTGTTTTTTTAATGTGTGTGTGAAGCTATGTTCAAGAAAGGGATCATAGAAAGAGTGAACATATCTTAATCTCATTGAAGAAATGCCTTTTGGATTTCTAATAAATATTTATTTTGCCGGTTATGGCCACATTTTATTCTTGGTATGTGAATGTGAAGACTGACTAGAAATCCTGGAGTATTCCTTAACAGAAATGGATATGAGGAAGGCCAGTTTTTGGACCAAAAACATTATTGGTCCCAGTTCAGGGCCAGCATGCTGTAAGACATGTGACCTTCACATACTGTCTACACTTCAATGTGCATGCATGTCCAGGATTCTATCTGAACCACTCAGCAACTGTGGAAGCAGCTCGAGTAAAGGATTCACAGTCAGATGGTGTTAGTGGTTCAGGCCACAAGATGCCCATGCAGTGCTCTACCCATCTGGCCCTGCTGGCTCTCAGCTTATTTTGCATGGCTACAACCCCATGGCTCCACCAGGAGACCAATGGACCAAATCTTCTTATCTGACTTACAGGATTCTCATGAGGAGACAATGGAAGAATGAGCATGAAAGAGCTGCTAGTGTTACTATCTTTATTGCCCATCAGCCCAACTCATATGTGTGAGCATTTTTATTCTTTTTAAAATTTGTTCTAATTAGTTATGCATGAAAGTAGAATGCATTTTGACATTGTACACAAATGGAATACAACTTCTCATTAGTTATTTCATAAAGACGATTATTTTCAACCTGATTCTTCCCATACTGCTTTATCTTGTGGAAAGTGTGACCAATTTATTAAGTGAAATACTGCATTTGGTGAATTATTTTCTGGATTTAAATGATTCCCAGAATATCTTCCTTCACTGAGGCAAGTCTTATTGAGGGGCCAAGAAAAGGCTATTTTTCCGAGCACTGCATACCTGAAATCTCAGTGGCTTAGGAGGCTGAGGTGGGAGCATTGGGAGTTCAAAGCCAGCCTCAGCAATTTAGCAAGGCCCTAAGCAACTCAGTGAGACCCTGTCTCTAAATAAAATATAAAAAAAGGCATAGGGATGTGGATCAGTAGTAAAGCACCCATGGTTTCAATGCCTGGTATCCCCCCCCGCAAAAAAAATGCTGTTGAACACAATCACATCTTAGAATAAATAGGTTTTAGCTCAGGATCTAGGAATAGGCCATTCATGGGAACATTCTGGGTAGGCTGATAGAAAAAGGGTGGAAACCCTTCTTGGAGGATATATTTCTGGGAATGGGACACCTGGGTCAATGGTCATGAACATTTTTATGGCACATGATACTGTGAAAAATGAACTGCCAAAATGGTCACAGCAGTTTTTTTCAGCTTTTGAAATAATAGGCTATCCTCTATAGCTCTTTCATTTGTGTGTTATCTTCATAAGATAGTTTTATAGGTTCAGTATTATATCCCAGTTTAATAGGTGGGGAAATTGAGACCTGGAGTAAATGGCATGAGATGCAAAGGTCATGATTTTTCCTGGCCTGAAGATCCAAGTTCTATGAAGTTTAATTAGGCTGGTATCAAGAAAGACCACTTTTTTTTAACTGTTCCAGGCCGTTTCTCTGACAATGCAGCAACATTTTGCAGAAAGGAAGGGATACAATGCAATTCTATAAAAATGTATCTCACCTGCTGTGTGTGAGGACTTAGAACTAATTCAATAAAAATTAGACATCCAATATGCCCAATGATAGAGGAGACAAATATAAAAGAGAAATTTCTTTCCTTAAAAATGGTGGAAGGAGGGGGAAGGACGTGAACACTGAGTGCCTATAACATGCCATGCATCTTACCCACAGAGTCTTATTTAATCCTTACAATACCCCAGTGGTTACTCTAGTTCCTTCATCAGTTCTATTTTCCAGTAGTTATTTCAAAGCTGTCATTCTTGACCCCATTTCTCTGTAAAAACCTATAGGTAGTTTAATCTCCTACTTAGTAGTGAAAATAGAAGCCATCAGATGGAAACACCTTCAACTTTTGACCACCAAACCTACAAAGTTATCTGTATTCACACCCACAGCATTAAAATATTCTGTCAGGGGACCCTCTCTACTTCCTTGAGATTTCTTATGCTATTTCATAATTGTGAAATTTATTTCTCCACTTAACAGATCCCTTTTCTAAAATTAACCTTAGGGCCTAACCGAAAGGGCCAAAAAAGGTATTTAGGGCCTCACCTAAATTGATAAAATTTAGGTTAGGCCTCAAATGATATTTAGGACCTAACCTAACCTGTGTCACAATAAATATCATAAAATGTTTTATGATATTTAGCTAATTTGGCTCTAATATTTTTCTTTCTAAATTTTCACTTCGTATTAATTATATGTTAAACATAGCATTCTTCTATAGACCCCAGGTTTTTTGAGGGCGGTTGAAATAACTTGATCAAGTCCCTGTTCTTTTTCTCAGCCAAGAGAGGAAATATCAATTCTGTTTTTCAGTTTGATAGGGTGTAAAACCCTGGGCTGACCATTCACTTTATGTCATATGTGAGTTCAGCCCTGCTTCCCTGGAATTGTGTACTGTGTGACCCAGGAAGCCTCATGTGGCATCCCTGGGTGAAATACTCCATAGAGAGCCTCCAAGTCATTGGTCTGATGTGTTAAGGAACTACTATCTGCCCAGCACTGGACTTTGTGTGTCTGTGTTGGGGTGGGGGTTATAAAGAAGGTCTCTGTGGGTAAGTTATATGTCTCTTGATGGCAATATATGTGAAAATACAGAGATAGTAAAAGGTTTGGGGAGTCCCTAAGCAGACACTTCCCTTCAGACTGTGTCTGCATGGGGTATGCAAATGCAGGCCTTGCAAATGTGCCCTGGTCCAGTTCCTCTGGTGCACCCAAGACTTGTAGGCTCCTCTCTCAGTGCGATGGCCTTGGTCACCTCGGTCCTCAGAGTTTCCCCGCTGCCCCTTCCAACTTGCTTTTCCTATTGGAGCGTAACTGTATGTAGGTCACCATTCCTGTCCCAGTGGCATCTCTGTGGTCTCCAGGCACATCTTCTGTGGTCTCCGAGTCAATCTGCTCTTCGGAGGAAGCCCTCTGGGATGGCTTCACACTCATCAGATCAATCTCATGTATCCAAAAAGACTGATGGACTTCTAGGTGGTAAGCAATGTATTCAAAGTTACGGATACTTCAAAGAACAAGACACTCTCCCTGCTCCCTTAGAGCTTTTTTTAGTTTAAGTAAACAAATATTAAACTGTCCTCTACTCCAGTTTCATAAATTAGTACTTTCGCAGTTGTGGTATGTGTTAGTCTGATATAAAAGTTAGTGTGTTTGTATAACAGAGGGGCCTAACCTAGGCTGGATCACACTGAGGACAAGTGTTATCTGAGTCAAGGGATGAGAAGGTGGGACAGACTTTCGAGAAGTGAAAACACATAGGCAAGGACCCCAAGGTAGTAGAGAGCTTGATGCATCTGAGGTCTGGAGAATCAACCCTATGTAGCCCAACTGCTGGAGCAAGGAGCCAAGTGACATGAGATGATGCTGGAGGGGTGGCCATGCCCAGAGCATGTAGGACTTGTCCCATCAAGGTGAGGCTTTGACATTTCATTTCAAGGGTAAGGAGAAGCCACCAAAATGTCTCTCACAGGGGAATTACTGAGTGGGAACTTTTCCCTGTTTAATCTGATGGGGTTGCAGGCTTAAAAGTGTGTTTTATTACTACTATTTTTCTCCTGCTGTTCTTTGAGATATAGTAACAGTCTGAAGAGTGTAGAATGGAGTGAGTTTCACTCAAGAGAGGTGGTGAGAAGACCCAGGGAGTGACTGAGAAAGAAGGAAAAAAGAAGGAGGGAGATTGGTGGAATGTGGAGATGTTAAGGTAGAGAAGGGCATTTGGGCACACTCATTTATTCAACTAACGTTTATTAGGCATTTAATAGATTGCAGACCCTGAAAAAGACACTGTTAATGTCCTTGACATGGCATAGATGGAAGGATGGGCAAATGGATCAACTAAGTTATATAGAGAAAAAGGTTTCATACCTAAAATGAGAGTTGAGTTGCATTTGGAAGGAAACCCAGGAATTAGCTAGAGCAAGGCCTGGGGTGGGTGTGTATGTGTGTGGGAGGGATATGCATGAAGTTGGGAGAAAATTTTAGGGGGAAGAATCAGTTTGGATGGAGGTGTTCAGGAATAAAACAACACGAAGGCCTTGGAACAGAGAGAATGGGAATGGAGTCTAGAGAGGTGGCGGGGGAGGGAGCAGCTCACAAAGGGACTTTTGTGCTATGTTTGAACTAAATGCTGGGCACTGAGCTAAGTGCTGGCATGCATTAACTTGCTTAATTCTCACAGTAACCCCTGGAAGAAGCATTATTATTATGAGCACTCCTATTTTATACATGAGAAAACAAGAGTTGGCAGATTATCAGAAATAATAAAAATAAAACTGAAAAATGACTAACACTACATAGCCATGTGTTCTAGATTAAGAAAAAAATCACATCTAATTAGAAACACGGAAGATGATAACAATTGAGTCAGGAAATATTAGGCTCAATAGAAATAATGAATCTCCAAAACTGAAACCACAATGACCTAAATGGCACATGAGAAATTTTATAAATAACTAAAACTCGATGAAAGGATGAAGTTTTCTTGCCAAAATTCACGACTGGAAAAAGTGACCCTGAGGATTTGGACTCAAATAAAACATAACAGAACATTTACAGTGGGAGAAGGACACTTGGTAAAACGTACATGCTAAAGTCGATTGAGCGTGGTGCAGTGGCACATGCCTGTGATCCCAGCAGCTGAGGATGGTGAGGCAGAAGAATCGTAGTTTCAAAGCCAACCTCAGCAACAGTGAGGCGCTAAGCAATTCAGCAAGACCCTGTCTCTAAATAAAATAAATAGGGCTGGGGATGTGGGCAAGTGGTTGAGTGCCCCTGATTAGTCCCCAGTTACTCCCCCCCCAAATACATAAAGTCAACTGACACATTTTTACTATAACATTCAGAAGGAAGTTTTGTACGCAATGATTTTTCTAGTGAAAATTTTAGAAATCATTTAGTTGTTCTCTATAAAACAATAAATATGGAATGAAATTGGCTTAGTGGAGTTAGCTCTGGAAGAATGAAAATGTTTATGTATCTATATAAGTTCCAGATAATACTATTTTTGGTAAAACATTTGAAGCCATAAACATGTTTCCTTGGAGTTCAAATCATAGGATAAAAATGTTCCTTACTTGGCTGCTGTGGCCTAAAAGAGGAGAGGGGAGGACCCTGAGGCTGCGGTGGGAAGGGAGGGAGGCAGTGTTTTGCCAGAGGTCCTTCCAGGACAAGAATCATGGGAGGTGAGGGATTTCAGCGTTAAAAAATGGGAGAATTTCTTTCTTTTCTCTTTTATGCTTTCAATAATTTCTTGAAAGAATATGTTTGCAAACCACAGACACATTTCCATGGGTTAGGGTCACATTTCCACAGTGTCCACTGCCCTCTGTTATGGGTCTTTACCACCTAGGCTGGCAACTTCTGGAGTCCAAAGATCTCCTCACACTTTAGCTAGGAACAAGAGTGAGTGTTCAGCCAAAATGAGAAGTGGAAGATGCGAGGAATGCACCTGTTTCCAATTGTCCATATTGAGAAGGACAGGAAGCATTTCAAGGCAAGCGCAAGACATCTGTGTTTCTAGATGTATTTGTCACCTTTATAATCAGCCCTCATTTCTCTTTTAACATGTTATCTAAAGAAGAGCAGCTAAAAATCTACTATGGATATCACAATTATTGCTAGTTTATGAACTGAATACTTAATATAGTGTCATTAACTCAATTATGAAAAATTTTAAAAGTAGTCTGCCCCATTAGTTTCTAGTAGCACTTAAACATTACTTGAAACATACATTTCATGCCACATTTAAGTTAATAACTTTGCATATAGTATCTATATCTTTTATACTTTGAAAGTGAAGGCTGTTTTTAGGAATGTTAAACTATCAAAATGTGAATGTATAAAAATCTATGCAGAAATAGGAAGAACACTTATTTGAAGAAACTATATACATAAAATATAACTTTAAAAGACATTCATTAATTTATTCCTTTCTTTAGACACTGGTGTGGGTGCCTCCTGCGTGGGGGACTGGGTCAGGTGCTGTGAACTTGAACTTAAATAAGGCACAACTCTGTTCTTGAGGACCGTATAGACTGGTCTGTTTTCAAGATGCCCCATAAAAAGTGAACTAGCACTGATTTCTAGTGGAAAGAGGAGCGAATACTTTTTGCATTGAGAGTGACTTTTGTTGTCTTTGCGAAACCTTCTTTCTTTTCATAAGAAGCCTCATTCACAAATACAGGGTACATGGTACAGTCTCCGCCCAACAGGATAGTCTTTCCGTCAAGCGTCATAAACATGGGGTCCCCAGGGGGCAATGGTTTCCAGTCTTGATCCTCTCGGAAGACAGTTAAAATAATAAATTACAAAATTCTTGTGTCTGACTCCAGATAATTAACCAATACCTTTCTGTTCTTTAAAAACTGATACTTGAAGGGTGTCCTGAGAGGCATGCAAGAGACCTGACTCCACTGGAACCATGTAACTGTCTTGGGCAGCAGTTTTAAGAGTTTCCCTGTTAATTCTTACAGTTGACATGTGACACCAAGTTTGCCTTGAATGTGGTCAAAGAGGTTTATAATATTAAAAGGAAAAATAAATTTCATATCCACCTAAGCGCATATTCCACTTTATGCCATCTGAAGTGAAATTCTGTATAGCAAAATTTAGGAAATATTTTTTCAGAGCCTTCTGTGTGCAAGACATTCTACTATTGGGGACATAAAAATGAGTCACATTGTATTTGCACACAGGGAGACTTTATTCTGATGAGGATTGGTGAGTGGTTTTGGGAAAAGTCTAAGACAAGGTGGATGTACTGAGGTGTGTCCCCACATTATGTTAACAACTGTGTTATCTGACACGTCCTGCCCCAGGGATTTGGCCCTTCGATCCTTCAAGCAACAATGTTGTCAGATCATAGGAAGTCTAGAACAGTTCTTCTCCAACTTGGCTGTGCTTACAAATCATCTGGGGATTTTGCTAAAATGCAGATTTTGATGCTAATGGTCAGGGGTGAGGACCTGTGATTCTGCATTTCTAATATTTTCCAGCAGCATCAACATCATGCAGGAGTTTATTAGAAAAGCAGAATTTTGTTCCCCTCTGCAGACTTTTTAAATCAAAATCTTCATCTTAACAAATTCTCAGAGGTTTACATGTAGAATACTGAAATACATAAAGTACTACATCTCAGTGATTTTCTCAATGCTAGCCATATTTGAGAATCACTTGAGATTTTACCATATATTTACATGGGTACAGGGGCTGGCCCCATCTCAGATATAGCAAATCAGAATTAAAAAGTGGCTTTATTTTTAACAAATACATTTTTACTAAGATTTTATTTGAAAAATTTATATAGAGTAAAATTCATTAATTTTTGTGTGCAGTTGTGAATTCTGACATATACATAGCATACAGTCTATACCCTATAACTATGTAATAAAAACATCTATGTTATCATCCACTTCCTCCAGTCCCTCATGCTTCTCATTTTTATAGTTCACTCTTCTCTTTTCTTTCCCTCCCTTCCTTTCTTTTCCTTCCTTCCTTCCTTTCTGTAAGTCCCAGGTGATTTTTACAGGGTGGCCTGGTTGAGAATGCTGCTCTGAACAAGTGCTTTTCAGGCAGAGATATGCGCAGAATCACTGAAGGAACTTCCACACCCGTTGGTTGGTCGCATCTGCAGAGGTTCCCGGATAGTACAGTGCTCCCCAGACCTGAGTCCTGTGAAATCACCTGGTGAAGTCATTTGATTCCCTGTGACCACCTTGGTAAATTAAATTAGAACCTCTGGGACCCGGGAACCTGAACTTTTGAAAGGCTCCTCAGCTGGTTCTTACATGGCCTGAGTTTGAGAAGCACTGCTTTAGTAGTTTGTGATGGGTTCCATGCATTTGGGGAGAAAAACCCCTAGGTGATTCTGATAAGTAACCCCAATTAAGGACCATTACTCTTAGAATCTAAGAGTACCAGTATCTTTGGCTCCAGGGACAGCATCCTCTCTGCTCAGTTTACATTCCACTGACAGTGCTCTTCCTGCTATTCATCAAACCCTCCAAGTTATCTCCAGACCCAGGCTCTTTGCACATGTTTTCTATGTCTGACTTCTCATCTTCCAGGTTCCTGTTTCAGTGTCACTATTTCAGAGATGACTCTTCCTGACTATTCCATCTAATTGGACCCCTTTGTTGTCCACTGCTACATTATTGTTTATTTCATTCATAGTACTTATTGCAGTCTGAAATGACCTGTTTTATGTATTCCTTATTCAGTTAATATGGAAGTTCCATGAGGACTCTGCCTATTTTGAATCTCAGGACACATCACAGGCTTAGTAGTCATTCAAAAATATTTACTGAGATAACTAACCAATCAAACCCTCCTTGTAGAACATTGAGTCATTCCTTACTGTCTATCAACTCCAAATTACTTTTCCAGACTTTTGGGATCACCCTCTGACACTGTTAACTGCTGATCTCAATGTCACTTCTCAGTCCCCCAGGATTGTTTTTCCTATCCTTGAGGGTTTTAAATGTTTTGCCATCATCATCTTGGCCTGTGTCTCCTGTGCTGGGTTTTGTTGTTGTTGGCTACAAGGTTTTCTTTCTTTCTCTCCCTGAGTCTTTACCTCTCCTTTAAAACACTGTTGAAGGTGCCTTGCTCTGGTTTCTACTGGGATCCCATTAAACCACAAAGCAGGGTTTTCCCCACTGGTGTGTGCTAAGAGCCACAGCCAATTAATATGATGCATGGCATTTTTGATTGAAAGGTGATGCCAGCTAGCCATTGAGATGATATGATTATGTTAAAAATTACATTCATATGGATACCGGACTCCTGCTGTTTACCTCGGCCTTCTGCGGGACTCCTGGAGAGTTCCCATTGGTTGGGAAAGTGCAGTAGGAGGGAATTCCGGGGGAGGAACTTGCTCTGGGGTTCCGGGAGGAGACCGGGGAACGCCGCGTGTGTAGATCGGGAATCTTCCCGGGCGCTTACGTGGTATTGGCGGCTATTTCAAAAATAAAGTTTGTTCCTGTTTGAGTGGCTCGTGATCTTGTGCCCAGCCAGACTGCGGCAATTGGTGGCCTGAGCGGGGGACGCCTGAAGCTTGGAGGTGAGTAAAATTGCTCGCCCCTGAGGGAAGGCGACAGAATGGGTGACCATTTCAAAAAACAATGTGTTCTTCTTTTGATTTATTTTGTTTTTGTTTCAAGCTGCCTATCCCTAGAATTTTCTCAGGCAACCTGGGAAAAATGGTTGGCTCAAGGTTTGAAGTTCTTCGGCCCTGAGAAAGAGAAAATTGATACAACTATTCTTTGCTCCGTTTTTTGTTTCATTCTGTTTCGGTTTTATTTTATGTTATCTTATTGGGTTGCGTTACCTTTATAGTAGATTAGAAACTAGTAAAAAACAAACCGAAAGACTGCTAAGTAAATTATTAGAGGTCCAGACTGTGGTAGAAAACATGTCAGGTCAAGCAAAAGAGAAGGTCTCTCGAGTTAGTCAAACAGAGGAAAATTTGAAGAAAGAAAGCTTAGAGGAAAAACAACCATCAGGCAGGGAATTACAACAGGAGGCTGCTACTAACTCCGTTCTATCACCAGAGGGCGTAAATCAACCAACAGCTCCACCTACAGCTGAGCGGCCCTCAACCCCCGTAGTTGATGGACAAAATCCTGAGGCAGGACCCCAAAAATTAGCATGCCCTGTACTTGAGCAGGCAGGAGGGCAACGAATTCACCATGCTTTAGATTTCAAAACAGTGAAGCAATTAAAGGAGGCTGTAACAACCTATGGCCCGCAAGCACCCTTCACCATAAGTATGGTCGAATCTATTACCAACTTGGACATGACACCAGCAGATTGGGCTAACATGTGTCGATCTGTGCTAAATGGAGGACAATATTTGTTATGGAAGGTTGCCAATGAGGAATTTTGCACGGAGACAGCTAGGCGAAATGCAGCAGCCGGTTACCCTCAAAGAAATCTAGAAATGTTGTTAGGAAAGGGACCTTATGAGGGTCAACGGCAACAAATTGAATATGATCCTGGTGTATATGCACAAATTGCTGTAGATGCGGTTAGGGCATGGAAAACTTTACAGGGGCATGGAGATTTACAAGGACAGTTATCTAAGGTAATACAAGGAACTAATGAACCTTACGCTGAATTTGTAGATAGGCTTATTCAGACAGCTTCTAGAATATTTGGAGATAAAGAACAGGCAATGCCATTTATAAAACAACTGGCTTATGACCAAGCAAATCGTTGCTGCAGAGAGGTCATTAGACCATGGAAACATGAAGATTTAAACACATATATTAAATTATGTAGAGACATTAATGAACAAGGGCAAGTCTTAGCAGCAGTACAACAGGCTTTAGATGCCAGGCCAAAAACATGCTACAATTGTGATCAAACAGGACATTTTAAAAGGAGTTGCCCCATAGGAGGAGGGTTTAACAAAGCTAGGTATCAAAGAAATAGAATACCAGGTAATTTCCCACGATGCCGTAGAGGGAGACATTGGGCTAATGAATGCCATTCTCAAACCACCATAGAGGGCACTCTGTTATCAAAAAACAGACAAGGACCAAGTGTTTACCCACGATATCGTGGAGAAAGGCATCAGGCTCCATTGCCAAAAAACGGACTGGAGGGCCCAATGCTCCGGGGCCCAAAACCACAAATATACGGGGCAATGGAGGAACCCAGCAGCACCATCAAGGTAGTGCCCAGGACACATTATCCATTAGATCCCTCATCAGACAAACTAGTGGGAGCACAGGGTTGGACATCTGCGTCTCTGCAAGAGCAGTACTAACTCCAGAGATGGGAGTTCAAATCATTCCCACAGGAGTAAAAGGACCTCTTCCCCAAGGAACAGTAGGCTTATTATTGGGACGCAGTTCTTCTACATTAAAAGGATTTATGATAAGTCCCGGTGTAATTGATCCCGATTATGAAGGTGAAATAAAAATTATAGCTAGTTCTCCAAGAGGTATATCAGTAATTTCACCAGGGGATAGAATAGCACAGTTATTAATAGTACCCAGCCTACATGATAAATTTTCCAGTCGTACTGTAGAAAGAGGTACCAGGGGATTGGGCTCCATAGGTGTAGATTGGGCTATGCTGTCTTTAAATTTAGATTCTCGCCCCATGCTAAAACTAAATATTCAAGGACATGACTTTAATGGGCTGCTGGACACAGGTGCTGACCTCAGCATCATATCTCATCAAGAATGGGCAAAACATTGGCCATTACAACAAGCCACTCAAACCCTTCGAGGCCTAGGAGTGGCGACTAATCCCCATAGAAGTGCAATGGTATTAGATTGGAAGGATCCTGAAGGATGTGAAGGAACTATACAGCCCTATGTATTGGATCATCTTCCTATAAATTTATGGGGACGAGATGTCCTAGATCAATTAGGTTTGACATTAACAAATAACATCAGTCCTAACATGCCCACTACTAGGGCTAGACAAGGCTTTAGGAAAGAAAAAAGATTAAGAGAACAAGAACAAAGTATGACAGCACCAATTCAAATAGATCAAGAAATAATAGACATGGATTGGGTTTTCAAAAAGGGCCACTCAAAATTACTTGGAAATCAGACAGACCAGTGTGGGTTCCTCAGTGGCCCTTGACTGAAGAAAAGATACAAGTAGCCCATGACCTGGTCAAACAACAATTAGCGGAGGGACATATACAACCTTCCATATCTCCCCATAATACTCCCATTTTTGTCATTAAAAAGAAATCTGGTAAATGGAGATTATTACAAGATTTAAGAGCCATTAATAATGAGATGGTTATTATGGGACCTGCTCAATCAGGGATTCCCCAATTGTCTGCTTTACCAAAAACCTGGTATGTTTTAGCTATAGATATTAAAGATTGTTTTTTTTTCAATTCCAATTCATCCTGAGGATAGTCCACATTTTGCATTTACTATTCCTGCACTAAATCATGAAGGTCCTGATCAGAGATATGAATGGAAAGTACTCCCTCAGGGGATGGCTAATAGTCCAACTATGTGTCAAATTTATGTTAACAAAGCAATCCAAACACTTAGAAATCAAAATCCTGAACTACAAATATTTGACTATATGGATGATATGTTATTGGCACATAAAGATAAAAACACATTGCTAGAATGTTATGCCACACTTACAAATTTATTAAAAGGTTATAATCTAGAGATAGCAATAGATAAAGTACAATTAAGTCTTCCAATTAATTATCTAGGAGTTCTGTTATCCTCATCCATGGTCCATCCACCAAAAATTCAAATACGAGTAGATCAACTCAAATCACTTAATGACTTCCAAAGTTATTAGGAGACATAAATTGGATAAAGCCTTATCTAGGTATACCAACAGGAGAGTTGGGACCTTTATTTGATATCCTAAAAGGTCCATCAGATCCAAATTCACCCCGAATGTTAACGCCTGAAGCAAGAAAGGCATTAAAAATCATTGAAACATATATGGAAAATATGCATTTGGATAGAATTGATATAAGTTGCCTTTATTATTTATTGTACTACCAACAAAAAATATTCCTACAGGAGTATTTTGGCAAGAAGGTCCATTATTATGGATACATTTATCTTATTCTCCTAACACTATTCTTACTAGGTATCCTGAGGCTGTAGGACAATTAATACTCAAAGGAATAAAAGCAGCAAAGGGAGTGTTTGGAATTTCTCCCAATAAAATTATTACTCCATATACTATGAATCAAATCGATGAGTTAGCTAATGAGTTAAATACTTGGGCAATAATCATGTGCAAATCTAATGTTTCATTTGATAACCACTTACCATCTAAACCTTTATTGTCTTTTTGGTCATCGCATCCTGTAATTTTTCCAAAAATGACAAGAAAAACACCTATTGGGAATGCTCCAAATATATTCACTGATGGATCAAATAATGGTACAGCAGCAATAGTTACACCTGATCAAACTTTTACATTTTTAGTACCCAAACAATCAGCTCAAAAGGTAGAGCTTAATGCTGTATTACAGGCTTTTGTGATGTTTAAAGATTCTGTATTTAATTTATTTTCCGATAGTCAGTACATAGTAATGCTATAGTATCCCTTGAAGATGATGGTAGGATTTCCCCTTCCTCTACTGTTTTCTCTTTGCTTTCCACTATACAAAGTCTAATCTGGGACAGAAAAGATCCATTCTTTATAGGACATATCAGGGCACATACAGGATTGCCTGGAGCCCTTAGTTTGGGCAATGATTTAGCAGATAAAACTACTCATGACATACATATTTTCTCTACACTAGAAGAAGCTACAAATTTTCATAAAAAGTTCCATGTCAGTGCTAATACTTTACAAAAGCGTTTTAAAATAACTAAGGAACAAGTTATACAATAAAAATTGTGTGACCTTTTTACCACAAGTTAATCTTGGAGTCAATCCTAGAGGACTGATACCTAACCATATTTGGCAGATGGACGTCACACACTTGCCAGAATTTGGAAAATTGAAATATTTGCATGTTACAGTTGATACTTCTTCTGGATTTTTGATGGGATCCCTTCATGCCAGAGAAAAAACTAAAGATGTTATAGCTCATTGCTTACAAATTTTTGCCACTGTGGGCGTTCCAAAACAGTTAAAAACAGATAATGCCCCTGGTTATACTTCAACCTCTTTTAAACAGTTTTGCTCATCATTTGGCATTACTCATATAACAGGAATCCCATACAATCCACAGGGACAAGGCATAGTTGAAAGAGCTCATCAAACTATTAAAATGTACTTATTAAAGCAAAAAGAAGGAATTGGGAAGGGGTATATATTCCCCAAAGATAAACTTAAAATAACCCTTTTTACTCTAAACTTTTAAAATTTGGATTCATCAGGGCTTACTGTTGCAGAAAGGCATATGTGTCCAAAAAATGTACATAAGCCCAAGGTACTTTGGAAGGATATTCTAACAGGACAATGGAAAGGTCCTGACCCAGTAATTGTGTGGAGTCGGGGGTCTGTTTGTGTGTTTCCACAGGGAGAACAGCAGCCAATTTGGATTCCAGAGAGATTAACTAAGGTCCTGACCCAGTGATTGCCTGGAGTCGGGGGTCTGTTTATGTGTTTCCACAGGGAGAACAGCAGCTGATCTGGATTCCAGAGAGATTAACTAAAGCGATTTCTACAGACCAAAAAGAAGATGATTTGGCTCAAATCCATAACAGCTGATATCCAGAACTCCAGTTTAGTTATTCTTACATCTGAGACAGAACCAGAATGCTTTTTTCAATATCTATTTTATTATTGCCCTTTCCCATATCATGAAGTTCTATTTTGTTTTTTGAGCTCATACAGACCTAGGTTAATGTTTTGCTGATCAGTTCTATTTTTTGACTATAGAGTTTTTAAACATTGCAATGGAGATTTCACCTGTAAAAGTTATAAGGCCTTTACTATTATGTTATGTGTCGTATGTATTATGTGTGCACACTTGTGTTTTGTGTTATATGTTTGAATGTACGTATGTCCATATGATGAGCGCTCATGAAAAAATGGATCCAAATAATTTTTTTTTATTTATTCACGTGATTTAAATGGTTTAATTTAAATTAGGTAAACAACTGTTGAGGATTGTTTTAATATGTGAACAAAAAAGGAGGTTAACAGATCTGTTTGTTTACTTTCACCTTTCCTTTTCATTATATTTAATAATTCTCTTAAAGATAATGTAAATTATTAAGAAAATTGTTTTCTTTTAATGCCTTCTGGAATGTTACATAATTTTTTCTTTAGCCATTATTGCCAGAATTCCTATCTTCATCCCAGTGCCAGTGAAGACAATGTAAATTGTTAAGAAAATTGTTTTCTTTTAGTGCCTTCTGGAATGTTACATAATTTTTTCTTTAGTCTTTATTGCCAGAATTCCTATCTTCATCCCAATGCATGAAGACAAAGATAAAACCAATCTACAGCTTCTGCAATAGCCATCACTGAACTGCTTACAGAACTTACCTGGACTATGTATCACTTGTATGCATTGTGAACTCACCTATATGCATTGTGAACTATCTGTTAGTGCAGCGACTTGTGGTAGTGTTGGGGTATTTTTGCTGATGATGTCATCGGTGGTACAATTTTTCCAAAAGGAGCCGTCAATTGGCTTGGTGTATCTTCCTCCCTTCTGCTTGTCATGATCATTCAGCTAAAATTTGGGGGCCAACAGAGGTGAGGCAAAGAACCTCACCCCCCTGCTGGTACAAAGACCTCTACACAGGTGTGGCTATATACTGGACCGGTAGTCAGTGACGGGTAAGATCCAATTACAATGGTACCAACCTAAGAACGGGTAAGGACCATATGTACTATTGGACAACCTAAGGCAGGCACGGTCCCTAAGCCACATGCTTGTCGTTTAAATAGAGAGGGGGAGATGTTGAGAGCCACAGCTGAAGGGGCTCCAGCAAACTTTCAGACTGCCAGCTGATGATTGGCTCACAGCGGCCCCAGCAACACCTAGCTGATTGGCTCCTCTGTGGAGATGCTCATTGAGTTGTTTCCCTGCCCTTTCAGACTACCAGCTGATGATTGGCTCACAGCAGCCCCAGCAACATCTAGCAACATCTAGCTGATTGGCTCCTCTGTGATGATGCTCATTGGGCTGTTTCCCTGCCCTTTCAGACCATGGAGCTGCTCATTGGGGGACTTTTTTGGATCCGCCCATGCGACCCAGCCAATCGGCCTCAAGAGCAGGAGGATTGTGGGAGGAAGAGGCTGGGTTGGAGTGTGTGGCTTGTGGGAAGCTGGTGGTGGCAGTTGGGCTCTGAGGGTTTTTTCCTGAGGAGCTGTTTTGTTTGGAGTGTGTGGTTCTAAAAATAAAGTTAGTTTCTTTTGACAAGTGGCTCCTGAATTGTGCCCAGCCAGACTGCGGCACTCTTAGTTGTTTTTCTCAGGTATTTTGTCACAGGAATGGAAGTCTGACTAACACAGACTCTCAGTATAATTAGTCATTAGCAAAATGTAAGTTAAAATGACAATGGCATATCATTACACATCTATTTGCATGGTGAACTGCACATCTCCAACCCCTGCCCAGAAACCACCTTTCACTTACAAGATGATGATACCAAGTAAGGGGAGGAGTGCAGAGTAACTGGCACTCTCATGCATTTCAAATGAGAGACTAAACATAAAAGAACAATGGCCAGATTAAATATAGAACTCTGTCCTACAACCTTTCTAGCAACCATCCAGGGAAGTCAAATCACACTGTGGCAGAAACCAAACCACAACTTCTGCAGCAATTGGCTCAAAATGGTTAAGACTAGGTCAATAATACTAGAATTTTTGTCCCTGCTTCCACTTAAGACCAACCACAGAAAGCCAAATATTCTCCCCAAATCAATCACATAGCTTCCCCACACTGCAGACCCCAATCAGCTTGTTTTCAGAAAACTTCTACAAGAAGTGGGAAACCCACTCATCTCTATTCCCCTTCCTGAGATCTCAATTGTTGAGAATTTGTCTTTAGGAGTGGAATCAGATACATATCAATTTCATTTCCTGAATTTGATGAGGTTCCTTTAAGGCCAACCCTAGTGTTTTGTCCTATTTTCTGAGAGAACGAATGTTCTCTCCTTCTCTTATGTGAATTCAGGAAGGCCTTAAGGTCATTTTGAAGCCTGAGTTTTCCAATTTGAGCTTTCTCTGTAATTTGCTCACTCTAACAAATCCTATTTTTCCAAACTGTATTCCATAGCATGCGGGTGTTTTGTTCATTCTGAAGCTCCTCCAGCCTAGTGCATTTGAGCAGAGTGGTCTTTATTCTGACATGTGAGAATGTGTTTATTTGAAATCTGATGTCCAATTTCTGAAAAGTCATCACTGAATACCCTCTAAGAACTTTTGGGCAATTACAGAGTCAGAGGCATTCACAACTCCAAGGTCATTTACAATTTCTGACACTGGCTCTTGTAACTTTTTATTAATCTTTTTCTTCTTTCCCTTAGGCCTACATTTCTGTGGCATACTCTGGCCACAATCCCAAACCCTCTTATTCATCTCAGTTCTGTACTCCTTGAAAACATATTGAGTTTTTGGTTGCAAGTGTTCTTTTTTTTTGGTGTGTGGGGGTCCTGGAGATTGAACTCAGGGGCACATGACCATTGAGCCACGTCAGCCTTTTTTTGTATTTTATTTAGAGACAGAGTCTCACTGAGTTTCTTAGTGTTTCCCCATTGCTGAGGCTGGCTTTAAACTTGTGATCCTCCTTCTCAGTCTCCCGAGCCACTGGGATTATAGGTATGCACCACCGTCCCTGGATATTGCAAGTATATTTAACCAGAGGTTCCGATGTTTACCTCATGTACTGGAGTCAGCCTCCTGGGAATCCTGTCTCAGTAGAAGAAAGATTAAAGACTGATTAATTTTAACCACATCCTATATGTTTCTTGGAAGATTCTAGTCTCATAGGAAGTGAGATACTTAAGAAGTTAGTTAGCACTAACTGGGGATTAAACCCAGGGCTTTGTGCATGGCAGGCAAGCGATTTACCACGAAGCCACATTTCCAGCTCCAAGAAATCATCTTTTTCAAAACTTGAAATTTTACTTTACAGTCAAGTAAATGATCATGTAGTTGGTAGCTGCTATTAATTGGGGAGGAATATCTGTATAAGGATTAATTTTGAAAGTGGTCAGTTCATTGTGAATATTTTTGGCTTTACAGAAGCTTGTGAGTTTGGGAATTCAGAAAATAAGTACATGGTCCCTATTAATTATCTGTTGCTGAATTACCATTACCTAAAAACTCAGAGGCATTAGACAACAAACATCACCTCCCACAGTTTGAAGAGTCAAATGGTTGTAGATCAGGTCTCTGGTGAGGTTTCAGTTAAGATGCTGGCTGGAACTGCAGTTATCTGGAGGTCTGAAAAAGGCTGGAGGATCTGCTTCCAAGATAACATGCTCACACGGTTGTTGGTGGAGGCCTCAGTTCTTGGCTGTCTCGTGGCAGAAATGTTCATTTGCTTGCCATGTAGACGTCTCCACAGAGTTTCTTTTCCTTTCTTTCTTTCTCTGCCTCTCTTCCTATTCCTTATTTTCTTCCTTCTTTCCTTCCTTTCCTTCTTTGGGTACTGGGGATTTAACCCAAGGGCATTCTGCCACTCAGCTACATCCCCAGCTCTTTTTATTTTTTTGAGAGGGCCTCACTAAATTGCTGAGGCTGGACTTGAACTTGCAATCCTCCTGCCTCAGCCTCCCAAGTTGTTGAGATTTCATGTGTGTGCCACTGTGCCTGGCTCCACAGAATTTCTGGAGTGTCCTCATGACATGGTAACTGAGTTCTTCCTCATGAGAGGGGAGGTAGGGAGAAGGAAAACAATGTTTTAAAGACCTAGCCTTGGAAGTGACTTCCATCACTTTTGCCATATTCAGACCAACCCTGATAGAATTTTAGAGGAGACTATCTATAAAACAAGAAAAATAATATCTCTAATACTATGGATGTTATGTGGTAGAGATCCCTGGGGGCCATTTTGAAGACTGAATGCCCTCTGACTCTCGACTTAGGTTCCTCCCTTGTGCAAAACAGACTCAATCCCTTTCAAGATGCACCAAAGTCTGATCCCATTATAGATTCATTACAGAAGCCCAGCATTTCACCATTCAAGTCAGCTTCAGGTATGGCTAAGATTTCCCAGTGTATTTCATTAAGTGCAGCATCTCAAGTATAATTCCTCTCCTCCTAAAGACCTGTAAATTAAAGGGGAGTCATCTGCCCTCCTCTCCCTAACATGCAATGGTGGAACAGACATAGGATGACTTTGATAGATATTCCTGGCCAAAAAGGGAGAATTGGCTCAGGTTTTACCTCTCTCGGTCACAACTGCATCATTATCTAAACTCACTGAGGTTACCCACAAGTCACTGAGTGGCTTTTGGATGTTTTCCCAACTCTTCAATTACACTTTTAATCTGTAAGAAAATTACTGGGTTTGTGTCATAACTATGGATGATAAATTTTGTGACATTTTGATTTTTCTGAATTTAATTTGGAAGAGAAAATTTGAACTTTGCTTTTGGGGCTTTCCTAACAGCCATGTTTGATTATAGTTAATGCCTCTATGATAGTTTTTATAGTCTTACATTTTGCCCAAGATTAAATTTTTGGGAAAAACCTTTCATGCTTCTTTAAAACTTTACAAATTCATTCCAAATTATATAAGAAACGAGAGTCCTTTCCCCACCTTATCCCCGTTCTCTAAAGCTAACCACTGCTAGTTTTTGATGAACACCCTTTCAGGTATTTATTTGTGCTTATTGATGACAGTTTATATTCAACATTGATAAAGTTTTTAATGTTTGAGAATATTGTGTCCATCTTACAATATTCATCTTATTTAATGCTCAGTTTATTAAACATCTCTAAATAGAAGTTGGAAACCTAAACTTCAAAAAAATACTTAAACGTTGCAAATTTCATTGCATTGTGTTAAACAGTTTAAACTGCAATTGCAAATTTAATTTGATGATTCTTTTGAGTACACTTTAAACGGTACACAAAATAAACACCAATACAATGATTATAAGACTTACTACAACTGTTCTTAAATCTATTTTAAAACATCAACCCTATGGATTTAACTCATGACTTCATTGGTTTTTACTTGTTTTTGTTTTTCCCTAGGAATAAAGTTTCCTTCTTCCCTTCCCTTTCCTGATGGTTTCTTGGTATGTTTCCCAGGTTGGCCCTGAACTCCTAGGCTCAAATGATCCTCTTGCCTCAGCCTCCTGAGTAGCTGGAGACTCCAGGGGTATGCCTTTACACATGGCTTAGATACTTCCTTAAGGTTGCTAAAATATTTCTTTTATTGTTTTCTTCTTGATACTTAAATCTTGTTACTTGTTAGACCTCTAATATCCTCAATCCTCAGATCTGCTAAAGCTGTAAAATCACACTTCCTAACAGATTAATTCATGGTTGGGGTACTGAAGCTTGTTTCTCCCAAGGAACTGTCTTTTCCAGCTACCTCAATAAACCTTTCAGTGTTTGTATCTTTCACAGAAGTCTTTGTTTCTGCAATCTGTCTTTTCCCTTGAAATGATGCACTCTTTTATTCACTTGGCCAGAGTTGTGGAACCCCTTATTCTCATTGTCCTGTTTTGTTTTTTTTTAATATCTATGTGCTCTTTTTTAAGTATTTATTTTTTAGTTGTAGTTGGACACAATACCTTTATTTTATTTATTTTTATGTAGTGCTAAGGATTGAACCCAGGATCTCGAGTGCTCTACCTCTGAGCCACAACCCCAGCCCACATTGTCCTGTTTTGTTATAGTATTAAAAGCATATGTAGCCAGGTACAGTGGCACACATCTGTTATCCCAGTGATCCAGGTTGAGGCAGGAGGATCACAAGTTCAAGACCAGCCTCAGCAACTTAGTGAGGCTCTAAGCAACTTAGTGACACCCTGTCTCAAAATAAAAAATAAAAAGGGCTGAGGATGTGGCTCAGCAGTAGAGCACCCTTGAGTTCAATCCCCAGTACCAGAAACAACAACAACAACAATAAAACATATGCATGCATTGCTAATGTATTCTCATGACTAATGGGGCATCTATCTAATAGATTCTTCTCCTGGGAGAGACAGATTGCATTTACCCATAAGTTTCTCTTTAGGAAATTTGACTACCTGTCAACTCAGGACCCCCTTCTCCTTGGTCAGGAAGTATAGGCACCAGCACTCGTTAACTGTTTGACCTCCTTCCCATCTGGTTATCATGTGTAACCGCATGTGCTGATCAGTCTTTCCTCTTTTGGGAACAGTTCCAATTTTTTCCAGATCTATTTGGCTCACATACAATTATCTGTTTTTATATTTTTCTATTTACTAATAGAAATAAACATACATCTCTTAATTACAATGGATGAACTTTGAAGAAACACACCATTCTTTTTTTTTCATTAAAACCTATAAAATGTCAAAAGTCCTAATTATTCACTCTTTTGCATTATGTTATTTTTTGGTAACAGTTTATAACAACTTTTTTCTTTTGAATATTATGAATTCAGGCCTTTTATAAACTATAGCAGACACTCTTTGGCACCTACCTCCCAATCATTAATCCAAACTTCTCGCTTATTGGAGGAGCCCCAAATATGTTTGGGTGTCCATAATTGCTCAATTAAGTCAGGGCTAAGTTCTAACTAAGTCAAGAGAATCACAGTGGTTCCATCTCCTTTGCCCATTTAATGGTTTCAGGCTTGACACTCAGTTTTGGGAAAAGAGATAAGGGGAATGTGATGTTTTCAGATTCAAAATGGAGTCATTTATGTCAAACCCTAACCAAAGAGAGTCAGGAAGCCATGAGCACATTTGCCTAATAACAGGGAATATCTCAAGAGACTCTGGAACTGCAACTTTCTTGCTGAGGCCATTTAAAAAAAAATGTCTGTCCATTAGTAGCCTATTCAGTCTTGGACTGATACTACTTTTTTTAAAAATTAATTTTTGTAGCCAAGGATTATTGTTTCAAAAAGCTTATGTAATCATCCTCATTTGCCTTTAAAAAACTTTGTCTCCCACCCTCCTTCTCTTTCTTTCTTTGTGGTAACTGAACACAGGGGCACTCTGCCGTTGAGCTATAGTGTCAGCACTTTATATTTATTTTTTGAGACAGGGTCTTGCTAAATTGCCCAGTCTGGCCTCCAAATTGTGGTCCTCCTCCCTCAGCCTCCCGAGTCTCTGGGATTACAGTCTTTGTCTTTCTATGCCCACCTGGCTATGTCTATGAGTTGCTATGACTTGCATATCCAGGATTCAGGAACAGTCCCCTGCTGTTCCTGAATCAACACTGTGTTTTAGAGAGCTGTTTTTTGTTTGTTTGTTTGTTTGTTGTGGCTCATTTTGAATTGATGGAAAAAAGCTGGATGGTTTCTGAGAAAACTTTCTCGGTTCTTAAAAAGAAAGCACAAAATGATTCTTTTTTTCCCACTAGATATTGTGTCTATATGGGATTATTGGAACAATAGCAGTTATTACATAGTGCCACCATAACATAATTAAAGAGGTAACCTATTGAGGAACTAACCGATGAAGAATGACAGTATGGAAAGATCAGGGTAAACCCAAAAGAAAGCCCCCTAAAATACCTTGGGTTGCTTGGTGATATTGTTGAACCAGTGACCCAAACAACCCTACAGCCAACCTACCTTATGAACTTCTTATTTCCTAATTTTTCCCAATTGTTTGAGTCATTTTGAATTTTTATGTTTGTTGCACTCAAAAGTATTCTGACACACGTATCTATTTTTTAAAGATATTTAAAAATATTTGTATCTTTTTAAATTTTTTTTAATATTTATTTTTTAGTTGTAGTTGGACACAATACCTTTATTTATTTATTTTTATGTGGTGCTGAGGATCGAACCCAGGGCCTTGAACATGCTAGGCGTGTGCTCTCCCATTGAGCTACAACCCCAGTCCCTGTACCTTTTTTTTTTTTAAATTTATTTTTATGTGGTGCTGAGGATTGAACCCAGGGCCTCACACATGCTAGGCTAGTGCTGTATCGCTGAGCCACAACCACAGCCCCACATATCTATTTTAATGAACCCTATTTATTGTTTTGTTTTTGCTACTCAAAATATAACAATGTGCCTAGTGGGAGCCCTTATAATTGAACATTAAGACCTCTTAATACTGTCTGTGACTTTTTTGAGAGAACCCTTACCTTTTAACCACAGCAGTATGTTCTGGGCTTATTCTATGTTGTTTATACCTGCCAAAAGATATGGAATCAGCTATCCTCCAAGGGTCCAAGTTTCTTTTAGTGGAGAATAATATTGTAGAACAAAATCAGGGCTTTAAGAAGCTGATGTAGGTGGGCTGGGGTGGTGGCTCAGTGGTAGAGCATTTGCCTAGCATGTGTGAGGCACTGGGTTCGATTCTCAGCACCATATATAAATAAATGAATAAAATAAAGGTTTATCAATGTCTAAAAATATTAAAAAAAAAGAGAGAAGCTGATGTAGGTAAATAAATGACCATTATGTCTTTTTGGACCCTGTTAGTAGTGATAGAGTTGGAAAGGTTAATTTTCCTTATATAAATAGTTGCTACAAGTAAATAAGAAAAAGACCAAAAACCAATAGAAAAATGAAATAGCCAGTTCACAAAAAAGGAAACATAAATAGCTCCTATAATATGAAAAGATGCTCAACTGTAGCCATCATAAAAATGCAAATTAAATTAAAATGGGGGTGCAATTTTTACCTATCAATAGAAGTGGTTATTATTACACCATTGACATAGGCATTCTCATATCTTGGCTACTGGTGGAAGTGTAAATTTGTACAACTTTCTATGGCAGGAAATTTATCAATTTCTGCCAAAATTACACTTGCTTTTGGCTTATAAATTCTATTTCTAGGATTTTGTGTTACAGATATGGTTACACAAAAGAAATGATGTATGCACCAGATTTATTCCTTTCAACAACAACAAAAGTTATAAAAGATTGTTGATAACTTAAAGTCTACCAATAAGGGATTGGCAGAGTATATACAGCAAAACTGTAGCTACCTTCACAAATACAAGGAAGTTTTTAATGTTTTAATGCTAATATGAAATGATTTCCTGATTTACATTGCACTATGGAAAAAACAAGGTGCAGAACAGTGTATAAAATGTGCTACCATATGCAGGAAAAGAACAAAAATTATAGGTATACATTTGCTTGGGAATGTGCACAGAAGACACTAGCAACAGTGTGAACAGGGTGGATTGGAACTAGGAGAGAGGAAGAACCTAGTGAATATCACTTTGTACATTCTGAATTTTGAATCATGCAAATGTACTTTTGCCAAAAAGTAAATGGATCAGAAAATATGCGTTACTAACATATTTCCATCAACTTCTTTAGTGTTACTAGGTGTGCAGTATTCCATGGCATGGTGGCACCAGTTTATTTTAATATTTGTGTATTATTTACATTGCCTAATAGTTATTTGTTTACCTTATCTCCCAAAAAGGAAGAATTTATTTATAATTGATTTTTTCAGCTCAGTGTGTTTCAGAAAATGCTCATTGACATCCTCAAGCCCAGACAGTGTGCTAATGCCAGGGGAGACAAAATTGAATTGTGTGGAGAATGTGGTTCCTGCCTAAGAGGAGCTCACATTAGTTGGAGTTATAGACATATAAATTACCACTATGCATTATGAAGTGTGCAATAATAGGAATATGTACAAGAGGGAAAGTCATAGAGGGGAAAGTTGATTTGCTCTGGCTCAGTGAGAGGGGTAGAATTGCCAGGGAAGACTTTGCTGAAAAACTGGAGTTTATCAGAGTTTGGAGGGATACACAGAATGTTCTAGGAGTAGGTCCTTGGAGAGAAGAGCATGGGGCATTCTGGGGAACACATGGCTTCAGTCCAATGTGGAGGACCAGGCAATGAGGAAGGAATGCTGTGGGATGAGGAGAAGGAGGGCAGATGGGGATAACATAGGTGTTGAATATCAAGAAGGTTCATATCTGCAGATAACAAGGAAGGCAGTCGTTTTTAAGCTCCAAAGTAATGAGCACAAAGAAAGCAAAGTGTACAAATCAAACGCTACGGAAGACCATGTCTCCTCTCCCACTACCTCTCCACTGCAACCTTAAGCGTGTCCTATGGCCTGGGAGAAGCAATTTGCAAGGAGTTCATGTTTGTTTAGGTGGAGGAGGACTTCCCAGTCGTCTGGATTTGCCCCAAAGTCCGCCCTAGGCTCACTCTTCTCACTGGGTTTTCCCGGATTAGGTGTTGTTGATTCCTTCTTGTAGACTTTCTGCTCAAATCCTCTTCTGCTTCCTCCTCCCATCAAGATAATGGGGTGCCTGGCCGCCCTCAGCCTTGGCTGGGGTCTCACCGCTGTAACTGCGGGATCCAGCTCCTCTGCCAGCGTTAACAGTGTGCTCTCCAGCCTGCAGCGCAGGGTTCCCAGGGCCTGATCCTTGCTAGCGCTTGACCCAGTCAATGAAATAGGGAGGAAACTAGTAAGGAAAGAGAGCACCTTTCCATCTCTTGTCCTTTACCTTCTCACTGTGGGTTGAGTTATTTGGCATTTCAGAATAGGGTCTTGGGGGCCCCTGCTCAATGTGGACTCCCTTTATCTCGCTCCCCTTTCCCTGAAGTCCGGGGAAAGCAGTCCAGGGGAAGCAAGACCCAGCCCAAGTACACAATCCTGTGGGTCCCACTGATTCTGAACCTCTCAGCATGGATGCTGAATTGTCGCCTACAGGAACAGGAGTTCAAGGTGGAAGTCTCAGAGTACTTGGGGTCCCTGCTGTTTGTGAAAGTGCGCAAAAGGCACCTCATTAAGGATGACAACTGGTTCTGCAACTGGATCTCTGTGAAGGGCCCTGGAGATGGAGGGCCTGAGTACAGGTTCCCTTGTTACCGTTGGGTGCAGGGCAACCACATCTTGAGCCTTGCTGAGGGCACTGGTAAGCACCAGGGACAAGTGTGTGAGAAGGCACAAGAGAGGCTGAAGGTCTGTGTGTGTGTGTGTGTGCGCGGTGCGAGCTTGTGCGTGCAGATGTGGAAGCTAGAACCTGGAGGGCAGGAGTTGTTTGGGAATTGTCAAAACAGAAGGTTACTGGCACAGGTGTCAAGGAGACAGGAGAGGGACATGAAGCTGTAGGGGCCAGCTAGAAAGACCAAGAAGATAGGGATAGGGTCAGGCCCTCAGTGAAGTCATACCATGCCCTCTTTACTTTCAGGCTGCACAGTGGTTGAAGACTCTCAAGGCCTGTTCAAGAAGCACAGGGAAGAGGAACTGGAAGAGAGAAGAAAGTTGTACAAGTTAGTCCCCTGTAGGGCATGATGTAACATGTGGGGCATGTTGCATCAGAAAAGAGGAAACCTAACTTGCTGGCTGCTACCCGCTTCCTGGTCCTGGGTCATCATGGCTATGATGGTGCCTGGCAGTCAGCCAGAAGGCATTACCGTGGGTTGTGACAAAAAATTGGACCACCTCTAGGATAGGCTCAGAACCCTTCTGCCCTGGTGGACAGCTTGCGTCACCCATTATCATATACCCTGTAGGATGGGTATACACATGAACTCTCCCCACCCTGCTGATCTTTATCCTGATTGGCTCCTGTACATTATATTAGCTGTGTGTATTTTCTCAATAAACCAGCTCCTGCTTTGACTGGTCTCCCTGATGCATCTGATTGTCCTCCAGCGAGGGACCCTCTCCTTTCTTGGCTCATCCAGTTGGAGCGAGCTCTCCCCATCTCTCCCGCAGGTCGTAGGTTGGGAGGGAATGAGGGCTAAAAACCCCAACAGTCGCCCATCCCCTGACTCATGATGAGTGGTTAATTCTCTGGAATACCAATGCCTGATTTTATTTCTGCCCCCGCAGGTGGGGTAACTAGAAGGCTGGCTTAGTCCTGAATGTGGCTGGGACTAGTTTATCTGACCTCCCTGAAGATGAATGATTTCTGGAAAACAAGAGAGTTGACTTTGAAGCTTCACTGGCCGTAGGGTGAGACCAAGGGGGCCCTGGTGAGAATCTTGATCTAGTGGAGGCCAATAGGCCTATGTACTGCACTGGACTGACCAGTCCAAGATAGGTGCCCGTGGCTGTAGTGTTTGCGTCTACGAATCAGTGTCTAACTGTTTGTCCTATTCTTCCCTGAAGGCTGGCTGACCTGGCTGTCAAAAGATCTGTGAATATTCTGAGTAACTGGAATGATGTGGATGACTATAACCGGATTTTTTGGTGTGGCTACAGCAAGCTGGCTGGTTAGTCCCACCTACCCCAGTACTTCTCCCTGGACCTTTTATCACCTAGATCCCACCCAGTCTGGGTTAATGAAAGAACCAGGGTTGGGAGACCAGAGGTTTAGATCCCCTGATAAGCTGGGGTCAAATGAGGATGGTTTGGTGGGGGTCAGGAGGACCAGGATCTCAGGTCTCATAGCATGCTCTACTGCCATTCCCCAGAGCGAGTGCGGCAGTCCTGGAAGGAGGATGCCTTCTTTGGGTATCAGTTTCTCAATGGCGCCAACCCCATGCTGCTGAGGCGCTCCATTCAGCTTCCTGAACGCCTAGTGTTTCCTCCAGGGATGGAGGAACTGCAGGCTCAGTTGCAGAAGGAGCTCAAGGTATGAACCCTAAGGAGATTGAACAGTGAAATGGGAGTGGTGTTAGCATCAACTGTGCTGCAGTAGGGTTCACCATGGGCCTGGCTTATGGCTGATTGGCAAGAAGGACTCCTACAGAAATCCTGAGCAATCCTGAGAAGTACAGCTCCATGGCTTTTCTTCCCACATGAGAGTGGTGCAATTGTGAAGGGTGGGGTGTATGAGGTGGGATGGTTGATAGACTGAGTCAAAATGAGAAAATGGGACTGAGCCTTGGTGCTATGGATTCAGGGAGTGTGCAGTACAATCAGGGCCAGAGGATTGTTAATCTGGGACAATATGGGACAATTGATAGAGAAAATTCAGAGGATTACAGGGTCAGGCAGACTTAGATTTGAATCCTGGCTCTTCTATTTGTAAGCTGTGTGAACTCAGACAAAATACCCAACTTCTCTGATTATCTATTTCATTTTCTGTAAAACTGGGAATGATTCAAGTAGAATGTATACGAATTTCATGAGACAGTATGCACATAATCCACTACTGGTACAAAGTAGGTGATGAAGACAAGTCAATTTCCTTCTCTTCTCCATTTGGGGAATCAGGGTGGGAAGAAGACACCTTATGCTGAGAGAAGCCCTTGCCCTCTCCCCCACCCAGGAAGGCACCTTGTTTGAAGCTGATTTTTACCTACTGGATGGGATCAAGGCCAATGTCATCTGTAATCATCAACAGCACCTGGCTGCCCCTCTGGTCATGCTGAAACTGCAGCCTGATGGGCAACTCTTACCCATGGCCATTCAGGTGAGAGGACTTGGTATTTCTGCTCCTTGTTGGTTGGCCGTTTCAAATCAGCCCCTCATTCAAGTTGGCTGAGGACTCACTCTCTGAGACACTGGAGGAGTCATTAAATGAAGAAATGGGTGAAGTCTTTGATTTTAAGGGTTTTGCAGCCTCATTGGAAATATAGACAATACTAAAGTCAGAGACAGTCTGAAAGGAATCCCTGCAAGAGGGCCAGGACTTAGACAAACGGGAGGAGAGGAAGGACCTATCCCCAGGGGCAAGATGTGTTGGGCAGAGAAGCGGAGGTAGAGAAGTCAGGAGATTCTCTGTGATTGGAGTGGGCGAATAATATGAGGTGAGAGGATAAAACCTAAGGCAAGCTAAGGAGTAGGGATAAGGGAAGCTGGGGATGGCTGTTGTGAAAGATGTTGTAGGCACACTAGAGGGGAAGTTGTGTTTAGTGCCAGGTTTGGGGTCTCATGCTATAGCTCTGGGAGGTAAAGGACTCCCCTGGGGATAGAGACGGAGAGGAAAGATGGATAGGAGTGCAGAGGGAGATTCAACTGGATTCCAAAAGAGGGGAAAAGGGGGTGTCAGTCCATACCAGTAAAGAAGAAAAAAAATGCCTGGGTAGGGTTTTGACTTGTCAATTTTGAGGCAATGGGGAAACATTCAAATTGTCTAGCCGGCAGCTGAGAACTGAAGACTCAGTCCTCTGTGCAGAGGTGGTGTAGGAAGATCAGAGAGAGGCTGAGGTTTCTGAACAAGACTGTGGGATGAAGGGTTTGATTCCTGTCCACACTGTGGGAACTTAAAGGGGAAGTGGAGGCTGGAGAAGGCTCAGTTTCTGCTGAAGGCTGAGCGCACTGAGGCTTGTCCAACATCAATGCACTGCTCTGAATGGATAAGAGAAGGGTGGTGGGGGGAGAAATGGTAGCTGGAGTGGGAAGATGGAGAAAGACAGGCAAATGTGGAGGAAGAAGGGATAGGTAACATGCAAGAGAGGGGAAATGGTTGGGCACCTGACACTCAGCCCCTCTTCCAACTTTTCCTTGTCTTTGCTCCAGCTCCAACTGCCAAAGATCGGATCTATTCCACCACCGCTTTTCCTGCCCACGGATCCCCCAGTGGTCTGGCTCTTGGCCAAATGCTGGGTCCGTAGCTCTGAATTCCAGCTTCATGAGCTGCAGTCTCATCTTCTGAGAGGACACTTGATGGCTGAGGTCTTTGCTGTGGCCACCATGAGGTGCCTTCCATCAGTACATCCTGTCTTCAAGGTAATACCTTATTCCCAACTCGACTCTCTTGCCTGCTTCTCTTTCCACCTCACTGCACATTCTCACCTCTGACATCTCAGTGCTTTGTGAGAACCAGCAATGGAAAATAAGAGAGCTAGGGAGTGGGAGAGGGCCTGCATTTTCAATTGTCACCTCCCCAAGGGGGCAAACAGGTTTCTTGGGGAGAGGAGTAAAAAATATTACTGTTTTTTTTAATCTATAAAGCACAGATATTCATACATACAGGCTAATGACTAAAGATTCCATCCATAGGGGACCATGCAAATAACATAAAAGACTTTCACATAAAAGATTTGAAAAGCTAGCAATTAGGGCAACACATTCACTCATTCAAAATAGTTATTGGGTGCAAGAATCATTCTAGATGCCAGTGGTAACATCTGGATCAGACAATGTCCTGATCTTTTGGGATTTTCATCTCCAATGAGGGCAGACTATAAAGATTGTGTTGCAATATAGGGGCTGTGACAAGTATGATATAGGGAATCAGAGCAGGGTAGTGTGATGGTGAGTTTAGATTGGGTGTCAGGAAAGGTTCCCTCAAGGAGGTGACATAAAGGGTAAGAAAACAAGAAGCCAGCCAATGAACTGGTTAAGGGCCCTCGGTGTTCCAGGCTAGTGGGATAGCCTGTGCAGGGACCCTTACATAGAATGATCTTGATTTGTCTGAAGAACAGAAAGAAGGGGAGTGTGGTGGACAAGGGAGAGGGAAGCAGGAGGTTCTGGAGGCAAGTGTAGGTCTCACCAGACCTTCTTGAAGGGGACTGTTATTCCCCTCAAGGGGGTGTGTGTGACAATCACTGTGTGTGTGTGTGTGTGTGTGTGTGTGTATGTGTGTGTGAAAAATATTATCTTCATGTATAAAGCATAGATATTATAGCACAGAAACATATACAATGTTTGTAGCATTAACATTTCTTGGATGAATGTGAGATTAGGAAAAAAATGTCTCAAAAAGATTCTTATGGGGGTTTTGATAAAAAAAATTTGAAGAATATTCACCTAAACTTATGAAAAGAATATGGAAAGAAAAGGAGAGTGATTTCTTTCAGTTATAAAGCACTAAGGCAGTGTTTTGTGGAGGGAATTAGGCAGTGCAGGTTAGTAGCGAACTCTTGGTGTTGAGGGGCCACTGAGCCCCAGGTCTGTGCTTTTCCTGAAGACCTGTTCTTTCCTCCCCTTTCCACGCTGGTTTCTGCAGGGTCCTGCTACAGATCTCTTTTGACTTTGCCCTTGCCTGCTTTTCTTCTTTTAGCTTATAGTTCCTCACCTGTGATACACCATGGAAATTAACCTTCGGGCCAGGAATGGGCTGCTCTCAGACTGTGGAGTTTTTGACCAGGTATGGGGAAAGAAGAGGGGATTCAGATTCTGGGTTCACTGTCCTTGCTGGCTCTAGCCTCAGACAGCTTGACTTGCCTGACTGTCTCTCCTCAATCCTCAGGTGGTGAGCGTAGGTGGGGGAGGCCATCTGGATCTGCTGAGGCATGCTGGAGGCCTTCTGACCTATAGCTCATTATGTCCCCCTGACGACTTAGCTGACCGGGGGCTCCTGGAAGTCAAGTCTTCCTACTATGCTCAAGATGCACTGCGGCTCTGGGAAATCATCCGTCGGTAAGGCAAGCAGGGAGGCAGGGCAGGTGGGGTGAGGGTGAGGGTGAAGAAGAAGGCTAGGAGAACAGGAGGGCTGTGTCTTGGTTGGGGAGCTGGATGCCCTGAATGGGCCACGTGAACAAGGAGCTGAGAGCTTCAGCTCTTCTTGCCCTGACCTCTTGTCTGGCAGGTATGTGGAAGGAATTATGGATCTGTACTATAAGACAGATGTGGCTGTGAGAGATGACCCTGAGCTGCAGAACTGGTGTCGAGAGATCACTGAAATTGGGCTGCTAGGGCCCCAGGATGGAGGTAATCAGAGTTCCTGTCCTCAGAACTAAGACAAAAGTTATAAGAGACCTCTCCAGAATCCTCTCTTCTTATATAGAATCTTCCAGAAGCATATCCAACCCATATAAAATCCAAAAGCCTCCTAGACACAGTAGGAGTAGTGCTAAAAAATGTTTAACAACTGGTTCCCCAGAAAAAAGAGCCCTGCCTGGTAGCATTTGCCCATTTCTGTGACATAAGTATCCCCACTGTGGCTACCAGCATGCTGAACAGTTGAGAAGTGGACATCTTTGTGAGCCAGCCCCAGCACCTGACTGATTGGGATCCTCCCAGCAGAGGTCCTCCATCCCCTGCCCCCCCACCGGCTCTCAGGTCAATTTCCACAGGTCACTGAGAGTTGCTGGCATCCCTCTTTACCACCCTTTTTCTCCTCTCTTTGCCTTATCTCTCTCAGATCTGCTCCTATGCCTGACCCCACAACTTTAACTCTCCCCACTTCTTGTAGGGTTTCCCACCTCTCTCCAGTCTCGGGCCCAGGCTTGCCACTTTGTCACCATGTGCATCTTCACCTGCACTGGGCAGCATTCTTCCATCCACCTGGGCCAGGTACTTAACCTTGACTGTTAACCTGGGCAACTGGGAATTTGTGGACTTCACTGGGGGGAGGGAGCTGAATACAGGTGAGCCAAAGGGTTTTCATGCTTAGCAGGCCTTGATTCTAGATTCCTGCTCCTATTTAGTTGGATTGGTTCTCTTGGATCCCTAATGCACCCTGCACCATGCGGCTGCCCCCACCAACTACCAAGGATGCCACTATGGAGACAGTGATGGCCACACTGCCCACTGTTAATCAGGCTACTCTCCAGATGTCCATCATTTGGCAGCTTGGCAGACGCCAGCCCATTATGGTGAGAACCAGATGCCCCGAGGGCCTGGGGAAGGAGGCAAAGGGGGAGGTGTGGTGCCCTGAACGGGGCTCATAGGTTCTAAGCTGTGTTTTCCTCTCCATCCCAGGTGCCTCTGGGCCAGCATGAGGAGGAGCGTTTTTCAAGCCCTGGGCCCAAGGCTGTGCTGAAGAGGTTCAGGGAGGAGCTGGCTGTCCTGGACAAGGAAATCGAAGTCCGGAATGAAAACCTAGACATACCCTATGAGTACCTGCGACCCAGCCTGGTGGAAAATAGTGTGGCCATATGAGTGTCCCAAGCTTTTGGTTGTTTTAGCTCTCCTCCGCCCAAACCACAGCCACCCTTCCCAAATGTGACCTTTCCCTTGTCTCTGCCCCTTGGAACACATCTCATTTTAGATGCGTCATCTAGGTGCCTCTATCCTTTCCTCTTTTCCTCCCTCCCTCTCTTCTTTGCTTACCATTCAGATCTCCTCTAGGGTCAATAATAGCCACCTTATACAAACTATTTCAAGAACATGATAGAGTGATAGTATATATTGTATCACACCTTTTATGAATTGAATTTGGTTTTGAACCTACATTTTAAAATAGTGATAGAAAAGAGCTTACACCCAGCTATTTTAAATAAAGCATTGCCAAAAGAATATGAAGCATCAAAAATGTTTTTTTTTTCTTTTTTTAACTGGATAGGATTTAGCATGTGTCCTGAAGTCAGACACATACTATAATGCAAACCAGTAACACAGAGATTCTAAAAAAAAAAAAAAATGTTGACACTCAGGATTTTCATTTTATGGTTCACTTAGAAAATAATAAGTGCAGGTAAGTTGGTCAAATTTAAGAAGATGTTCTGGAGAGATTTAGCCTCAGGTTTCAGCCTGAGGGATTCATCTTTCTAACCTATTTGCAGTTTATCGGTTGGAAAGTTCAAAATTAACATACTTCACGGGAAGAATACTAAAAATCTATTGATTGTCTTATCGAGCCAAAGGGTTTTCATGCTTAGCAGGCCTTGATTCTAGATTCCTGCTCCTATTTAGTTGGATTGGTTCTCTTGGATCCCTAGTGCACCCTGCACCATGCGGCTGCCCCCACCAAAAGGATTCAGTGAAATTCAACTCTGTATGTGGGTAAAATTAAGAAAAACAAACTTGGGAGTTTTGTTTCTTCATATAATAATAATCTGTAACCATCCATTTAAAAGCATAAACTAATAGTATACACAAACCAAAAACATTTCCTTTATAATATGAACAATGTTGCTTCTTGCCCTGATTCTATTTGATTTTATAGAAGTAATGGATGATAGTTGGTCTGATTTTTTGGGGGAGAGGTTCTGGGATTGAATCCAGGGGCATTTTACCACTGAGCTACATCTCCAGCCCTTTTTATTTTGTATTCTGAGACAAGGTCTTGTTAAGATGCCAAGGCTGGCTTTGAACTTGAGATCTTCCTGCCTCAGCCTCCTGAGCTGCTGGGATTACAGGTGGTACCACCATGCCCAGTTTGGCCTGATTCTTAAGGCAGAATTAGAAAAAAATTAGTTGAGAGGTTGGGGATGGAGAATTTAATGCTAGAGTATAGGAAAAATCTGCAAAAGGCAGGAGAGCAGAATATTGGCAAATACAGTTTAGGTCATACTGCAGGTTGTTCTTATATAATATATTCATCGGAACAGAAAGGTGTAACCCGGCAACTGGGCAGAAGGGAACTGCCCTGGAGAGGGCATAGCTGGAACAGTCTTGAGATGGGCCATGCACAGTGGCACATACCTGTTGTCTCAGCTAGTTGGGAGGCTGAGGCAGGAGGATTGAAAGTTCTAGGTCAACCTGGGCAACTTAGACCTGGTCACAAAATAAAAAATAAAAAGGATGCCCCTGGGTTCAATGCTCAGTAGCAGCGGCCGTAAGATCCAGAGAAAATCTGACTTTCCGGGAACCTTCCTTAACCCTAACCAGACCATGCCATGGAGCTCTCCTCCTTCTCTATCTTGCTCCTTTCCATGCCAATCTCTTTCATGGGTGATCAAGTGTGGGACATGACGGTGTGATGTCTGTGAGAAGCTAGAGAAAAAAATATGGGAAGTACTGCAAAGACAATTGACGGGAGGTGATGATGTTTTACACAGCCATAAGACTAGGTATGGAGAAAGGGGAGAGGTTGAATCCAAGGACTTAAGGCTGGTTGGGGGGGCAAAATAATTTTTATCTTAAATTTTTACGATTGCTATATAATACCCATGCAAAAAAAGTGCATGAAATGTAAAGTCCTGCTTGATGAGTCATCACCAAGAGGACAATCATGTAGCCACAGCCTGGAGCAAGAAAGAAAACTTTCCCAGCATCCCAGAAGGACCCACCCACCTACCAGTATTACTTTTGATTGAAAAAAACTCATTTTTTCCCCCAGTACTGGAGCTTGAATGCAGGGCATCCCACATGTTAGGTAAGTGCTCTGTCATTAAGCTACATCTCTGACCCTTTTTCAGATTTTTATTTTAAGGCAACGTTTTTACCAAGTTGCTGAGGCTGGCTGGAACTTGAGATCCTCCTGCCTCAGCCTGCAGAGTATCTGGGATTCCAGGCAACAAATCATTCCAGGTGTGCGACACCATGATTAGCTGTCTCTTGACAATGGTTTGTTTTCTGTTGCTTATCCTTGCACTCCACAATTTAAAAAAAATAATATTTATTTTTTAGTTGTCGTTGGACACCATACCTTTATTGTATTTATTTTATTTATGTGGTGCTGAGGATCAAACCCAGGGCCTTGTACTTGTTAGGCAAGCACTCTACCACTGAACCACAACCCCAGTCCTCCATAATTTTTAATAGTATAGAAGATATTGTGTCTAGAGCAGCATAAACTGAAATAAATAGCACTCATGCTTATAAATGGGCTTGCTCTTCCTTTATGAGGCAATGATGGTGGGGTATTGAGTCAATCTTGTCAAGAGAGAAGCCGGGTTGGGTTTTGTTGTTGGGTTTGTTTGCTTCAGCACAATACCACCTTCAAGTTCCTCTGGTGTTATCTTTGTGCTTAGGGTGGGGCCAGGGCACCAGAGGGTTCCTATGCTATCATCAGCTTCTAGACTTTTCTGTTTCTGAACAGTGGAGGGAGTCTCTCTCCATTTTCTTATAGTGGCTGCTTGGTGGTGGGTGGGACAAGGGCAAGGGACTTTCTCTTTGGCTGTGGTCCATCCTCAGTTTCAGGAAGCCCTCAGTATGCCTGTGTCTGGGGCTCTCTCTGAATCTGCAACTCCTACGTGTGGCAGCCAAAGTTTGGGGTCTTGTGTGGGAGAGAGTTTCTGGCGCTCTCTCAGGAGACCCCTATTGATGTTGATATGGAATTGTCAGCTGAGGGAGGTTCCCGGTCCTTCTTCCAGGGATCTAGAGTGCTGTTTGTGCTCCTCTTCCATTGATCTTCTCCCATGCTCTGGGGTGACTGGGTTTGCAGTCCCTCCCTCTGGCAGCTTGGGTATTGTGTTCTGTAAGGAAGAATGTTCCAGGCAGGACCTTCAGAATTTCCTGCAGTGGTGGTTGATCCTCCTGCAGGTCTACACCAGGGAGGGAGGCTCTCTCTCATCTTTGGTCATGTCCCCAGTCTTTCTCCTGAGCACCTGGGGGGAAGTCGGCAGAGAAGAGCCCATGGGCATGAATTGTTTCCCTAACGTCTGTAGCTCCCAGGAGTTCTATGCTTTCACACACTCACACTTGCCTTTAGCAGTAAGTTAAAAAATTTAGCTGTTATCATTTGCTGGTATGGTAGTCCTGTCAAAGCTTCTGATCTGATACAGGGGCCTGCCTTTCAGAACTTGGAAGAGCAACTCTTTTTTTTTTTTTTTTTTTTTAGTTGTAGATGGACACAATACCTTTATTTATTTTTATGTGGTGCTGAGGGATCGAACCCAGTGCCTCACACATGCAAGACAGGTGCTCTACCACTGAGCTATAGCTCCAGCCCAGAGGGGTTACTCTTTATTCAGACTTCAGGCTACTTGGTTGCCTTTCAACCATGGTTGACTGATGCTTTCAGGAAAAATTATGATTGTGTTTGTAATGGTTTATTTTGGTAGGATGGAGCACTGCATAGCCAGGCTCTCTGTATTCTAGGCAGCAATGAGACCAATAATTTTATATTCTGATAATAATGGCACTTTCTTTTTTTTTTTGAGAGATAGAGAGAATTTTAATATTTATTTTTTAGTATTCGGCGGACATAACATCTCTGTTTGTATGTGGTGCTGAGGATCGAACCCAGGCCGCACGCATGGCAGGCGAGCGCACTACCGCTTGAGCCACATCCCCAGCCCAATAATGGCACTTTCATTCTTTTATGTTCTATAAGTATTTTCCTTTGTTAAGAATATTGATTTGGGGGCTGGGATTGTAGCTCAGTGGTAGAGCGCTCTCCTAGCACGTGGAAGGCCCTGGGTTTGATCCTCAGTACCACATTAAAAATAAATAAATAATAAATAAATAAAATAAAGATATTGTGTCCAGTTACAACCAAAAAATAAATATTAAAAAAAGAATATTGATTTGATCCTGTGATGAACTAATGACTTGGTAGGAGTTATTGAAAATACATGTCCTTATATTGTTCATAGCTCGTAAACTGTGCTTAAATCCCTAAATTAAGAGAGTTAAAAAAATTTTCAGCACCACAGCTGAGCATTTTCAGCGAAATGAAAATTTCATATGTGAATCTGTGGCCACTGTTTGTTTCTTTGGGGAGATATCATGAAAGTTTGGATGGGGAAATTCAGTTTAATCTGCTTCGATATATACAGATTATTCCTTAAAAGTAAATGTTAAGAGCTGGGGATATAGCCCAATTGGGAGAGTGCTTGCCTCGCATACATAAGGCCCTGAGTTCAATCCTTAACACCACATACACACACAAAAGTATGTGTTAAAAATTTTAACTTCAATATTTAATATAGGTTAGAAATATATGTACATATATTTACCTATACATACATATATGTACACATGTACTTATATATTCAGCAAAAATGATAATCCTTGGGGAAACAAGTTAAAATAATTTTTATCATTTATTTAAATTAATCTGTTTTTTCTTCTATTATACAGCCCAAGTTATATTCTTTTCCATAAAAAGATATAGCATTAGGTTTAATGAATTAGATTTTAATCAAAATGTTTATTATATAAATGAGTTGTTTTATTTATAACCAGGAAAGTATTAGACTTAAATATTTGAAAATTAACCAAATTTTTGCCTGATGAAAGGAAAATTAAAAGGAAGAAAGTTGATCATCATTAAGTTTCTCCATTTAAAAATATAAATTTGAGTCTACTTCAAGGACAATGATAAAATTTAAAAAATGACAATTTAGCTGGAGACTGCATAATAAAATGAAGAGAAATGAAGGTACATTCAAGCTAATGCATTATGCCTTATGAAAAGGAAGCATTGATGCTATTGAAATACACCTCCTTCAATATTGGGGAACGCATTTTAGAAAAACAATGAAGTATTTATTAATAAATGAAGCTATTAAACCATATATACATGTAGACATAGGATAATGAAATCATCATTTTGACCACTCTAGTAAATTCTATAAAAGAAAGTTGATTTTTTCTTTCTGGGCATGTGGAGACAATTTATTTGAATACATGATTTGAAGAGATAAAAAAATATATAAATTTGAGTTAGTGTTGTTTTTTAATATACAATAACAGTATTTGTTGGCAAAAGAATGGTGTCAACTCTGAAAATATATTTTTATTAAAGAGGACTATTTCAGACTTACCTGACAGTGGAATGAAATCAGACACCTTTTTTTTCCCCCCAGTTCCTTTTGTAACAAAGAACCAAATTAGAATAGTATGAAACTCTTGAGGTCCACAGGCTTTATCAAGTTTATTCCTCCTGGTTTTGGGTCAAGCCAATAAATTTATTGAAAAATTTGTATGCTCTTCATTCTTTTCTTCATTTCTCTCCCACAATATTTTGGATTTTCTAAGTATAGGATCATATTATCTGCAAACAGTGCTGATATGACTTCTTCCTTTCCTATTTTTATTCCTTCTAGTTCCTTCTCTTGCCTAGTTGCTCTGCCTAGAATTTCTAGTACTATATTAAACAGAAATGGTGGGACTGGACATCCTTATCTTGTTCTAGATTTTATTTTATTTTTATTTTTAAAAAAATATTTTATTTTTTAGTTGTAGTTGGACACAATACCGTTATTTTATTTATTTTTATGTGGTGCAAAGGATCGAACCCAGGGTCTCACACATGCTAGGTGAGCACTCTACCACTGAGCTGCAACCCCAGCCCCTCTTGTTCTAGATTTTAAAGGAAATACTTTTAGCTTTTCCCTATTTACTATGAGGTTAGCTTTGGGTTTGCTGTATATCGCCTATATGATGTTGAAGTAGCTTCTTTCTATCCCTATTTCTTTTATTTTAAATGTATTTTTCACTGGGCATAAGAATTTTAGTTTGCCAGTTATATATTCTTTCAGCACTTAATAGTTGCCATTCAGTCATCTTCTGGTTTCCTAGATACTGTTGAAAAATCAAGGTGTTACTGTTATTTTTTTCCTTTTAAAGAAATTTCTTCCACTCTCCCTTACTGCTTTAATGGTTTTCTTTTTGTCCTTCAATTCATTAATGCTTTTCTTTATCTTTCTTTCTTTTTTTTTTTTACTTTATTTATTTATTTTTATGTGGTGCTTAGGATTGGACCCATTGCCTCTCATGTGTTAGGCAAGTGCCATTCTGCTGAGCCACAACCCCAGCCCCAGTGTTTTTCTTTATATTTATCCTGATTGAACTATCAGAGAATTTTGAGTATTTGGATTTATGCTTTTCATTGGCTTAAAAAATGGCAGCTGGGTGTGGTGAATCATGCCTACAATACCAGGAACTGGGGAGGCTGAGGCAGGAGAATCAAAAGTTCAAGGCCAGCTTCAGCAACTTAGTGAGGCACTAAGCAACTTAGTGAGATCCCATCTCAGAATAACAAATAAAAAAAAAGGGGGATGGGGTTCAGTGGTAAAATTCCTCCGAGTTCAATCCCCAGTATATTAAAAAAAATTCTCAGCCATTGTCTATTCAAAATTGATGTGTTCAATTTCCATCTCCTCTCGTTGTAATTGGAAATCCAATTAAAAATAAAATGGAGTTTTAACTGTATTCCATATGTATATTTATTCATAAGAATTATATTCTTTTCCTTTTTGTGTTTCCTTTTTGTGAATGTGTTTCATCTTGTATACATGTTATTGGTTTGTCTTCCAATCAAGTAATAATTTTTTTGCTATATTAATATGTAAGTCAACCCACATTTAAATCCCTGATTTCAGTAATTGTAGTTTATAATTAAAATTTTCTTTTATATGTTCAAATCTGCTGCTAAAATCCTCTATTTTTCATTTGTTTTCTCCATATTTTATTGTTTTTTCAAGTCTGTAACTTTAAGCACACAACCATTGTTATTTTAAATAATTATTTGATAACTCTGATCTCTAGTTCATTTTGTAGATCTGGTTTTTTTTTCTCTTTGGGATTTTGGTCATATGTCTCTTAGCATTTTTAGTAATTTTTGAACAAATTTGGGACATTCTGTGTAATTTGTTTCGGAAAAGCTGGAGTGCTGTTCTCTTCCTCCAGAAGTGTTTCATCTTGTAAGCTGTCTCGTGCTGTCACATGAAAATCCTGTGAAAGTGTCCTATGACTTGTCTTTTTGCCATATCCTGTGAAAATAACCTTGAACCTCCAAAAGTCTATAATTATGATTGGTTATATTAATAATGTGTTGATTTGGTGTTCACATTTAAATTGTATTTTTGATTTCCAGAAATTATTATTTCTTGTGAATTTCCTTTGTTAGTTCCAGAGGAGATCTTTGGCTCATCCTTTTTGACCTCCATGTATGAAGTAATAAAGAAAAAAAGATAAATCTAAATTTTCTCTTTAAGCAAAGTGTTTGCCTCACTTACTGAATAGATTGGGTTGTGATATGGGTTGTCTGCATTGAGCAGAAAATGGTGCACCGAAAACAGAGACACCACGCTGTTGCAAAATGTGGGACAACTAAAGGAAAATAAAAGAAATGTTGGGTAAAGGCAGGAGCCTGTCAGCCTTTGATAGCTGCTTCTAACTCACTGGGAACAGTGCTGATGGAGAGTTGATTTGCTGAGAAAAGTTGTATTGTGTTTTAACTAGTACAGGGTACACTGCTTAACAAAGAGAACCCAAGTATAGCAATTAAAAAAAAAGGGGGAACAGAAAATTTATTTCTTTCTAAATAATGCTTCAGGGAATGTATTTACGGAGATTTGGATGTTCTGCTGCACAATTCAAGGGCCATTGTTCCTTCCACTTGTTTATACTTATCAAAGAGGAGGTTGTTTTTGAATTTATAGCAGTGGTCAGCAGGAATAGGAGGGTATTGCTTATATCCTTCAGAAAACTAAGTCATGATAAAATCTAATACCAATGAAGTCTGGGAAGTGTGGGGTAACTGGGCTGCAATGTGACACGCTATAATTACAGTAATGTCAAAGAAGGAGAAATTGGATTTTGAAGCAGTCTCTGTCACACATTGGAAAAGAAGAAAATTTGTAATTATTACTGTCATTTTTATCTAGAAACTTTTTGCCAAGTGGCATTGAGTATGTATTTAGGGTCACAGGTAAGTCTCATCTGTGATTTATCAGCATTTGGTTCAGGGGAGGTGCTGACCTTGGAATGAGTATTTCCAGCTTTCAACATTGATCAGATTAAAATTTTATCAGAGTTGAGACAAGCAGATCTTCCTGTTTTGAGACTGCAAAGTCTATAAGCAGGGAAACTGGTGAACTCAAATTTCTAAACCACTTAAAATATTGCTGCTTCTGTTCTGGTGAGGAAGAATCTTCTGGGACTCCTCAGAGGACATTGCATGCAGCAGGATGAGTAGCACAGATGTGATGGAACACATTTAATATTCTTATGTCCTGAAGTCTCTCCTTCTTCAATATGTCAGGGGTTTTTTATAACATCTAAACTTCTTTTGCATCATCCAGAGCTGCTTCTGACTTCTTATTGGCCATCCCAGCCAAGTGTGAGATTCCACCCCCCAAGGTGTGCACAGGCCAAAACTCTCTAATGAACAGAGTGACTCTCAGAACACACACTCTCTGTCAGTCCATACACATAAACAAATTTAACCTAATGTAAAACAATGTTTCTTTCATCTTGATTACCCTCAAAATTCCATTGCCAAAAAAAAGTCCTCGGATTTTTAATGACAAATAGATGAGCAAATTCTGAAATTCTCTCCTCATATAAATTTTGTTTTCTAGAATCTGAGGAGCAGGGCTGAAGTGGAGTTAACTGCTTTTAATTTTTTTTTTTCTTGCACAGGGTTAGACTCCCTCTAGGCAGGCAGTAACAGCTTGTCAACACAGCCTCTTCGGGAAGAGGGTGTGAGGGGCTCATCCCTAATGGAATGGTGAGAACATGACTCCTACTCTTGGATGTCCACACAACTGTGGAATTTCACTTAATGTGATTAATCAGAAGTTCCTCTGAATTTTCTTTTCAGGCAACATCCCAACTGCCTAAACAAGCCATGATATATAACTGTTTTTAGTGACTGAGAAAGGCAAAATTTTTGAAGCCTGGACTGCAGCTTGTTGTAGGCAGAGGTCAACTTTAAAAGTGCCATAGAATGACAATAATGGCTTCTCACACTTGGTGGTCTGGACCCATTGTGATGGCTTGGGTGTGAGGTGTCCCCCTAAATCTCCTGTATTAATTCAGGAATGCTTGAAGGTGAAATGATTGGATTATGAGAGCTTTAACCTCCTTAGTTCATCCTAGTTTGAATCGAGTAACAAGATGAAGATCATAACTATAGGCAGATGAAGCAGAGCTGGACGAGGTGGGTCACCGGGAATATGCCCTTGAAGGATTATTCTTTCTTGGGCCCATTCTTTCTGTTTTATGGTTGCTGTGAATGGAGCTGCACTCCTCTGCCTCCCCCTTCTATTATGTTATTCTGCCTCACCCAGATCCCAGAGCAACGGAGTTGGCTGACCGTGGGCTAAATCTCTGAAACTATGAGCCCAAATAAATTTTCCTTCCTCTAAGTTGTTCTCATCAAGTATTTTGGTCACAGAGGTGAAAAGTTGACTAACACTTCCAGTTTTGTGCAAGCTGCTGTTATTAAGGTCCACTGAATAAGTTTACTGGTGAATGTCTTTTCTAATATCTCATTGGTTACCTTATTGTCAAATGTATATATGTTTGTTTCTGTGACTTGGGAAATGATCAGTTGATCTTTTGTCTCAGTGCTTACATATCCAAGCAGAATATATGCCCCTTATTGGATCTACCATCAGAAAGCGCAGTATGGTACATTTCAGAAGGGAAAACCACTTGCCCAATATTCCCTGAAATCCCATTACAGTGATCGGCATTCAAGTCTGTCCTCATTTATGACTTTTTTCAATTCACAGAATCAAGTTCAGTTTCTTTCCTTACTTCCTTTTCCCCCTCCTTTCTTCTTTTGCAACACAATTCAGGTGTCTATAACGGATAAGAGATTCTTTCATGTGGCCAAAGAAAGTCTCTTGAGTTTTGATACTTGAAACAGTAAATGAGGAGTTTGAAATGACTTCCTTTATTTTTTTATATTTATTTTTTAGTTGTACTTGACACAATACCTTTATTTTATCTATCTATCTATCTATCTATCTATCTATCTATCTATCTATCTATCTAGTTATATATCTGGTGCCAAGGATCCAACCCAGGGCCTCGCACGTGCTAGGCAAGCACTCTACTGCTGAGCCACAACCCCAGCCCTCCTTTATTTTTGTTTTTAAGTTTATTATGAGAAGAACTAGCATGTGCATCAGAGTCCTGGAATTCCTAATACATCTTATGTTGTTTTAGAAAAGGAATCCCTTGTTCAATAGAGTCCCAGCCTCCATAAAGCTTGCTTCCAGGTGACTGAGTTGTTTTGTCACTAGATACCAAGAACTTCTAGTGTTGCACGCCAGAATTAGATCTCAACTCTAGATATTCTGGATTTCCCCGAGAGTCTGTTATTTACAACAAGCTCTTTGTTATTAATATCTATACTAGTAGCATTCTGTGTTTTTAAGCAAAGATACTAACTTGCCAACTTAAGCAAATCTATACATTTTTGGGGGGGCGGGGGTACCAGGGTTAACCCAGGGTGCTTAACCAATGAGTGGCACCCCCAGCCCTTTGGTTATTTATTTATTTATTTATTTTTGTGGTGCTGGGGATCAAACCCAGGGCCTTGTGAATGTGAGGCAAGCACTGTACCAACTGAGCTATATTTTCAACCCCTTATTTTTTATTTTGAGACAGTCTTACCAAGTTGCTTAGGCTGGCCTTGAACTTGTGATCCTGAAAGAAGAACATAGGAGAGAAAGGATGGGGGAAGTTGGTGTTTGTGTGTGTATATAGTGTAAAGGAATGAAATCCCTATATTACTTAAGAAGCTTTGTAAAATAATTGAGAAAAATCAAGAAATAATAGGACAGAAAGAAAGACAGACAGACAGACAGCAGAGTTATGGTTTGGATAAGTGTCCTGTTCCTTTCCACTCTTCTACTGATCTCCCTTTTCATGAGATTTGCCCCACTTTCTTTTCCCTTTTCCTATCTTCCACAAATGAGAGAAAACATGACCCTTGACCTTCTGAGTTTGGCTTCTTTTGCTTGACATACTGTCTTCAAGTTCCATCATTTTTACTTTTTTTTATGGCCAAATGAAAATCCATTGTGTGTATATATACCACATTTTCTTTATCCCTTCATTTGTTGGTGGACACCTAGTTTGGTTTCACAGTTTGGCTATTGTGAATTGTATTATCATAAACATGGGTCTGCATGTGTCACTGTGATATGATGACTGAATTTTTTTTATACACTACTGAGGTATAACTAGATTATATAGTGGTTCCATGTCTGGTCTTTTGAGAAACCTCCATACTGACTTTCATGAGGTTGTACTAATTTATAATCCCACCAACAGTGTAAAAGTGTGTTCCTTTTTTCTCACCCTCTCTGCAGCATTCATTATTATTTGTGTTCTTGATGACTGCCATTTTGACTGGTGTGAGGTGAAATCAAAGTATGGTCTTGATTTGCATTTCTCTCATTGCTAATGATTTTGAAAAATTTTCATATATTGGTTGCCCATTATTATTTCTTCTTTTGAGAATTTTCTGTTTAATTCATCTTCCCATTTATTAATTGGTTAGTTTGATTTTTTGTTGTTAAGTTTTTGAAGTTTTTAAAAATATATTCTAGATATTAATCCTCTGTCAGAAGAGTAGCTAGCAAAGATTTTCTCCCGTTTTGTAGGCTCTCTCTTCACATTCCAACTCGTTTCCTTTGCAAAAGCTTTTTAATTTGATGCCATCCCACATATTAACTCTTGGCATTATTTCATGAGCTTTGGAGATCCTATTGAGAAAGTTGTTGCCTGTCTTATATGCTGAAGTGCTGACTCTAAATTTTCTTCTAGCAGTCACATTGTTTCTGGTCTAATTCCTATGTCTTTAATCCATTTTGAATTTATTTTTGTGCAGACTGAGAGATAACGGTCTAGTCTTATTCTTCTACCTGTGGATAACCACTTTTCTTTGCACCATTTGTTCAAAAGACTGTCTTTTCTCCAATGTATGTTTTTAGCACCTTTATCAAGTATCAGATGACTATAGATGTGTGGGTTTGTCTCTGTGTCTTCTATTCTGTACCATTGTTCTGTGTGTCTGTTTTTATGCCAGTACCGTGCAGCTTTTGTCACTATAGCTCTGTAGTCTAATTTGAAGCCAGATATTGTGATGGCTCCAGTATTACTTTTGACTTAGGAATGCTTTGACTATTTTGGGTCGTTTATTCTTCTTAATGAATTTTAGGACTATTTTATCTAGTTCTGTGAAGAATGCCATTGGTATTTTGATGGGGATGGCATTTAATCTGCATATTACTTTTGGTAGTAAAGCTATTTAAACAATATAAATTCTGCCTGCCCACGAACATGGGAGGTCTTTCCATCTTGTGTCTTCTTCAATTTCTTTCTTCAATAATCTATAGTTTCAATATATGGATGTTAATTCTTGATAAGGTGGGAGGCCCTAGGGAAGAATAGCATTACCATAGATTACGTAGAGGGAAGTGATGGGAGGAGAGGGGAGGGGATGTGGGGATAGGAAAGATAGTAGAGTGAAACAGACATTATTCCTGTATGTATATATGTGACTATATGACCAATACGATTCTGCAACATGTACACTCAGAAAAATGAGAAATTATATCCCATCTATGTATGATACATCAAAGTGCATAAGTGTATTCTACTGTCATATATAACTAATTAAAACAAATTTAAAAAATATTCTATAGTTTCATTATAGAGGCCTTTCATCTCCTTGGTTATGTTTATTCCTAGGTATTTAATTTTTTTGAGGGTATTATGAATGGGATTGTTTTCTTGATTTTTTTCTCAGCAGATTCTTTGTTGGTATATAGGACAGCTATGGATTTTTGTGTGTTGATTTTGTAACCTGCTACTTTGCTAAATTTGTTTATTAGCTCTAACGGTTTTTTGGTTTTTTTGTTGTTAAAATAATATGTTAAGATAATGTTGTTAAGATAATATGTTTTTTTTGTTGTTAAGATAATATGATCCTATCTTTGGACTTTCTAAGATAGGATCATATTATCTTCAAACAGTGCTAATTTGACTTCTTCCTTTCCTATTTTTAACCCCTTTATTTCATTTCTTGCTTAATTGCTCTGCCTAGAATTTCTAGTACTACATTAAATAGTAGTGGTGAGAGTGGACATCCTTGTTGAAATTGCCAATTCTTAAAGGGATAACTAAGTTTAGAAAATAAACTATGAGCTTAATATGTATATATTACATATAGCAACGATTACTACAGAAAAACTTACAAATCCTCGTTTCAATAAAATTGTGATATTTTCCTAATCTCTTTTAATTGATTTTAATTTTATTCTTTATTTTTTGTGGTACTGGGAATTGAACCCAGGAGCATTCTGCCTCTGACCTACATCCCTTGGTCCCATCCTTTTTTCAACTTCTTTTGTTGAGGCTGCCCTCAAACTTGTGATCCTCCTACTTCAGCCTCCCAATTAGTTGGAATTATAGGCACGTGCCACAGTGACTGGTTTGACATCTCTAAAGTATCATAGAAGTTCTATTTGTGTTACAATTTTAAAGGTAATGCAAGTTATTTAATATTAAAACATGGTTCTTGGTTGCCATGTACACCTTTTATGAGTATTGGACTAATTCACATGTGCTTCTGAACCATGAACTGGAACATAAAGAGAAGCAAGAAAGTGGATACTTGACACTATTCGGAGAAGACACTTCTCTGTGTAAAGATCTGTCACAACTGTGCTCATCTGTGCTATGATAAAAGGGAGGGTTTGACGAGTTAATTTGTCTTTTCTCTCCCTCTAGTGTGTCTGTTGCTCAAGGTCTCCCCAAACATCTCAATATCTTGTCTCTGATGCTGGTGGTTGCCCAAGTCACAAATCTTCATAAAATTTGGGTGCAATCAATTATCTCTTGATTCAAGGACACTGAGTGAGCATGCTCATAAACATGTACTTGGGGACACTGAACAGTGTTAAACCCAGAACAGATGTTTAGAGTTCCTGAAAACTTTGTCCACCTGAAACGCTTTCTCTGCAAATCTTCCCAAATCTTTGCCCTGCTCTGCTTGCAGAGCCAGCTCAAAGCCAAAATGTTCCCCTTGGTGCCAGGTGTGGTAGCACATGCCTGCAATTCCAGCAACTTGGAAGGCTGAGGCAGGAGGATTGCAACTGTGAGACCAGCCTCAGCAACTTAGTGAGAGCCTGTATCAAAAGAAAAAAACAAACAAATTGGGTATGTGGCTCAGGGATAAAGCCCCCCCACCATTGATCCCTTGTACCAAAACAAACATTCCTCCCCCCGCAAAAAAAACCAAACTAAAACAAAACAACTACCTCTCCCCAACCCTGAAAGTCTACCCTGGTCACATTAACTTCTTTCTGCTCCTTATTTAACTCATTAACCTCCCACCACTACATACTGTTTGGAATAAGGTAATTTCACTTGAGTGGACCTGTTCCTGGAAAGGCTTGATTGCTAGCAAGAATTTATGTATATGAAGTCTAATTTTCAGTTTCCTTTCATTACAAACCTGGAGAGGAATTCCTTTTGAGAAAATTCTTCAGTGAAGAAAGACAACACTTTGACTGCCAGGAAATACTGGCAATGTCCCTTCTTACAACACCCCTTCTCTCTCAAGAGTCTCTGTCTCTCATATATGTACACGCACTCATATCATTGAAATTTCTGTCTGGGCCAGGCATGGTTATGCACACCTGTAATCCCAGCTATTTGGGGGGCTGAAATAGCAGGATCACAATTTAGTGAGACCCTGACTCAAAATAAAAAATAAAAAAACACTGGGAGTATGGCTCAATGGTAGAGCTCCTCATGGGTTCAATCCCCAGTATGACAAAAAACAAAACAAAACACAAAATGCAAATCAAAACACAAAATGCAAATCAAAACAAAACAACAACAAAGGACAAACCAGATCTCTATACTGATACAATAAATATTTGACTCCAGGGGTTTCCAACAGTTAGATTCCCTGGAAAACTCATCCAATGCAAAGCACCCAATATGGCTCTATTAAATAATTAAAACTTAAATGTGCTGTTTATTTAGCAACAAAAAAAGGAGAAATTTAAAGTACAAAAATGAAGCCAAAGGAGGATCTGGTGAAGTGTGATAATGCCATAGCCTGCACTGACTGTGACTTAGAGCTTTAGCTTTAGCCATATGGTGACCAGGACACAGCGCTGGGTCTCCCACTGTGAGGTGTTTAAGACTTCATAGGCAGGCCCTATAGCTGGTCTAGTTATCAAGATCCCTGGCATTGCTGACTTAACCAATATTTGGTCCACACAGCTCTCAATTCTGACAGGGACTCAGCCCAAACTCTGTTGGCCCTAGAGGGAGTAATGATGGTAGAGGCCAAAGTGTCCTGCATACCATCTTCTTGTGATCATGTTGTCCATGGTATGATCTGGAGCTCAATGATGTGCCTCTGGCCAGGGTGAGGAGCTTCTGTTACGTATCCAGGCAAGGTGAGAACCTGACCAAACCTGGCCTTAGAAAAATGCATTAGTGGGCTGGGGATGTGGCTCAAGTGGTAGCGCGCTCGCCTGGCATGCGTGCGGCCCGGGTTCGATTCTCAGCACCACGTACAAAGATGTTGTGTCCGCCGATAACCAAAAAATAAATATCAAAAAATTCTCTCTCTCTCTCTCTCTCCTCTCTCACTCTCTCTTTAAAAAGAAAAAAAAAAAAAAGAAAAAGAAAAAGAAAAATGCATTAGTCAACTTTTTTTTTTTTTTTCTGTGAGCAAAATACTTGACATAAACAACTTAAAGGAAGAGGGATTTCTTTAGGCTCACAGTTTTAGTGGTTGGCTGGCTCCATTGCTTGGGCCTGAGGTGAGGCAGAATATCATGGCAGAAGGGTGTGGTGGAGGAAAGCTGTTCAGTTTAGAATGAGAGAGGAAGTGGCCAAGGACAAGAAATACTTTTCCCAAACAATCAAGAATGTGAAGAGAAAGCCTGCAGAATGGGAGAAAAACTTTGCCACCTGCATCCCAGATAGAGGATTAATCTCCAGAATATATAAAATACTCAAAAACTTAGTATCCCTTTCACCCCCCAAAAAAACGCAAAGAACACAATCAATAAATGGCCAAAGGAACTGAACAGACACTTCACAGAAGAAGAAATACATTTGATCAACAACTATGTGAAAAAATGTTCAACATCACTAGCAATTAGAGAAATGTAAATTAAAACTACACTGCAATTTCATCTCCAGTAAGAATGGCAATTATCAAGAATATAAGTAACAATAAATATTGTTGAGGGTGTGGGGAAAAAGTTTCACTCACACATTGCTGGTGGGACCTGCAAATTGGTGAAACCACTCTGGGAAGCAGTATGGAAATTCCTCAGAAAACTTGGATTGGAACCACCATTTGACCCAGTTACCCCACTCCTCGGTTTATACCCAAAGGACTTAAAATTAGCATACTATAGTGATGCAGCCACATCAATGTTTATAGCAGCTCAACTCACAATAGCTAAGCTATGGAACCAACCTAGGTGCTCTTTCACAGATGAATGGATAAAAAAAAATATGGTATATGTACACATATACATGGAAAATTATTCAGCCATAGAGAAGAATGAGGGCTGGGGATATAGCTCAGATGGTAGAGTACTTGCCTCACATGCACAAGGCCCTGGGTTCAATCCCCAGCACCACAAACACACACAGGAGGAGGAGGAGGAGGAGGAGGAGGAGGAAATTATGGCAGTTTCCAGTAAACGGATAGAACTGAATACTCTCATGCTAAGTGAAATAAACCAATCCCCCAAAAACCAAAGGCCAGATGTTCTCTTTGATATGTGGATGCTGACTTACAATAAGAGGGGAGGGGGAGGTAGGAGTAGAGACTCATTGGATTAGACAGGGGAAAATGGGGGGAAGGGAAGAGGGATGGGAATGGGAAAGATAGTAGAATGAATCAAAATAACTTCCTATGTTTATACATGAATATACAACCTGGTAACTCCATATCATGTACAAACACAAAAATGGGAAGTTATGCTCCATGTGTGTATGATATGTCAAAATACACTGTACTGTATAACTAAGAAGAACAAACAAACAAACAACAACAACAACTCTATATATATATATATATATATATATATATATATATATATATATATATATATATTTTATTTCTAAGCCATGCTCTTTGAAACATGATCCCGTCACTTCCCCAAAACTCCAGTTCTAAATGTTGCCACATTGGGGACCGTGCCTTCGACACATGAGCCTTTGGGGGACATTCCATATCTGAACCAAAACAATGAATACATGTGTCACTCTGGAGGTGGAGGTGGATAAGTGGGTTTTCAGAAAGAGTAATATCACTCTGTTTTTATTATCCGTAGTGGTCGCTGATGAGCATCCTTGAGATAAGTAAGTCTTATTTGATTTATTTTGTAGCTATGTTTGATCCTTCTACAGATTGAGTTTACCACGAGCATTTGTCAATATAAACTGGACACATTAATCCCAGCTACTTGGGAAGCTGAGGCAGGAGGGTGACAAGTTCCAGGTAATTCCCCCTCCCCCATGTCACACAAAATGAATATATAGTCACCCAGACTAGTATGAGAATTAGGCTATTAAACAAAGAGTTAATGTCCTCTAAGGGAAGAGCAATAATATTCAGATGTTTAATTGGTCTGATAATTCTTCCTAGTGTGAGAGAGCTAATGTCTTCTGAAATGTGACACATCAATAGGATCTTGGAACTCTACCCTTCACAGGTGAATGTCTAGCAAATAAACTTATTTATTTATTTATTTATTTATTTATTTATTTTTATTTCTTACAGACATGACAATAGTGGAATGCATTATAATCATAATTATCCATTCACAGCACAATTTTTCGTAACTGTATATAAAATTAACGCCAAATTATGCCATTATATATGAGCTCTCATATATTTTTTTTGCATTACAATTCTTTTTTTTGATTTGAAAATGGTTTATTTTAAAAAATAAATATTTTTATATTTGCTTTAATCTTTAATATAGTAAATATCAATAGTATAGCCCATGCAAACAACTTCCTTGAGGGTCTTCAGTAGCTTTTAAAAATAATGAGTCCTAAGACCACAGAACTTGAGAACTACTCCTCTCATGCATAGCCTGTTTCATCGATGCAGAAATGTACCATTTACATGTTTTTCCATTTCTGAAATTGGGACAGCATATCTTACAGTTTAAGGTATGTCCTATTTTTCAAATGGTGTGAAAATTTCCATTGGTAACATTTGGCAACATGAAGGAAACACTGGAATGAAAAATACCATTGTTTTTAGTCATTCTTCAAACCTCAAATATAATTGTCTGATATTTATTTTAACAAAAAAAATTCCATTCTTTTTCTCTTTTTCTAATTCAGAAGCAGTATTTCTCCTCAAGGCCTGTTTTTGAAGACCAAAAGCTATGGAAATATCAGTGAGCGGGTTGAGCTGAGGAAGAGGCTGGGCTATCAGTCGTTCAGGTGGTACTTGGATCATGTCTACCCAGAGATGCAGATCCCTGGGCCCAACACCAGGCCCCAGCTACCCATTTTCATCAACAGAGGACCCAAACGGCCCGCCCCGGGTCCTGCAGCGTGGCAGGGTGAGGTGGCTATCTTTGGCAGGTGTTTCACTAGAGGTGTGAAGACCCTCTCCAGGTCCTCCCTGCTGCCTGGAGGGAGGCTCACTTCCCAGGCAGGCCTGTGGCTGCGCCCTGCAGTGCACACAGCTGGCATTTTGAAAGTGATGGGTGGACTCTGCTGCATTACAATTCCTAATACACCTTTATACCACAATTTATCGTATCTCTGTTTGTATATAAGGCATGTTGATACCAAATTCACATCTTCATACATGTATTTTGTATAATGATGAGGGTCTACTTCAGGAAATAGAAAAAGAGGGAGTACTTCCAGCAACTAAACTTTAAGTGTCTAAATTGGAAGGAAAAGTGAGAAAGCTTGTGGTACAAAGGCTATTGTTGGCGAGAAGACTTGAGCCAGCAGAGGGTGCTGAGGCACCGCACATAAGACCTGATAGGCCTGTGGGCTAGAAAGGCCAGGAAGGGAAAAGAAGGATCTGGGAAAACCAGGACAGAGTTTTTCAATGAGGATGTTTCTTTAGATCCTCAGCAATCACTACATGCTCATTCAAGAGGCCTAACAGGGGTCCACAGCAAGCACTGCTGTCATGCACAATTAGTGATATGCAAATCAACACTGATTACTTGTCAAGGGGGCAACTGTGGGGTTACCAGGGCCTGGACACCTATTTCCAAGTCTCACAAAGGCCCTGTAGCCAATGTTGCCAATTCCAGTAGCATCTTCACAGTGAGTCTGGGGCTCTTCTGTCCTGCAGAATGCTCTATGGGAGAGACTTGAGAAACCTTGCTGTGTCCCAGTCTGTCTTCCTGTTGAGTCCTGACTTTCCTGCCTTTGCTAGTGGGGACCAGACATTGTTGTTTTTAGGTGGCAGCCTATCGCTGAAAGAGCTGCTCTTAACAAAACCATGCCCCCTCTAACTTTATGTTAAGTGCTTTCATTAGTGCATTATAATTATACAAAATACCGGAGTTCATTTTGACATAATCATACATACACAGAATTGAATTTACTCAGTCCCCAATGCTTCCTCCCTCCTTCTCTTCCTTCTTATCCATGTTTTACCTTCTTTACTGATCATTTATTTTTAAATTGGTGCTTTATTGATATAAATAAAAGTAGAGTTCATTTTTGGTATGTTTCTATATATGCATAGTATAATTTTGTCAAATTTATTTCACATTTCCTCCCTTATCCCTCCTTCCTGCCCCTCAATCTCTCTCCTCTACAATATTGATCACCTCTTTATTTTGGTGAGTTCTGCTCCCCATCCCCCATGCTTACTTGGCTCTAGTTTCTGCATGTGAGAGAAAATATTTGACTCCTGACTTTTTGAGTTTGGCTTATTTCTCTTAGCATGCTGCTATTCAGTTCCATGCATTTACGGGCAAATGCCATTTCTTCTTGATGGCTGAGTGTATATGCATATACACTCCATTGTGTATATGTATCATGTTTTCTTTATTCATTCATCTGTTGATGGGCATCTGGGCTCGTTTCATAAACTAGATTATTTTGAATTACGCTTCTATGAACATGAAGATTGATTTGCCTGTATCATTATAGTATGCTGATTTTATATCTTTTGGGTAAATACAAAGGAGTGGGATAGCTGGGTCATATGGTGTTATGGTTTGGATGTGAAGTGTCCCCCAAAAGCTCACGTGTGAGACAATGCAAGAAGGTTCAGAGGGGAAACCTAATCAGTGAATTAATCCCTGCTGGGATTAACTGAGTGGTAATTGGAGGCAGGTGGGGTGTGGTGGAGGAAGTGGTTAATTGGGGCCATGGCTATGGGGTATACATTGAATTTGGAGAGGGGTCTCTCTCTTTCTCTGCTTCCAGGTCATCAGGTGAGCTGTTTCCCTCTGCCACACTCTTCCGCCATGATGTTCTCCTTCATTCAAGCCCTGAAGAATGGAGCTAGCCTTCAATGGATTGAGACCTCTGAAACCGTGAGTCCTCAAATAAATTCTTCCTCCTCTACAGTTGTGCTGGTCAGGTCATTTAGTCACCATAGTGAAAAAGCTGACTAAAACATATGGTACTTCCATTCCTATTCTTTCCTCCTCTCATTTGAAACCAAGGCCTTCATCCTAGGCTAGTCTCTTTCTTTTAGGTCTTTATCAAAGATTGTGTGAGGTAACCAACATACTCTGACACCATGATTTTTTTTTCCTACCAAATTCTGTAATGTGAGAGCATCTTCAGGCATAGGTTCTTAGTTTGTAAAGTTTAATGCAGAAAAGCAGAGTTCTCACAGTTTACCATCCTTATTTGAAGTACCCTAATTACTGGCACAAATTCTGCCACTTTTAGATTATTCACTTGCAACACCTAAGTGGCTTAAGCAAAACGGAGCTGTGCTTCTGATCTTTCTGCTGAAAACTTTTCTTCCCTCAATCTCCCTGTCAAGGCTAACGGCAACTCCATCCTTCCCATAGTTTGGGCTGAAAATCTTAAAACTTTCCTTGATTCTTCTCTTTTGTCCATAAAACTAAACACTAAAAAATATTGGCTATACAGGTTCAAATTCTGTTTTGGAAATAAGTACTCTTAGTAATGAAAAATCTTAGGTAAGGAGGCTTGTACAAAATTTAAAAAATGAAAATACAAGAATGATAGAAAAATAAGCAAAGCCAGATTATTATTAATTGGTACCTATAAACTCTAAGGGAAAATAAATACCTGGTTCTTTGCGTATTTTTGCTGAATGAAGCATAATATGGCTTGCAAACATTTAGAGGAAATCAAATCAGTGTGGCAACCAATCTGGCCTACTTTCATAGCATCTTCCAATGCCATTCCTGGCCTACAAAGGACAGCTGCTCTTGAGCTTGTTAAAGGTGCTGGTGCCTCTCAAACATTCCACACCGTGAAGGAAGTATCTTCTAGGCTTCCCCAGGAAACAGAGTCAGCTGAGGGCTTCTCTAATTTAACATAATAAATTAATTACAACATGCCCACTTCTCTGAACTTATTCTCTTCCTTAGTTCTCTTCCCAGAGATCTTTCATTTCATTTAGTGGAGACCACTGTTTTTCTAAATTCCAAGAAGAAATTCTGGCAATGTTATTTATTTTCTTCAGTACTGGGAATTGAACCCAGAGCCTCATCCATGCTAGGTAAGCACTCTAACATTGAGCCACACCCCCAACCCTTTTTATTTTGAAATGATATTTTGCTAAGTTGCCCAGGCTGGCTTTGAACTTGCAATCCTTCTGCCTTAGCCTTCCTAATAGCTGGTATGGCAGGCCTGCACCACTGCACCCTCATGACCCACACTATACACTCATGAAGTGTATTTTCTTCATTCTTGAATATGTACTTCCCATAGCTTGCTGTTCTTTTGGTGAATAGGTAAGTTTCCTCATTGTAGCATACTAAGAATAAACCCTAAAGATGTCTAAAAACAAAGGGGACAGGTAGAGGTCATTGCATGCTCTCCAGATCACAGGAAGCTCTGCCCTCTAGCTAGCTGAAAGGGGCTACTTATGCTAGCCAGAGGGTTATAGGAATCATGAGGTTGAAACTTTTCAAGTACATTCACTCAAATCTTCCCATCCCCGTCTCAGGGTCTCGCTGAGGCAGGAGAATCACAAATTCAAAGTCAGCTTCAGCAAAAGTGAGGTGCTAAGCAACTCAGTGAGACCTTGTCTCTAAATAAATACAAAACAGGGCTGGGGATGAAGCTCAGTGGTCGAGTGCCCCTGAGTTCAATCCCTAATCAAAAAAAAAAAGAAAAGAAGTATGCTAAAAATCCACTTACACACATGTGCACACGCAGACACACACACACACAAACACACCGTTATCCTTGAAAAATATTTTTTCCAGTATCAATTATTGAGTATTTTTCCACACATACAAATGAGAAAAATGTATGCTCAGCAATGTCATTCTGTGACTTTGTAAATAAACAGAAAAGGGACATGTTTTTGATCAAGCATATTCTAGTTCCAGACATTTATCATAATATGTAAGACATGTATGTATTTGATGATTATTAGAGCCTTGTGAATAATAGTGAATATGTAGAAATAGCATAAACATTTAACATAATTGATCTGGTTAAAAAGATTATGAAAGTCCAATTCATAGAGTCTGAAACTAATGTCTGCTAGCAGCTGGGGGGAGGGGAGAGGAGTGATTGCTGTGGGAGGAGAGTTTCTTTTGGGAATGATGAAAATTCTCAAAAAAGAGATTCTGAATGATAGTTGCAAAAATTATATGTTAAGACCTTTGACTCATAGCCTTATATCAGTAAATTTTATGTTATTACTTATGTTTGTATAGGACTGTTTTAGCATTACATAGTCGAATAAGTCAACGGAACACTCTGGAACTATCATAAATGATTATGTAAATTTTTTCACTTGTGTGTATGGAAAGGTGGTCACAATAACTGTTATGTTAAAACTCCAGATTACTCTTACACACACACACACACACACACACACACACACACAGACACACAATAGGAAAACTTGCAGCTTGCCCTTGTGTGTTGCTGATGATACCTGCCCTGCGTGTCACTATGAAAATGGAAGCAAGACATTCAAGGTGCACGTCATCCATGCTGCACCTGATGTGCTTTGCAAATAACCAATCTGTCACATATCTCTGCCTTCAAAGCCAATCTCTCCATTTCCTCCAGGAGACCCCAAGTTACTGGCAGATGGCCAAGGACCCAGGATGCCTCACCCACACTGCATTCTCTGCCTCTGGGGTGATCTTAAGGGGTTACACAACCTCTCTGAGCTGCCTCCTTGCACCCATAATGCTTTCTTATGGGTTTGAGAACCACAAGCAACAGGATGCGTGACTGCACTATGGAAACTGTAGAGTGTTAGGATGATCAGAGAGATCGTTATATTGCCTTTGAATACAAGGGTTCAGATTATAAGGAGATGTTTTGAAGTATGTGAGTATGTTTGTGAAAGACCGGAGACAAGGGAAGATAAAAAGGGGAAGAGAGAGAGGGGACACCTGAGACCTCCAGCCTTACCTGTGGCACTGCGCTGCTCTCAGACTCCCCTGGCTCTGCTGCCTCCACCTTCCTCCTCCATCCAGTGAAGGTCACAGTCAGGACATAGGAAACCTGAAGCAGGGCTGGGGACTCAGGGCTTCCTAGGGTAAAGGTGAAAAGCAGGGACACTGGCACCTGGACCTTTGGTGCCCATACAGGAGGAGACAGAAGACAGACTGTGGGTGCCCCCCACAGGGCTGGGGACCTGAGAGCTGAGGCTTGAGCCCCAGTTCAGGAAGGAAGGGGCTGAGTCAGGACTGTGCCAGGCCTATTAGTCAATTTTGGGGAGGCCTCGGGAAGCAATCCCAAGACAGCTTCTTCAGATGAACATGATTGCCCCGATGTTAATTTCTATGAGCCAGAGCCTTGGGAAAGGAACCTTGTTTACAAGGAGTTCGCCAGATTCTTTCTCCTCCTCCCCCTCTGTCTCCTTCCCTTTCCCTTTTTCTGGTGGTAGGATGAGTTTGAGTCTCCCAAACCACAGAGCCCTCAGCCCACCCTCTCTCTGCCCTAACCACTGTCTCAGAGCAGAGAGGATTCTAGGTTCAAACCATCCACCCCATACCCCCTCCATAGAGGAGCTGGCCTCAGCATTCCTGTCCAGACAACGCCTGCCACCTCTCCTTTCTACCTCCTCTTTAATGGGACCTTAAGCAAAGAGCCTCCAGTCTCATGCGCGGTAGCTGTCAAGCAGTGTCTCAGTTGGGAATCCTTCATGCTACAGGGGAGGACGAATGGTCTCAGGCTGGGCCTAGGTCCACTAGTAGACGGGCCATGATTATTGTTAAACATCTGGGCTGCTCCCACTTTTCAGTGCTAGCAGTAACAAACCTTCTGCTGGCCGCATTATAAGATGGGCAGATTGTCATTGGTGCCACCACCCAGACATCCCACAGAGTTGTTTGCATATAGCAGTCACCCCTCATCCATGGGGGGATATGTTACAAGACCTCCAGTGAGTGCCTAAAACTGCACGTAGATCCAAACCCTGTGTATGCTATGCTTTTTCCTCTGCTTTTCCTACTTATGAAAAGTCTAATTTATAAGTCAAGCACAGCAAGAGAGTAACAATCCTCACAATAAAACAATTATAATAATATTGTTTAAAAGTCATAAAAATTAAAAATAGAAAAGTTATTTAAAAGTTATAAATTGTTGATTTCTGGAATTTTTCATTTAATATTTTTGGACCCTAGCTGACTATGGCTAACAAACTACAGAAGGCAAAACCATGGATAAGTGGACACCATGGCTCTTGGCCTCCCTCCTGCTTCTGAGGTTCTTAGATTTGGTCTTCACCATAAACACCCACCTTCTGGGGGTTGCCCTGAGTCCAAACACCTCTCACCAAAACAACCTCAGTCCTACTCATGCCTGAGAGTCTGTCTTCCCACCCTTCTCCCTCCTCCTGATTTATTTGTGTATTGTTTACTGATGGGAGACATTGGCCTAAGCACTTGAGATACCACCATGAAGAAGGTGAACATAGTGCCTCCCCTGAGAGCTTGCAGACCAGGATGAGAGAGGCCTTCTAAAAGCAAATAGATGAGGGCCCCGAGAAAACAGTAACCTGAGAGAGAGAGTAGTGGGGGAGAGGAGCAGGCAAGTTCTTACGTTGGCGAGTCAGAAAGACTGAGAGGGTGGCAGCTCAATGGTAGAACATACTGCTTAGCATGCCAGAAGCCCTGGGTTCAGTCCCCAGCACCAAACAAACAAGCAAAAAGGACTCTGAGAAGGAGACATGTAATCCGGGAGAAGATCCTTCTAGGGAGGGGGAATAACATTTGTGAAGTTGCTCAAGTGGGAAATGAACCCTGTGTGTGGAGGACTGGTGGGAAGGCAGCCCTGGGTTTTGTAAGCAAAGCAGTGAGTGATGCAAAATGTAAGTGGTTAAGGAGATTAAGCCAGGGGAGTTACTCTGTTTTTATTCTGATTACCATGAGAAGTCACTAAAGTACTTTAAACAGGGAAATAGACTGTGTATTCAGAGATCAGGTAAATCCCAAAAATTTTGGCGGGAAACTATCAGGAGCAGTGGATGTTGATTTTCATCTGCTCTGTAGTAAAGCTTTTCTGGTGGGTAGTCTTCAGCTCTTCTTTGCATTCTGTGTTCTTTGCCTTATTTTATCTTTTGTTAATTATTATTATTATTATTATTATTATTATTATTATTATTATTTTCCTTCAGTAAGAGCAAATGAAATGATAGAATATTTCTGTTAGGCTACCCTAATGGGTATACAAGTTTGTGTGATCCTATTTTTTTTATTTATATATGACAGCAGAATGCATTACAATTCTTATTACACATATAGAGCACAATTTTTCATCTCTCTGGTTGTGTACCCAGTACATTCACACCAGTTCGTGTCATCATACCTGTATTTTGGATAATAATGATCATCACATTCAACCATTGTAAATACCCCAAGCCCTCTCCCTTCCCCTCCAACCCCTCTACCCTATCTAGAGTTCGTCTATTCCTCCCACGCTCCCCCTCCCTATTCCACTATGAATAAGCCTCCTTATATCAAAGAAAACATTTGGCATTTGTTTTTTGGGGGATTGGCTGACTTCACTTAGCATTATCTTCTCTAATTCCATCCATTTACCTGCAAATGCTAGGATTTTATTCTCTTTTATTGCTGAGTAATATTCCATTGTGTATATATGCCACATTTTTTATGCATTCATGTATTGAAGGACATCTAAGTTGGTTCCACAGTTTAGCTATTGTGAATTGTGCTGCTATAAACATTGATGTGGCTGTGCCCCTATAATATGCTGTTTTTAAGTCCTTTGGGTATAGACAGAAGAAAGGGATAGCTGGGTCAAATTGAGATTCCATTCCCAATTTTCCAAGAAATCTCCATACTGCTTTCTATATTGGCTGCACCAATTTGCAGTCCCACCAGCAATGTAAGAGTGTACCTTTTCCCCCACATCCTCGCCAACACTTATTTTTGTATGCATAATAGCTGCCATTCTGACTGGAGTGAGACGAAATCTTAGAGTGGTTTTGATTTGCATTTCTCTAATTGCTAGTGATGATGAACATTTTTTCATGTATTTATTGATTGATTGTATATCTTCTTCTGAGAAGTATATGTTTATGTCCTTGGCCCACTTATTGATTGGGTTATTTGGTTTTTTGGTGCTTAGCTTTTTGAGTTCTTTATATACCCTAGAGATTAGTGCTCTGATGTGTGAAGGGTAAAGATTTGCTCCCAAGATGTAGGCTCTCTATTCACCTCACAGATTGGTTCTTTTGCTGAAAAGAAGCTTTTTAGTTTGAATCCATTCCATTTATTGATTCTTTATTTTAATTCTTGTGCCACAGGTGTCTTTTTGTAAAATTGATATACATGCACTTGTATATTATTAGAAAAACCTGCAAGTGAATATATCAAACCACCAAGATCAGATATTAATTTTATTATTTAAAAAATAAGACATTAAAAATTTTACTATATGTATGAATGGACTCAGGCAGTGGGCATCGGTACTATAAACATCACAGAAAAAGAGCTGATCAAATATTATTTGCCTCATGATAGAAGAAAACACACCCCGTCCTACAGTCTTGCAGATGGGATGGAACTGGAGGCTGAGCAAGCCTCTGGTTGGAGGTCTGAAGCAGCCACGACCCAGGAACCTTCCACTTTAGCCATTGTCTTCCTCCAGGACAAATCACCCCCACAGTAAAGAGGAGTTGCTGAGAATAGACCCTAAATAGAGTAGTACATGAGGAAAAAGATAAACAAAGGCACGTTCCAGGTGTAATTGTGGAAGAGAAATAGAGCTAGGAGAGCTCAGAAAATGTGTCTGCATATTTGAATACTCCATCAAAACAAAATAGGGAAGTCTTAGATGGCAAAGTTAGGAAATCTATTGCTAACATCTTCCTTCTGAATTCAGGAAAAAGAGCTGCTGAAGCTGAGTTATAGAAAAAGATTGAGTACTAGAAAGAATGTAAAAACAATGGGCACTCGTCAACTTTAGAGAAAAATATTATTTATATAAACTTATTAGCAATTTAGAACACCTATAAAAATTAAAAGTTTCATTCCGTTAAATCCATTTACCAGACTTACTCTATCAGCAGTATAAAGAATAAAAAAATGTAAGTATTAGTAAGTTTATGACAACTTTGCTTCTAATTATAAAAATTTGTAGTTAATCAAATATCTATCAATAGGTGATTGAATAAAATATTGTACATGCATACAAAAATAGAATGAGATATATCTTAAGATGGGGATGTGAAATTTTTTTCCATGAAGTTTCAAATAAAAAAATACATGTTCGTGTGATCTTATTTGTGAAGTTGATATGCATGCACTTGTACATTATTAGAAAAACTTGCAAGTGTATGTATCAAACCACCAAGATTGGTTATTATTTAGTATTTAAAAACTAAGATATTAAAAATTTTACTATGTGTATAATTTGACTCTATCATTTATACTCCCAGGGATAGATAACCTATTAAATCATCCAAAATGGAATTAGCTTTATAACTGAAGATGTCCAATACAGAATTATTTGTAATTTTTTAAAATGAAGAGGCCAAATGCTCACCAATGGGGCAATGCTTCAGCCTCCTGGTGATACCATAACAGGTGAGATATAATGTAGCATGTTTGGGCATAAGAAATTTCTTATGAGATGTTGACAAAAAGCAAAACTTTCTTCAGGGTCAGAAAAATATTTAAAGTAAATATACCAATATGTTGCATGCAGTTATCTCTGTTGTTGAGATTAGACATGATTTTTATTTGTCTATTTCCCAATGAACCAAGATCTGGGACTTCTCTTGGGCAAGACCCTTTAATTCCTTCCAATGTCCCCAGGGCTCAGCTCAGGAATTGGGACCCCCCAGACATTAGTGTATCTATTGAGAGATTCCTTGCTTAAGATTCCAGCAAGGGTTCACTTCTCTATGCTGCTCAGCTCAGAGGTTAATCACACACAAAAAAAACTACACACAGTCCAAGGAATTTTGCTCAATAAATATATTTGGGTTCTGGAGAGTTTTGTATGATGTCTGAGAAGACGGCCTACAGCCCCTCAGAGCAGCATGTCATTGAACAGAGCTGACATGCTCTCCTCCCCAAACATACTTTCCAGACACCAGGACTCTCTCTAAAGGCTAGACAGAGAAACAAAAGAGCCAACATAAATTATAAAATAACAAATACATTTGACAAATGCTTTGGAGGAATATGACATATGCTTCTGTGGACAGAAAGGGAAATAATATTTAAATAGTTCTCATCCTCACCAAGCACTGAAGCAATTGCTTTCTATCCATAGACTTTTACTGACACCCAACAGGGTTTATCCCTGCCCTGTGTGCTGCAAGCACAGAGCTTTAATCAGATATGGTGAAAACTTGGTTTCCAGGTCTAGTGAGACTGGGATATAAACTTGAGCAAAGGGGAAATAACAAGATGTCTTGGGACCATACTCCATGGAATCATTCAGGGAAAGAAGAAATGAGGCTGAGACATTGCATTAGGAACATCCCATCACCGTCAGTCATCAGCCTGCCTCAGTGCTCCTATCTGTTTCCTCCCTAATGAGGCTCCAGGGAGGTTCTGCTTCCTCCAGGTTTCTTGATTCAGATGCTGGGTTAATCCCTAGGGAAAGTCTATGCAACCCAGTAAAACCCACTTGGTGAGTAAAAGTTTGGATTATTTTAAATGTCTCTTGGAGAACCTGGTCCTGCAGTCCCTCAACAGCAAGGTGCTATTACTGTCTCTCTCTACTTTTTTTCCACAGACGTGGGTCTCCATGAGGAGAGTAAATACATGGGTGGGGAGATGAGTGGTTGCTGCTGTTTTGCTTTTTGTTTTCTTAGGTACAAAGTAGAATAAATTCTATATCTCGGCTCATGGCACATTATCTATTCTTACACCTCTGGTTTTATTGTCTTTTATTTGTCCAAACTTTCTCTCTAATATATGTCGGCCATTTCAATATATGCACATATCCTTGAAGAAAATGTATCACTGAGCATTTGTGTGTTTTATTTACATAAATAGTATTGTGCTATATATCTAATTAAGTTTTTTACTTTTTGCATGAATACTAATTTTTATTATCCTTCTCCTTGTTTCTTATCTCTTTTAAATCCACTCTTTACGCACACAGTAATTTTCTTAAAGTTTAAATTGAACTTCTCACTTCACTGCTTAAATCATGACTTAACACTTAATATCACACTTAGGCAAAAAATGAAAACAGCTTACAAGACTTTACCTGGATTTGCTCCTACACATATCTACTATATCAACCATTATCATTCTATTTTCTTTGTTCCCAGTACTTCAGCCATATTGGATTTATTTCAGTCCTCTGGATTCACAAAGTTCTAAATCATCTTGGGGTTTTGCTTATCCCCTTGCCAGGAAGCTCCTCTCTCAACACTAAATGGCTTTCTGTTTCTCAGCCTTTGAGCTTCAGCTCAAATATGCATATTGGTGCAACCAAAATACTAGTCATCTTGGGTCAGGATTCCCTAGAAGCAGAGAAACTCATGGGAATGGAAAAAGCAGGCATTGAAGAGCCCTTTCAGAACAATATGGAAATAAGGAGGTTGCAGGTTCAGTATATCAACTTTACCCTGGTCTTGAGTGGGCCTCTGGAACACGAATTGCTCCCATAGAGCCAGTCCTACTTAGAGTCAAGAAACCAGCCTTGGACACCTGTATCAGTCAGTTCTTGGCCACTGGATGCCTGCCTCCTACCTCCCAGAGCAATGAGAGCTGGGGAGGTCTCTCTGACCAAAAGGAGAAATTATGAGCGTTAGCAGCCAACAATTACAGCAGCTGGGGATGTGGGGAGATGGGTGAACCAGCTCTTGCCCAAGTCCTGAGCAGATGGTGGAAATGGGGTTCCTCTCAGTGAAATGGGATGGCTGAGAAATAAAAGCTAAGAAAAATAGAATGGAGGAAAAAAACACAGAACCACAGAAATATAGTTTCAAAAAAAGGGGCAGGACAGGCATGCTGATCAGATGGATAGAACTTCTAGACTATGGCCAAAATGGAGCCCGTGCCTGCTTTATTTATATTGGGATACATCGAAGGCCTTCCATAGAATGTTGTTCACCAAAAAATGTTAAAGTTGGGCTGTCCATTTCCCAACAGGTTATGCCTATTTCTGGAGCTATGATGAGGGCTCTTCCTAGCAGAGCAGAGTTAAAGGTCATGTTCATTGGGCAATCTATTGCAATGGGAGAGCCACATCTAAACCTCCAAGGCCAAACCTAAACCTCCCTGGCCTCCATGCCAAAAGAAGATATTCAAGTGATTCATGGATGGCTTTCTGCAACTAGCCAGTGAAAGGCGCCAACAGCATCCATCAGTAAGGGGTGAGGTACAAATGGTCTTCCTCCCAACATTCTATTCTTAGCTATGTACCCTGGAAAGTCTTCATTCACGTACCTGAAGAAAAATGCATAAGAAAAAGTCATTTCAGCTTTGTTGAAAATGGTAGAAAACTAGAAATTACTGATGAGGACTTTCTTCTTCTCTAATGCATTTATTTAGAGCCATGAATTTTTCTCTCATCAGCATTTTAGTTATGTTCTACAAATTTCGGTATATTGTATTTTCCTTTTAATTCAGTTCAATTCAGTTTTATTACACGTGTAACTTCTTTGTGGATTATTTAGGAGTATTATATTTGGCTTTCAAGTGCCTAGAAATTTTCCCCTTATCTTTGTGTTATTGGTTTCTTGTTGGATTTTATTGTGTTTAGAGAACACCTTGTGTATGATTTCAATTATGTTAAATCTGTTGAGGCTTGATTTATAGCCCAGGATATGGTCTATTTTGGTGTATGTTCTATGGGCTCTTGAAGATAGTACTTGTTCTGTTATTATCAAAGGGAGTGGTTGATAAATGCCAAATAGATCCTGTTGCTCACTGCTGTCTAGTTGTTCAATCAACTGTTGAAAGGGGGGATCTTGAATTCTGAAACTCTATTTGTGGATTTGTCTATGTATCCCTTCAGTTCTCTCAGTTTTTTTCCCCACATATTTTGCTTCTCAGTTGAATGATTACACATTTCAGATTGGTATGTCTTTGTAATAGATTCACCTTTTTATTATTATGAAATATCCCTCTCTGTCTCTGGTAATTTCCTTTGTTCCAAAAATCTACCTTATATGAAATTGATTTGTCCACTTCTTTTTTTTCTCATGAACATTTGCAGGTATTTTTCAATCCTACTACAACTGATAAGCTATTGCATTTTAATATTTGAAGAGAGCTTCTTGTGGACAGCGTATAGTTGGATGATGTTCATTTCAGACTCACTATGCCAATCTTTGTCTTTTACTTTGTGTATTTAGACCATTTATATTTAACATAGTTGTTAGAATATTCAGACTTAACATTTACCAATGTATTTTTTGTTTGAATTTGTCTTCTCTATTTTTCTTTTCTGATTTCTTCTTCCTGCCTTCTTGTGAGTTACTCAAATGTTTGATTTATCTTTAGTGTTTTTGAGTGTACCTTTTATATAGCTTGTTAAGTGGTTTCTATGGGCATTTACACTATACAAAACTTATCACATTTTAATGTTTTCATCATTTTAGCAGTTCAAACAAAATCTAAAAATATTACTTTCCTTTAAGGAATCCATTAAAATAGAAACTGCAATTACCCTCTGATCATTTTGTCCTCCTCATGAAGTAGAACTACAGGAAGAGATAGGTGTTACTTTTCTTCTACTCAGTGTAATTGATATTGATTTTCATGAAGATCTGTGGTTGCTACTACACAGTTAGGACAGGAAGTGATATGTCTTAAACTTCGAGCATTCACTTGGATATCTCTTAGTATTTCCATGAAGAGTAATAAATGTTAATAAGAAAGTTTAGTCATTATAACACAAAAAGAGCAGGATAGCTAAGAACTCAGGCCTGTATGGATGAAGACCAAAGACATTATAGCAGATCTACCAAAGTGACGGCCTAGGTAAGGGAAATTTAGAATGGGTAGTGGAGAGTGGAGATGATGACCTTAAATTACATCCTTGGGACAACCTACAGTATTGGGGACTGTATTTTGTTTCACTACATTTCTACTCAAATCTTTCCAACTCATAACTGTTCACCACCTTGAAGGGAATTCTTAATTATTGGATGTATTACCACACTATTTGGAAAGGACTGAGGTTGAATTCACTTTAATAACAAATAGAGGCCCCATATTGTAGGGTGATAGGTGGATAAAATGGGAAACTACAGATGGATCGGGTGTCACCCACCACCAAATCATTTTGGGGTAACTGAATATTCACTTTCAAAACAATAGATTTGAACCCCTGCCTCAGATTATATACAAAATTAATTAAAAATGGATCAAAAGCCTGGGTATAAGAACTAAAACTGTGAAAGTAATAGGAGAAAATAGAGGCATAGATTTTCATGACCTCAAATAAGGCAATGGTTTCTTAGCTATGACACCAAAAGCACACACCACAAAATAAAAAGAAGATAAGTTGCATATCATCAATTCTAAAACATTTGTGCTTCAAAAAACCCTATCAAGAAAGGGGGAAAAGCAACTTATAGATTGTGGGAGAAAATATTTGCCAATCATTTATCTGATGAGGGATTTCAATCTAGACTATACAAATGGCAATTACAATTCAATAATAAAAAGGCAACTAACAATGATACATTTAAGAAATTGGTCTGGATACAAGTTTTTCTGAGCAATCTCTCTGATCCCATATAATGGGATGGTGCATTTTTATTTAAGTGAGTCTATATAATTATCTTTTATAGGTACTTGAACTAATGTTTTTGTGTGAAGAAAATAATGTCTGTGGTTTTGTAGACAACTATGAAATAAAATTGTCTCACATACAAACAAAAAAGAAGGGAGAAAAAAGGCAGACATATCCACAGTGAGATAATACTCCACACCCTCCAGGATGGCCAGTTGGATAATGTTACCAAGGATGTGGAGAAATCGGAACTCTCATACACTGCTGGGGGGACTATAAAACAGCTCAACATCTTTGGAAAATAGTTTAGCAGTTCCTCAGAAGGCTAAGTGTAGGGTTACCTTGTGACCCAGCAATTCTACCCCAAGGAGTATCCCAGGGACATGAAAATGTACATCTACACAAAACTTGCCATAATGTTACTAACCCCATTTTTCATAATAGACAAAACCTGAAGACAACCCAAATGCCCACCAACTGGTGAATGGCTGAAAAAAAATGTAGCCTATCCATACAATGGAATAATATTTGGCAACAGAGAGGAATGATGCATGTTACATCATGTGTGGACCTTGAAAACATTATGCCACGTGAAAGAAGCCAGTCACCAAGGGCCATACTGTATGTCTGCATTACATGAGTGTCCAGAACAGGTGAATCTACAGACAGAAAGTAGACTGATTGCCAGGGCCTTGGAAAGGTGGGCAAGTGAGGGAGATGGCTGAAGAGTGAGGGGTTTCTTTGGGGTGATGAAAATTCTCTGCATTCAGTTATGGTGATTGTTCTGCAACTCCATAAATACACTAAAAGCCATTGGCTTTATATTGGAATAGGGGGATTTTGTTTTATGGGTATTATGGGGGTTAAATCTCAATAAAGCTGTTAATATTTTTTTATCATTTAATTTCATCATTTTAAATTTTTTTAGTTTCAATTATTTTTAAGTGACAAATAATACGTGTACATATTTATGGGGTATAATGTGATGTCTCCATACATATATACATCATAGAATGAAAGTTACAATTAGGTAGGAGGAATAAATTCTAGGGATCTATAGTTATTAATGTCCTACATATTTCACAATAGCTAAAAGAGGGGATTTGGTAAGTGGGGAGGGAGAAGGGACATGAAAAGAGAGGAACTGTGCATTGAAATTGACCAAATTATGCTATGTGCATAAATAAATAGACCATGGGGAATTTCACCTTATGTATGTCTATGAAGCATCAATTAAAAAAATAATGAATAAACAGCAGAAAGACCATAGAGTAGAAGAAGAGGAACCAGGGAGGGAGGAGAGGAGGGAAAGAGGAAGGACTGGGGATCGAGGTAGAGCAAATTATATTCCATGCATGTAGGATTATGTCAAAATGAACCTGGCTTTTATGTATAACTATAATGCACTAATAAAAGCATTTTGTAATAGAGGATTTTTAAATGTTCTCACCACAGAGAAATGATAAATATTTGCAGTGATGGCTATGCTAATTTAACTCCTAACATTTATTTGAACATTTATTAATTTTTTTGAAGAAAAAAAGAGAGAAGCCATTTATTAATCAAAGGAAGAGAGAAAGAGAACACGAGAAGACAAACTAAGAAATGATGGGGTGGGGAGCTGTTTCTCCCTCTGAAGATGGCCCACATTCTCCCTTGAATGTGCCTTTACTTTCCTAAATAAGCCTCTGTCTGCATTAAAAATAAAACAAAACAAACCAAACAAACAAACAAACAACAAGAAGAAAGAAAGGAAAAAGAAAAAAATGGCAGGGGGCTATAAATGTTTTGTACAATCATAAGATTACTTTGCTTAAGTCCATGCAAATAAATGTATAACACTAGATGAAATAAACAATCTATGAAGAAGGCAATACACAAAAAATAACCCTGAAAGGGATGGGAAATCTAAGCCAACTACATGCTGCAATGGAAAATAAGTGATTGTATTTTATCATTTTTTTCTTTTATTAAAACTGTGATAGAAAATGATCAGAAATTTTAGGAGCTTAAAAAGAGAAAGATTTTCTTGCTCACTTACATTACATATGAACTGAAGTTATGTGTACTTTGATTAATTGTTTCATGTGCCCTCTTCATTCAGGGACCCAAGCTGAAGAATCTTTGGGATGCCTTTCTTTGGTAAAAGAAGAAAAGAGCAAGAGAACTTAATAGAAATACAACAACTTTTGCCTGGAAAGGGCACATATCATATTCAGGCAAAGAATGGAAGGTTATAATCCTCTTTCAGGTGGGGAAGAAAACAACTGATGACAAAAATATAGTCTGGTCAGGCATGATGACGCCTATAATCCCAGCAGCTCTGGAGGCTGAGGCAGGAGGATCACAAGTTCAAGGCCAGCCTCAGCAACTTATCAAGTCTCTAAGCAACTTAGTGAGACCCTGTTTCAAAAACAAAATAAATAAAAGGGTTGGTGAGGTAGCTCTATGGTTAGCACCCTGGGTTCAATCACCAGTACAAAAAAAGAGTAATAAACAAAGTATAATATCAATAAGAACTATACAAAAAATATATCACGGAAGAATCTTAATTTTAAGTATTCACACACACAGTCTCAGAAAAATAAAAGCAAGGTCCAACTGAACATTTAAAAAATACTGCATCTTCACCACAGAGGAGATAAATCCAGGAATGCAGAGCTGGTTATATATAGAAAAAATAATATTCTTATCCTTGGGAATGGTGAAAAGACATTTAACACCATTCAACACCCATGTACTTCTTGGGGAGAAAGGTTAGTCAAATGTTGCTTTTATGATTAGGGCTTCAAGCAAGCTGAACAATCATTTTCCTTTTAAAATATTTTAATTTTTAATATTTGTATTAGTGCATTATAGTTATTAATAATATTGGGGTTCATTTTGACACAATCCTACATTCATGAAATATAATGCTTCACCTCAGTCCCCCAAACTTCCTCTTTCCTGCCCGACTCTCCCTCCCCCAGATTCATGCATTAAATTCATGCATTATAGTTATACATAAAAGTGGAATGCAATGTGATATGAAATTGATCAAACTATGCTATGTGCACATGTGAATACATCACAATGCAACACACTTCTGACTTAAAAAAAATCAGTGAATATTTCATCAACATGATAAAAATATGCTTATCTTTGTTAAAAAGTCAACTTCTTTTATTTTAAAAAAATTTTTGTCTGTTATTTATATTTTTTTTATTTGTTCTTTTTAGATATAAATGACAATAGAGTATATTTTGACATATACATGGAATATAACTTATTCTAATTAGGGATCCCGTTCTTGTAGTTATACATGATATGCAGTTACATTGGTTGTGTATTCATATATTTATTGAGAGAATACTACATAAATATTTTAAATATTTAATATATTCTAACTCATTTAATCTTTGTTTTAAAAAAATTATTGGGGCCGGGTGGCAGTAGGGGAGGCTGTAATCTCAATATCTTGGGAGGCTGAGGCGGGGGATGGTGAGTTCAAAGCTAGCTTCAGCAACTTATCGAGGCTCTAAGCAATTCAGGGAGACCCTGTCTCTAAATAAAATATTAGAAAGGGCTGGGGGTGAGGCTCAGTGGTTAAGTGCCCTTGGGTTCAATCCTCAGGACCAAAAAAAAAAAAATGATGAAAAAGCAAAATTCTCAGTAGTGAAACAAAGGAGACATTTATACTAAAGTCAAGAATAATATGAGGATAAAATTCCTATTTCACATTGTATTAGAGAACTTATAAGACAATTATATAGGAAAAATCAATTAAAATGATAAGAATGGAAAGGCAAGGCAAAGACAGGTGCATGCCTTTAATCCCAATGACTGGGCAGGCTGAGGCAAGAGGACTGAGAATTTGAGGCCAGCCTATGCAGCTTGGCAAGGCCTTGTCTCAAAATAAAAAATAAAAAGGGCTGGTAGTGTTTCCCAGTGGTTAAGTATTCCTGGGTTGGATCCCCATTACTGCCACAAAAAGAAAGAAAGAAAGGTACAATTATCTCTATCTACAGATGAAAAGATTTTCTAAATAATACACACAAAAAACCTGAAGAACAAAGAACATTGATAACAGTCACAAGTTATAGAATCAACGTATACAAAATAATCCTCTTCACATTACAAACAACACCCAGATAGAAGATGTGATGAAAGAGAAGAACTCATATCAAATAAGAACCAAAGTGGGGGGGCCGCAAAATACCTAGGGGGGAAAACTTCAAAACAGGCATTCAAGACCTATGAGAGAAAACTCTCAAACTCTAATTAAAGGATCAGTTCAAGAAAGATAAATGAGATTATAAAATGATGCTAACACTATTCAATGAATGGCTGATGGAGACATAGTTATTGTAGGATACCAAACTAACATCACATCAAATACCCAACTGGTCACAGAGGAAAACAGAGATGTATTCCCCAAATCCAGTAGGAGTTCTTAGCATTAGTCAATCATGGCACACAACATCTTATGATGAATTTTAGCCCAAAATGTGTAACTTAAATGTAATCAGACTTCTATCAATAACTCCTGGTTGCAGGAATACAGGATCCCAAGAAACAAGCTAGGAAGAAATGATCAGAAGGATCTGACTGCCCTGTCACCATGGACACGGAGGTCAACATGGCTTTGTGTTAAGTGGCCTGGGCTGGGACCTGCAAATTTGAGAAAACAAGTTCCAGGTGATGCTGATGCTGCAGTCAGTGAACTTGACTAAGAAAAAGAGGAGAGAGGGTCTATCTCTTCATGTAGTCACTGCTGTGAAAAATAAATTGTCACAGACTAAAAATATCCACAGCAGGGATCTTATCAACCAGCCACAATGCATAGTCCTGGATAGGATTCCTATTTTGACAAACCAACCGGAAAGAACAATTTTGGGGATAACTGGAGAAAGTTGAATGTGGACTAGAGATAGATAATAATAAAGAGTTGTTGATTAATTATTCATTAATTGGTTGTAAAAATGTTATTTGGGATATAAAAGGTTTGAGGGGTTTTTTTCTTCATTTTTAAAGATGTAGTATAAATGTTTAGGGGACTGATACTACAATAATTATTATTTACTTTAAAATATTTTAGCATAAAAATGTGAATTTTGAAAACTTGCATGGAGTGCAGATGATATCTGTATTGACACTTTGAGAAAGGACGGTCTATTTTTTGTATCAAATGGACCCCTCCCTCCCATTTTCTCCATGAACTCATATGCCCTCTCTCCCCACAAACAGTAACTCTTCCATGAGGCAGGAACAGATGATGTTTCCCATACTAGCAGTAAAATACAAATGTAAGACTCCTCCCAAAAATTCAGATGAAGGAGACAAATTAAAATAATGAGAAAATAAATCATAGTTAAAGGGAATAGAGACCCAAGATCCAATCCGAGAATTTGAGAAACCCCAAAGGAAGCAAATTATTAGAGCCAGAAGCAATTTTTACTAAAATGGAAGGGTCACACATTTGTAAACCTAAATGGTTCTATGCACTCTGCACATAATTTCTGAAGGATAAAAAGACTCATACATTTACACATCCTGGGATTTTTTTAAATTTCAAAGATAAACAGTCATCAAACTCTATTAAATACTAAATAGCACCTATTGAAAGCTTACTGTCAGGATGCAATACCCAAAGTGCTCTGTCTTATTTTGCTTAGCCTTCATTTTGTATCAAGAAGAAACCATTTATTGTCTCCAACGACAGGTGAAGAAATTAATGTTCAGAGATCTTGCAGAATCCACACAGCTTTGTAGTGGTAGGATAAAGATTCAAACCCTATTTTCTCAAACTCTAAACTTGAGCTCTTCTCTTTGTCTGTATCAGATCGACCTCTCCCTCCCATTTTCTCCATGAACTCATATGCCTCTCTCCCCACAAACGGGAACTCTTCCATGAGGCAGGAACAGATCATGTTTCCCATACAAGCAGTAAGACATTCACTTATTCAACTGATATTTACTGAGGGTGGGCTATGTAAGTATCTGTAGATTATTTGCTCAAAGGAACCTGGATACAAGAAATATATATGAAATAGATTTTCTCAATTTTAGCAACCTCAAACTAGAGATGGGGGAAACATTTGAATACAGCAGCAAAGCACCAAGAATAAAAACTGTGAAATACTTCCAAACAAGTACAAGTAAAGCATAACACCTATAGAAAGAAAGCTAAAAAAGAAATTTATGAAGAAAATTCATAAGATATAAAAAATGGAAAAATATGCCATGTTCCAGGCTGAGAAAATTGATTATCACGAAAATTCTTACTCTCTCTAAATCAGAATATAAATACAAGGGCCTGGGTTGTGTCTCAGTGGTAAGGCACTTTCCTAGCATGTGTGAGACACTGGGTTCGATTCTCAGCACCACATACAAATAAATAAAGGTTCACTGACAACTAAAACAATATTAAAAAATATAAATATAATTCAGTTCCAATTAAATTATTAATAAGTCTCAACTTTAAAGTCAGTTCCAATGTCTTCTAGAGAAGTCTTTCTTGACTTTTTCATTTAAAGAAGTCTACCTCACCAGGAATGATGGTGCACATTGTAATCCCAGCAACTCGGCAGGCTGAGGCAGGAAGATCCCAAGTTCAAGGCCAGCCTCAAGAATTTTGCAAGATTCTGAGCAAATTAGTGAGATCCCACCTCTGGGTTCAATCCTCAGCACCAAAAAATTAACTAAATAAGTAACATAAGAAAGCCACCCTCACCTACGAGTTATTCTCCATCATATTGTGTGCTTATTAGTTTCGTGGCACTCTCTACTTGCTAAGGTTATCTTGTTGATGTTTATTTTCTCCACTGCCTTCACCCGCCCTCTGGAAATAAGCTCCCTTTCTGGCTTGCTCACCACTGTATCTTCATTTCCTCAAACTAGTCAAGACAGACTAGAAACTGAGGCTACTGTGATAGGAGATGCTTATATAGAGCCTGTGACCGGGGTCAGTGAAAGACTGCAGCAGAATCCCCCTGTGCTTGTTTAAAATACAGATTCCTGAACACCACCCAGATCAGTTGAATTATAACCTCTAAAAAATTTCGTGAAATCTGCATTTTTTTAAACAATATTTCTGGGTAATTTTTATCCACCCTAAAGCTGAACTGTTAGAGAAGAAGGCTTCCCTGCATGGTACTCATGCAAGGAACAGTATCAGTTCTGAGAATGACTCAGCCATGGGTCTGGTCTAAAATTAAAGACAACTTCCACAAATTTCTCCAGACCCTGACTCCCAGGAGGCATCATCTCTACCTGGAGAAATGGAGACTGAAAGTCCCCTTCTCTGATCATTGCTCTTAGGTGCTATCACTGTCTTGTATTTTCTCTTTGGAACTTTACTCTGGTTCCCATAAACAGGGCATGTCAAAGTGAACCATTAAATTATTGAGGGGAGACACCATAACCATGACCCACCAAATTCACAATCTAAATTCAGAGAACCATCAGAGTCTCTGGAACCAGCCACAGAGCCCCTGCAGATGTGCAGAGAGGCACCATTGGATCAGGACCAGCAATGAAACCAACACTTCCCCCTCATTCCCCAGGCAACACAAGGGGAGGACTGGCTCTATGAAGAGAGAAATGAGAGAGTTTTCTCTTACCACCTTCTGTCTTAATTTGCAGCAAGGAGGCTGAGGGTGGTGAACTGCATCTGTGCCCTGGTCTCCGCCACCTTATAGACTGGAGCTGAAGAGCAGAGGTCACTGAGGAGCAGTTCCCTGGAATCCCTTTTCCTCTCCATTCTCTTTGCTCAAGCTTTATCTCAAATCCCGGGGTCCTCACTGACCAATCCAAGAGAAGAGGCCTCCTGAAGAAAAATAGCAGAGACCAAGGACCCACCAGGTGCTGCACCTCCCAACATGGCTTCCCCCAAACCTGGAAGGTCCAGCCACTTTCTCTATCAGTCACACAGCTGGTGCAGAGGACAGAACCCTGGGCTGCGAGTTCTAGACTCAGCTTTGCTACTAGCTGGCTATGGGTTCACTGGGGCTAAGGTTTCACATGTGGGTCATGACATGGTTGTATGAGATGCTAGAAGAGGAGAGAAAGCTTGGGCATCAAGATTATGTCCAAAAAACGGAACCATATATTTTCTAACAGCCACCATTTGTGGCTGTGGCTCAGTGGTAGTGCACTTGCCTGGCATGTGTGAGGCACTGGGTTTGATTCTCAGCACCACATATAAATAAATAAATTAAATAAAGAGCTATCAACAATTAAAATAATAATAATAAAAACACCATTTGACATTTTAAGCTTTATGTGCTATATTGTTTTATTTATTCATTTTAAAATTTATTCTTTTTAGATATACATGACAGTACTGTGTATTTTGACATATTATACATTCATGGAGCATATCTTAGTCTAATTAAGAAACTTCACCTAAGACCTTTTATCTCAAGTTTTTCTGCAGCTGTTATCAAGCATCAGTGGAGCTAGAGACATCTGGGTGCCCAACAGCACCTGCAAATATAGTTGCTTCTGTGAGTCAGGTGGTCTCCAGAGCCAGAGCCCAGGAGACTTTAAGACATTTGGCAGTAAATGAATGGATCTGGAGATTATCATGCTAAGAGAAATAAGCCAATCCCCCCAAAACCAGAAGTCGAATATTCTCTCTGATATGTGGATGCTAGCACACAATAAGGAGAGAGAAAATAGCAGTTTAGTGGATTAGACAAAGGGGAATGAAGGGAAAGGAGTGGAAATAGCATCAGGAAAGACAGTGGAATGAACTGGACATATCTTTCCTATGTTCATATATGAATACTCAAGTGAAACTCTATATCAGGTACAACCACAGGAATGGGATCCTAATTAGACTAAGATATGCTCCATGAATGTACAATATGTCAAAATACACAATACTGGGCTGGGATTGTGGCTCAGTGGTAGAGCACTCGCCTAGCATGGGCAGGACCCGGGTTCGATTCTCAGCACTACATAAAAATAAAGGCATTGTGCTGTGTCCATCTACAAAAAAGATTCATATTCTCTCTCTCTCTCTCTCTCTCTCTCTCTCTCTCTCTCTCTCTCAAAAATAAATAAATAAGCTTTTAAAAAGTTTATATATAAAAACACACAGTACTGTCATGTATATCTAAAAAGAATAAATTAAAAAATGAATAAATAAAAATATAGCTCGTAAAGCTTTAAAAAAAAAAAGGAGAGCTGAGAGCTTCGAAGAAAGATCTGGCCTTCAGATAAAGTAGTGAGATCAGTAGACTATATGAAAGGAATGGATCTGAATATCATCAGTTAGAGAGGATGATTAAATAAATGAATGGACCAAGGTCAGAAACAGTCCATGTCTTGGTGGTGCTAAAATTTTAGAAAAGAATAGTTACTCCCCTTCATTTGTAAGTGGGAGAAAATGAAAAGACTTTTCAGTCTCTGATCTTACACAGACTTAACAACTGACCCACTGGATGGCATGAAAAGTTGTTGAACTTCCTAGACTTTAGTCTGAAAATAAGTCATAATAGCTTCTCTACTTCCTTCCAATTGTCATGGGGGTACAATAAAAAACATACAAGGACCTTCTGCAAAGTCAAAATATTACACAAAAGAGAGGCAACTGTAAAAACAGAAAATTTCCCATGATCTTTAACTTTTTTTGCCCCATGCTGGGTCAATAAATTCTAGGGTTCCTTGATTAGTTAATTACAAGTGAACACAAAATTGTTCAATGACACTATTGAACAGAAGGTTAGAAAAATTTATTGACATGATAGAGAATAAAAGACAATGTAGACATAAAAATAAAAAAGGGGCGTATAAAAGTTAGGAGGTGGAATGATGACAGAATTTGTGCAGGAATATTATGTAAGAGTCGCTGGAGGTTTGCTGGGAGATTGAGTTATTGGGAAGTTCTTGAGTATTAATCTCAGATTATGGAGCACTATTTTAAAATGATACCATAGTCAAAGCTGACTTGAGATAAAATTGAAAGATCTAGGGATAACTTCAGAATGTAAGAATTGGAGAGCACAAAATGTAGTTTTACCTAGGCTTTTCCAGCATCAACTGGGAAAGACAGAGAGGAAAGCAAAGCTAGACCCACAAGACCACCTTCCCTAGTCCACTGATCTGCTAAAATTCCTTTCTTTTGCCTATTGAACAGTTATATTCTATGCTACTTCAACCAAAGTTCTCATGGTGAGGGAAAATTCTGAGAAAATATTCCAATATTAATATCACTAAGAATATTAATTTAATAATTATGTTAAAAGCCCTTCACACACACAGAAGAAAAATTTCTTTCTAAAAAGAGCCCTTCCTAGGGCTCCCTTTATGTCTCTGTTCCTTAGGCTGTAGATGAAGGGGTTCAGCATGGGAGTGACCACCATGTACATCAGAGCCATGACAGTGTCTTTCACAGTAGATTTATTAGCTGTTGGACATAAGTACAGACCAATGACTGTCCCATAGAACAGTGACACCACAGAGAGGTGGGAGCCACAGGTGGAGAAGGTCTTACGGATACCTCGAGCAGAAGGGACCTTGAGAATGGAGGACACTATCTTTGCATAGGACACAAGAATGAGTAGGAATGGGATGACAACAACAATTCCTCCTATAATAAATAGCACCCACTCATTTACTTGAGTGTCAGAGCAGGCCAGCTTTAGCAGGGCGGATATTTCACAGAAAAAGTGCGGGATCACATTGTCTGCACAGAAGGACAATCTGTTAACTAGCAGGGTGTGCAACAAGGAATAGAACGTGGTCTGCACCCAGGACAGCACCACCAGGGAGAGACAGAGCTTGGGGCTCATGATGGTGGTGTAGTGCAGGGGGAAGCAGATGGCCACATAGCGGTCATAGGCCATGGCCATGAGGATGAAGTTCCCAAGGTCTCCAAAAAATAGGACGAAGTATATTTGTGTCAGGCAGCCTGCATAGGGGATGGAAGGGACTTCACTCTGCATGTTCTGTAGCAATTTGGGCATGGTGACAGAGGAAAAGCAGAGGTCAGAGAAGGACAAGTTGCTGAGAAACAAATACATGGGAGTGTGCAGATGGGAGTCCAGGCAAATGAGGGTGATGATGAGGAGGTTCCCCAGGACGGTGGTAAGATACATGGCCAGGAACAGGACATAGAAGAGGTTCTGGTGCTCTGGCTGGATGGGCAGGCCCAGGAGGAGGAACTCTGAGATGAGAGTTTGGTTTTTCCCCATTATTATCTCTCTCCAATACCTTTAAGAGAAATAAAAAGGCCCTTTAAAAACCCAAGTGAAAATGATCATGTTTTTCTCATACACAGTGTTTACATGTTCTACAATAGTTGATCCCACCACCATCACAATAAGCATAACCTTCAAGTGTCTTTAATCTCTATGATCATTTATTACTTTTTCTCATCTTCTTTTCAACATGTTTCAGTAGCCCATTCTTTCCTAAATACTTATCTGTTTGCTTCTGTCACAAAAGGAGTGTTGGATTTTCTCTTCCCTTCCTGACTGGTCATTCTTAGCAACTGTAATTGGTTTCTGCTTTATAATATCTTATAGGATGATGTTCCTCAAATATTTTTGTAAATCCCATTCTTTTATAATTCTATATAGAACCACAAGAAAAATCTCACCATATGCCAACTACTTAGATTAATATTTAAACTTGGGCAGAGACGTCTCTCTCACCCACAGAACTCTGCATGCCACTGCTTGACGGTCCTCTTCTCTTGGATGTATCACAGGTGTCTTCAGCTCAAAGGTTCCTAATGAAATTCAGCATGGTGTGTTGCATCCATACTACTCTCCTCCTCTTCTGCTGTATCACATTTCAATAAAGGAATGCAAGATCCAATTGACAACGTATGAACTTTTTTTCTTCCATTCTTCTCTGGCACCATCAAATCCAGTCATATCTATCACATTCCATATATTCTACATTTCATTCCTCTGCTACTTCATCCACTCCTCATCACAAAAACCACATTCCTAGTAGTCCAGGTGAGACTCAAGTCAGTCCCCTGTTTCTCACACCTTAAATACCTTCTCATTCAATATGATTCATTCACATTGTGTCATTCTGAGATGGAAATCAGGTCATCTCTCCTGATTCATGCTTCAGGATATTCTCATTGCTCTTAAGATAAAGGTAAAGTTTCTTTGAAGGGCACAAATTGTGCTTCGTTACCTGAGCTGTGTCTCCCTCCATGGTCTCATCTTGCGCCCAAGTGACACAAGCCTTCCATTCTCCAGTGCTGCTGGACTGTAAATCTAAATTTATTGCCTCTAAAATTTCATACTTGGTGTTCCTCCAATCTATCACTTTCTCCCCTCTGCTTCCTCTTTCAGTTGTCTTATTTTGATTTATCATTCAGGGATGTTTATGACACTTGCGAAACTAAACCTCCCTGTGTCCCCACCCTCGTTGAGTTCGGTTGCTGTCTGCACTGCCTCCTGTTCTCATCCCATAGCAGTGAATGTCCTGATCACAGGTAGATGGCTGACTTCCCAGGCCATGTCTGCCTCTTGCCTGTAGCAGGGCAGCTCCTGGCAGGGTGACTGATGTGGCCAATGCTTCATCCATATTTGTTGGCTGTCCTTCAGGATGAGAAAAATTCCTTCTTCAAAGGCAGAAAACTCCCATTAGGTAAAACAATCACAGTTCTTAAATCCTCCCAGAATACAAACTTACTAGATTTCACCATTTAGCACTAAATTTTGACACTCTATCACCAACTTCACACATGTAGTTTTGTATTTATAAAAAAAAAAAATATTAGGGTATGTCGGAAGCACTGTACTTTTCAGTCACACCAATGACTTAAAACATCTTTAGGCATTGATCCACACAAATTCATTGATATGATGAGCATTTTATAAAGTGTGGGAAAGCAGAAGAAATTTGCATTTTTTTAAGTTCTCACTTGAGTTCCTCCTCAGATGTCAATATCACATGTGATGATTAGTTTCATGTGTCAACATGGGTAGGTTCTGTTATCAGACTGTTGTAAAATACCAGTTCTGAATGTTGGTATGAAGGTATTTTATAATATATAGAAGTTTAAATTAGTGGACTTTGAGTGAAGTAGATTGCCCCCCAAAATGTGATGAGCCTTGCTACTGCCAGTAGAAGGTCATAAGAGAAAAGACTTCACTCTTCTGAAGAGAAAGAATTCTGCCTCCAAAATGCTGTGATCTCAATGATGTACCATCTATTCTTCCAGGGACTCCAGTAGGCAGGACTGCCCTGCAGATTTCTGAATTAAGAATCCTCAGTACTATGTGGGCTATACCCTTAAAATCTCTCTCTCTCTCTCTCTCTCTCTCTCTCTCTCTCTCTCTCTCTCTCTCACACACACACACACACACACACACACACACACTGCTTTCTTTGGGTAACCTTGGTTGATAAAGCTCAGTATGGTTGAGCAGGGTTGCACATCTCTGCAATTCCCGTGGCTTGGGAGGCTGAGTCAGAAGGATCATGGGTTCAAAGCCATCCTCTGCAACTTGGCAAGGCTCTAAGCAACCCAGAGAGACCCTGTCTCTACTAAAACATAAAAAATGGTCTGGAGATGTGGTTCAATGGTTGAGCTCCTCTGGGTTCAATCCCCAGTACCAAACAAACAAACGAAAACCCAGTCTGTCTCCAGGTCATCAAAAATGCAGAGGAGGAACATTAAGAGATGTAGGAAACTCATTCACTAAATGATATAAATGAGTCCTACTGCTGGGAAGTCCACCCCACTGCTGATGTTTAACAGAACTGCATTAACAGTTTGTACCTTTGGACAACATGTGTTGGCATCATAAAGGGAAGAAACATGAGGAGAAAATCATGTACCTCTTTTCTCAGACTTTTGCTTACATTTTGAGTTTGCAGGACTATCTTTGTGTCAAGAAGCTGTGCAGGGATCACAAAACCAGAGATAGCAGCTGCAGACATTTTATCCACTGAGCTTCCTCTTCTTCAGCCATTAAATCCAATATCCTCACTCTGGGATGCACACAAGAATCATGTAGGGCAGTGTTTCTAAACTCAACACACATGGAAATTACCTGCCCTTAAGATATTCATTCTGGTGCTGTAGCTCAGACCATACACTTTAAATGAATACCCAAGTAGTGGTGTCAATTCTGTGATCACTGGGCAGCACTTGAGTAGCAAATATACACACTGCCGTTTAACTTAGATTACTGAGCACCTTCAGATAACTTAACTGGAATCTCTGTGAAGTGGCTTGTGCAAAGCTTTTTAAAGCTCCTTAGGTGAATGTAAAATAAAGAAAGGTTAAGAACTGTTACTGCACTGAACCCTGTCTTACAGGCCTGGTATGTCAAAATGCTGTGACCTTTGAGGATTCACTGCACAGTAAGTAACATTAATGAACAGTTTTATTAATAAAAAGTGTTATAAGTGATGAACTTTAGTCAAAATATTTCTATTCTGTGGCAAAGTCTTGGAAGGCAGCTAGATGGAAAAGAGGTAAGTTGTCACACCTGAAAACTTACCTGGCAGAACATCATACAACCTGGCATATTGACAACTTACCCAGGGTGTCTGAGGGTAACTCTGGGCCCTGATCCAAGATCTTGCTCCCCTTTATTCATTACAAGCATATGAAGTAACATCCTCTGTAGTCATCACGTGTCTCTGCCATCCCTTCTCATGTCTCACCTTCTAGCCATCCACGGGCCTGAGAGGCTCTGCATCTCAGGGGAGTCCAGATTCGGGCCTAACTCATTAGGCACAAAGTAATTATCCAGGACCTCTTCAAGGCAAATTATCAGAGTCCTGGATGGTGACTGATTAAAGTCACTGATCACACCCTACTGTACTTTGGGGAAAGGTGGGGATGGAGAGCTCAGGGATGAATGATCAGTCATTGCCCATTTAGGGAATGGACAGGAATCCTCTGCTATTGGAGCCTACATTGGGGAGTTTTGGAAAAATAGTTGGATAATCCATAAAAATAAATCAAGTATTAGACTGAGAATGATTTGAAAAATCTTAGGAGCATAGCAATTTATACAAGTGGCATCTGATTGCCCTTTTTTGCATTGCTGTGGAATAAGTAAACCTCACATAATGAAATTTACTTGGTAAGGTTCAAGTGAACCTTCAAGTGAGCATTATATTATGTAGCAAATGCTACATAACAAAGTCTAGGTCATTAACCTCACTTTATCTTACCCTGTAGGAATTTTATCATGATACAGTGTGACAGGAAGAAGAAGAATGAATATAGTATAGTAAGATTTTAGGGGGAGGGACTGAGGTTGTGTCTCAGTGATGGGGCGCTTGCCTTAGTACATGTGAGGCACACATAAAAAGATAGATAAAATAGAGGTATTTTGTCCATATACAACTAAAAACTAAAGATATTAGCAAGAGAGATCACTAAGACAATTTATTATAGTATATGCTTTAAGTGTTCTAACTTATGATTAGATATTGTTGTTGATCTTTTCCTGTGCCAATTTACCATGTTTTAATGTTGGCTGTCTATCAAGGGCTCATACATAAAGGCCTAGACTAAGTATTGCAGTATAGGAGTTGCTATGGTTAAGTGGCAGAAAATTGTAGAAAGTCCTTAGGTCATTGTGGATGATTTGAAAAGGATCATGGAATCTCTATTCTAGTTTGAAATGTGATCTGTCCTCTGCCATCCCTATCCCACACCATGAGATGATCATGCCAGGGCTGACCTGGCCAAGGCTGCACTAGGCCATTTGCCATTCTAACTCCTCAAACTGTGAATAAATGAACCTGTTTATAAGTTGACTGTGCTAGATATTTCATTGTACTGGTGGAAACTGGTACAGTAGTCTCTTTAAGATTTGGTGCTGGAAAAACTGGATTTCCACTTTCACATTCTGTACAACAGCTCATAGAAAATGGATGGTAGATTTTAATGTTTGTCTGAGTGCTGAGGAGATTCCCCATGACATTCTGCTCTGTGGATCCAGAGATGTCTTAAAGCAAAAGCCAAGGTGAGATGGAGCAGGATGAATGTGCAGTGCTTTCACGTGGTAGCCACTGAAGTCAGTTGAGATCATTGCAACACTGACTGAAATAAGTGGCTGAGAAAACTTAGGACGGTGCATTAGAAGTGTATAGTTCTGAAGGGACATGCTTTTCTGCCAAGGGATATAACCATCCTTCGTTTGACCATTTTATGATTCATGTGTTAGCTAATGTGCAAACAGCAGAGTTGCTACTGTGCATGGGGTAGTTGACATTGATCACCAAGGGGAAACTTTGTTACTCCACACAACTGGAATAGAGAAGGTGGCATCTGAGATCCTGGGAATAGTTTGTGTGGCACTTTATATTTCCAAGTCCTTTAACAGACCTTATTAAAATATAGAACCAATAAAAGTGACACCCATCAGGATGTGGTCCCTAGGAAGGAAATTTGCAATGTGTCACTATGTAAGATCCTGAAGCTGATGATGGTGAAGAGGGATGAATGGTTAGAAGGTGAATTATATACACGAAACCTGGCTTCCCAATCAAATGTGGGGAAAGAATATTCTTGGCACTAGGAAGAGACATGACATAGAGGAAGGGATGATTATTTTCCTGGGTGCTCAAGAATTTCCACAGAAAATGAGCTAAATATGGTACAGAAGTCAATTAGTTTTTCAAAAGGCTAACAATAATATCTAATCATTACATGAAGAAGAATTGGACATGGTCTGGGGAGTTAATTTTTTCTTATTCTTCTGATTTCTTTATATCTGCATATGTTTTAATCATAGAACGCTAATCCTTGTTAAATGCATTTCTTCCTCTCCTACTGACCATGAGCAGCAAGACGGGGAGAAATAACAGGTTCTGCCATCCTTGCAATGTTTCTGAAACATGAGTTTCATGGCAGTACTCTACTCAAAGACCACTGATGGATCACTGTTATCCACAGAATAAAGCCTAAACTCTTAAACTCCTAAGATAGGTTGGGACATTCACAATGTGGTCCCTGATTACTTCATGGTTTCTGCAGCCATCCACTTTCACCTCCTGAAATGTAGGCTGCAGCCACACAGGTCTCCTGCCCCTTCCCCAACAGGCAATGAGAAAACACCTGTCCTGAGCTGCTTAGCATCTTCACCTCCCCAAAGGATGGTCTGGTGTGAACAGAGGCTGTCATGAGTCACCAGTACAGGACTCTGGGAGAATTAGTCTCTGAGAGGTCCTGGCTAATTATTTTGTCTGTAATGAGTTCCTCCAGCCTTGGTATTCCTCTGGGATGCAGAGCTCCTCAGACTTCTCTGAGCAGAAGGGGAAGAATGAGAAGGGATGGTGCAGTTAGGTGAAGACTATGGAGACTGTTACTTCCTGTGTCTCTAATGAATAAGGGGAAAAGGATCTTGGGTCAGGGCCCTGGAGTCACCCTCAGCCACCCTGGATGAGTTGGTAGCAGAGTGAATGAGCTCTTGTCTGTCTTTCAAATGTGATTGTCTTTAATTCCCAGATTGTATGATGTTCAGCAGAATAATTGTTTAGATTGTTAAGTTTCTTCTTTTCCATCTTTCTGCCTCCCAAGAATTTCTCACATGGTTTTAATACTTTGATTAATGTTTTTTAACATTTTTATGTTTTGTTGATAATGATATTCATTGCTATAACTTATTGTGCAATGTGCTTGCAATGATTGCATCATTTGCCCTTAAAAATAGTCTTGTGAATACGAGTTCAGTGCTATAATAATTCTTGAGCATTCTTTACTTTACATTCCCCTATAGAGCTCTAAAAAACTTGGCATTAGGAAGGCATGGACATGGGCCTCCTATCATGGATTATGATTAAATTTATCTGAAAGGGCTCGATAACCTGCCTTTAGTGACAATGTATGTGTTTACTACTGAAGTGCATTTCAGTGACAGCAGTACTGATATCATCTTAGTGTCCATTTAAAATGTAGAAGTTGAGTTACAGAATCAGATTAGGTTTTTAACAGAATCCCTAAGTGACTTGCATGCATGTTAAATTTTAGAAACACTGCCCTAGCTGATTCTTATCTTATGTTCGGGTCAGGTTGAAAACTATGGATTTTAAGCTGTAGAAGTTCACTGGGTCATCAGTGATGACATCAGCAGGTGATGTCTGTGGTTTGTTGTCCCTGTATATATTCCTAACACATGAGATCATTCTACTCACACCCCAGTGAATGAAAAATTCTGATGCATGGTCTACATATTTCTTTTCAATATAATGCCAACACCTAATATTTAGGGGTACATATTGCTAATGCGGCAGGCAGTGTTAAACACCATCAGCAGGGTGAAATTACCAGCAGTTATACTCATTCATTTCATTTTAGCAAAATGAGCTTCCCACATGTGTTAAAGTTCTTCTTTTGCTTTCTTTTACAGCTTTGTGACATACTGGGGTTTATTAGATCTGAGTATAAGAATTAATATGATGCATATATCTATGATTTTGTGTGTGAATTTAAGAACATAATCCATATAATTTGAATATTTCAAAATTCACAGTCTGCAGTGAAAAACAGAAGATTGCAGACCAGGGAAGAGTGAATGTTATACTTTTGTTTATCGTGGAAGGTTTTAATTTCATCTTCCATCCTGAAGCTTAATTTCATTGGATACACGATTTTTAGTTGGAACCCATTTTCTTTCAGCGTTGGAAATATGTTGTTCCAGGATCTTCTAGCTTTCAGAGTCTGTGTGGAAAGATCAGCTGTTATCCTGATTGATTTACCCCTAAATGTAATCTGCTTCCTTTCTCTTGTAGCTTTTAAAATTCTCTCCTTATTCTGTATGTTGGGCATCTTCATTATAATGTGTCTAGGTGTGGATCTCTTACGATTTTGCACATTTGGCATCCTATAGGCTTCTAGGATTTGGGATTCTGTTTCATTCTTCAAGTCTGGGAAGTTTTCTCGTATTATTTCATTGAACAGATTGCTCATTCCTTTGGTTTGGACCTCTATACCTTCCTGTATCCCAATAACTCTTAAGTTTGGTCTCTTTATGTTATCCCATATTTCTTCAATGTTCTACTCATGGTTTCTTAACAGTCTCGCTGAGCTGTCTATGTTCTTTTCAAGTTGAAATACTTTGTCTTCATTGTCTGATGTTCTATCTTCTAAGTGTTCTACTCTGCTGATAGTACTTTAAGTTTTTAATTTGGTTTATTGCTTCCTGCATTTCTAGGATTTCTGTTTGTTTGTTTTTTATAACCTCTATCTCCCTGTATAGTTGATTTTTTGCTTCTTGGGTTTGTTTATGTAATTCATTGTCAAAGTGATCTTTCATTGTCTGATTTTGCTGTCTAATGTCTTCCTTGAGACTCCAGATCATCTGAAGCATGTGTATCCTGAATTCTTTATCTGACATTCCATCTGCTTCAGATATTACCTCTTCTGAAGTTGAGTTGACCTGCATTGCTTGTGGTCCTTTCTTTCCTTGTCTTTTCATACTGCTCACCTTTCTTTCTGCTTGGTGAAACTGTTGTGTTATTGATTTTCCCCCTATATATTTATATTGCTCTTGTGTAGTTGCAAAGTCTTCCTTTTGTGGAGAAAGACAATGTTAACAGTTCTCAATATCAATAGAACATCATCTAAGCACACATTTTCCTTGTTACTACATTTATAGCTAGACTCTATGTCTCCAAATGTTGGTTTCAATTATCATTTACAAATATAGTCATTAGTTTCATGAAAGGCATACCATTTCTGGTAGCTTGAAGAAAACTGAATTTCAGGTGTAGGATGTTATGTTTAGGGGGAAAGGAGTGAGGGTATGGGGTTAATCTAACTTAGTAACTTTGGAAAGCTCTAACCAACAGATGGGTAATTTATGGAAGAATGTATAGATTCAAATTCCTATCTGTATTACCCTACTTATAAATAGTAAAATTTAGGGGGTTGCAAGTGGGATAGAGGGAGTAAAAAGGAGAATAACAAATAACAAGGAGAGAAAGAGAAAAAAGAGAGTGGGAAAAAGAAAATAAGAGAAAAAAAAGAACTAAAAAGGGGGGAGGGAGGAGGGGCATATGTAATTCCTCTATATTGTATTATTCTGGTGATTCAGTTGTTAAAGACCTTTTTCATGCACAATTCTTGGTTTCACATATGTTGAGGTTGCGAGGACTAGAGGGGGAAGGGTAGAGGAGACTGGATGAATGGATGAAAAGAGAGAGAGAAGAGAAAAAAAGAAAGAAAAAAAATATCTCTCAGAACTGTTTTCTTTTCTTCCAGTTGGTGGCGTTATCTATTCCTAGCTTGAGTCTCTGAGTTCAGGGTGGTGGTGGTAGTCAGTGTGAGAGGACTTGAGCTTCCACTGTGGCCTCTCTACTCTTATTCTCTGAGATGTAAACCAGGTGCCTGATCAGCTGCAGAACCAAGCTGGTAGCCACGCCCACCGGTTGGTGGGTTTTAAGGGTTGGTGGGATTTTCCAAGATGAGTTCCATCAATTTTTCTCATAAGGTGTTTGATGAGGTGGGGGGTGTTGGGGAAACCTTATGTTTGTCCAGAGCTCGGTCGGGTGACCACACGGGCGTGTGGCTGGGCCCCTCCTCCAGCTGGGGTGGTCTGTCTACCGCGCAGGCGGTCGGCTGTGCCCCTAATGTTATACTTTTGAATCCAGAGCACTCTGGAGGCAGAATTCTTCCTTAGGGGAGAAAAATCTTTTGGGGGCAGAATTCTTGATAAGGAGAATAAAGTCTTTTGTTCCTCTAAGCTTTTCAACTGACGATACAAGGGTCATTATATAGAGGATAATCTGCTTTGGTTAAAGTCTACTGATTTAAATGTTAATCATATAACAGAATATCTTCATGGCAATGAAAAAGTGATATTTGATGAAAACTTGGCCTCAGGACCGAGCAAAGCTGACACATAAAATCAGTCATCATATATGGCTAATTCCTCTAAGGAAGAACTCAAAGGAGAGCTTTAAAAAATATGTTTCTTTCCTCTCCTTTAATAATAATTTACATAATGCTCTCAGATTTATTTTACCAACATCAATTTGATGGCATCTTCTGTATTAAAGTGGAAGAATGTTTCATTCACATCAGTATTGCTGAAAAGGACAGGGCATCTGATGGACCCTAATATTTTCCATGAATAGAAAGCTACATCAGAGAAGTTGGTAATGCAGTGACAAAATGTAGTGCTAGGTGGTGAAGTCTAGAGAGTTTGTATTCTGGGTGGATGAAAGTAGCGATTATTCTACTTAAGGAGAGTTGACTTCCTTAAAGTTGAAGAGACATGTCTCATTCTGAAGGACAGGCAACAAATATAGATGAAGCATTGGCCACATCGAACACCATGCCAGGGGCTGCCCTGCTGCAGGTTGTGAGGCAGACATGGCCTTTTCTGTGTAGAGTTCACAACCTGGTGGGAAGTCAGCTATCAACCTGTGATCCAGATGCAAGTGATATGACAAGAAAAGAGGATATTTTGGAAAGTGCTGCAGGACTCCCCTAGCATGTGGACACAAGGGAGTTTTAGCTTAGCAAGTGTCATGTAATATGCCTGAAAGTAAGTGTGGGTAAGCCAGGTGAAGAGAGAGCAGAGGGACAAATTGATTAGCAGGAGAAACAGTGTGTATGAGATGCTATTAATTCCATAATTGCTGCAGAGTAGAGTGCAATTATCACTGTGTGGACAGGTGAGACAGTGGAGGTAGATGCAGGTAAGGTAATAAAGCAACATTTATGCCTTCAAAAGGAACATTATCTTAAGAGCAATGCCAATCCTTTGAAGCACTAATCAGGACAGAGTTGATCAATTTCTACTTAGAATGCTACTGTGTAATTGAAGCATATTGAAGGGGAAGGGTACTGAGGCATAGAAGCAGGGACATGACTTGAGAAACTGCTTGAATAGTCCAGGTGAGATAAGATGACATCATGGACTAGGAATGTGGCCTTGTGATCAGGAGTGAAATATATGTGATGTGGTATGTTGGAGTTGGTGGTAAGAGAAAAGAATGAACGAAACAGCTCACAGACTTCAGATCTGATGCTGCATTCCTTTTCTGAAATATGAGAGAGTAGATGAATAGGAGGGTGGTACAGAGGCAGTGCAATCTGATGAGAGTCATTAGGGACATCTTCAGCTTAAGGTGCCTATGATACACTGAAGGGAAGATAATGGTTATGGGACACAGAGATTTATTGATTACTTACTGATTTTTATTTTATTTTGTAATTTATTTTTTGGACCACTGGGGATCAAACCCAGAGTCTTGAGCATACTAGAGAAGCACTGAATCACCGTGCTACATCCCCAGACCCTACGTCTGAATTTAAAATGGTAATCTAAGACACTGGAGTAGATGAGTTTTTCTTGGGGGTGTATATAGATTTATAATAATAGCATATTAAAAATCCTTGAGGAACATCAACATATAAGACACAGATGGAACAGGAGTCAGTTATGTTTCCTTGGGATTAGCAGTCAGACAGGTATAAAAAATAACAAAGCATTTTGTCTCAGAGGCCAATAGATAAGAATGTTTAGGAAAGGATAAAATATTCAAACATGTTCCCTAGAAGTTAAGAAAAAGACATCAATGATGTGGCAAGTTGAAAATATAATTAAGTTAAGCTCTTAGTTTGCATGGTCATATATATGAAATTTAAAAAAATGTAGCTTCTGAGTTTTGCATAAATTTAAATATTTTCTTGTATAAAATATTTTTAAAGTTTGTAGTTTATATTTAGTGCTTTAGCCATCTAAAGTCTCATGACTTTCATTATGAGAGTAAAGAATTCATTTAGTATTTTACCATTTCAATTATTCCAGTACCATTTTTAGGTACTGCATTCTTCACTAAATTTAATTTAAATACCATATTCATCATAAAACAATTCCCCCATAGGACTGTTTCTTCAGATACTTCCTCATTTCTTGTAACTTTTTTTCAATTCCTATACAAGTGTATACTTGTATAGGAGTTTTTTTTTAAAGATATATATTGATATTGCTAGGCATGGAACCAACTTACATTTCCAGGTTTTCAAATAGTTCTTAGAAATTTTACTTATTTTCTCTTTCATGTAAATTTAAGTTTAAGCTTTTTCATTTCCATAAAAATAATTCTGGTTGGCATTTGGCATGAATTTCATCAAGTGTCCTTGAGGAGAACTGAAGTTGTTCAAATCTCATCAAATTGTAGATAGTTTTGATCAGGCTGATTATGAAACCCAGGGTCTCATGTAGGCTAGGCAAGTGTAAATTGTAGAATTTTGAATTGATTGGCTTTATTATATAAAAATTCATCTGCAAAAGCTGTTTAAAATGACTATTCTTCTGATGAGAAGTTCTTAGACACAGATACCTTAATACTATTGAATCATGAAGAAATAAAAACCAGAACTTACCAATAACAAGTAGCAAATTAGAATCAATAATGAAAAGCCTCCCATCAAAGAAAAACCTAGAACATAGGTGACTTAACTGTTGGGTTCTACAAAATAGTTGAGAATGATTAATTCCAATTTTCCTTGTGTTATTCAAAAAATTTTTCAAAAGTAATTCTTCCAAACACAGCCCCAGCATTAACCTGATGCCAAAATCAGTAAGGAAAGAAAATTTCATGCTAATATTTTTATGAACATATATGCAAAAACTTCTCAGTAGAATAATACTTTGCTGAATCCAAAACCACATTATAAAGATTTTAATCATGATAAAGTGGGATTAATCCCTGAGATGCAAGAATGGTCAAAATACAAATCAATAAACATGATACATGACATCAATAGAATGAAAGACACAATCCATGATTATCTCAATAGATATGGAAAATGTATTTGATAAAATTTAACACCTCCAAAAAACCCTCAAGAAATCCTTCATAGAGGGAATGTACCTCAATATAATAAAGGTCACTTACAATAAGCCAACAGCTAAAATTATACTAAAATAGGTACAGCTGAAAGCTTTTGCTCTAAGCTCTGGAAGAAAAGGATGTTCACTTTTACAAATTTTATCCAACATAGTGTTGGAAATTCTGTCCAGAGTAACAGGCAAGAGAAAGAAACAAAGGGCATCCAAAATACAAAAGAGAAGTCAAATTGTTTGTTTGAATGACATGATCTTACATCTTGAAACCCCCCAAGTTCCATAAAAACATTAAAATTAACAAATGAGTTTAGCAATTTTTCACGGTACAAAATAAGCATACAATTTTATACCAAAACTGAATTATATGAATTGGAAATCAAGAAAACAATCCAAATGACAGTAGCTAAAACGTTAACTAAAATACCTATAAATTTAACCAAAGAGGAAAAAAGATCTCTACTATGAAAATTATAAAATATTGTTGAAAGAAACTGAAGAGGACACACATGCGAAAGAAAGAAAGAAGGAAGGAAGGAAGGAAGGAAGGAAGGAAAAAAAGAAAGAAAGAAAGAAAGAAAGAAAGAAAGAAAGAAAGAAGGAAGGAAGGAAGGAAGGAAGGAAGGAAGGAAGGAAGGAAGGAAGGAAAGAAAGAAAGAAAGAAAGAAAGAAAGGAAGGAAAAAAGCATCCCATATTCATGGATTGAAAAATCAATATTTTAAGTGGTCCAAACAGTTTGTAATTACAATACATACATTTAAAAAATATTTTAAAATAGAAGTCCATAATACCCAAAGTGATATATGGATTCAGTTCAGTCCCAATTAAAATGTCAATACATTCCATCAATGCAATTTCTACAAAAATACCCATGACATTCTTCACATAACTAGATAAAACAATTCTAGATTGTTTCGAATAAAAGGAATACCTAGGAAGTAAAAGAATTGCTGGGAGCTTTTGAGAAAGTTCTGGCATTCAGATAGTTGTGGGGTCAGCAGATATTTGAACGGAGGAAAGAAATGGGTTTGAATGCCATCACCTACAGAGTACAACTAAGGAAACAAATAAATGAAGAATGGAATCAACCCATGCTATAGAGAGCTGAGTTAAAAAAAAAAAAAAGAATGGCTACTCCCCTCTTTTGGAAGTGGGAGAAAATCAAAAGAAACCTCAGAATCATTCTCTGATCTTGCACAGGCTGAACAACTGATTTTCTGGATGACATGGAAAGTCAATGAATTTCCTATTTTGCAATTCTAAACAATGAGTATCTTTTCTACTTCCTTTGAACTGTCATGAATGTATAATAAAAACATACATGTCAGGAAATTTTGCGAAGTCAAAATACCAAGCAAAAAGGCATTCTTTAAAACTGAACCAATCTCAAACTTCCTTGCCCAGTCCTGGAGAAATAATTTATAGGGTTCCTGCCTTATGTAATTACAGGTAAAGACAGAATTATGCAATTATCAGCATTACAAAAAGGGTTAGAAAATGTATTTAGGGTCAGGGAAGGGCAGAAAAATTAGCATAGACATGAAAATAAATCAGGGATGTAGGAAAGTTAAGTGATAGAATGATGTCAAAATTTGTGCAGAAAAATTATGTAGGAGATATTAGAAGGAGCCTGGATTTTGAGATATTTAAATGTTATCAGGGCAACAACCTAAGATTATGAAGCACTATTTAAAAATTATGCCATAGTCAAAGCGTGTTTGAGACAAGATAACAAAATACAGGGGTATCTTAAGAATGTAAAGAATGGAGTTCTCATAAAACAGTAGTCCTTACCCTGTGCTTTCCCAGCATCACCAAGAAAAGACAAACAGGAAGGCATAGCCAGGTTAACAAGACCTCCTTCCAACTAATCAGCTAAACTTCCTCTCTTTTACCTGTTGAACAATTATGTGATATGCTATTTCATCAGAAGTTAGCATGATGTAGGAAACAATCTAGAATAATATTCCAATATTAATATCAACAGATTTACTGGATAAAATGATATAAAACCCCAGTTATTTCTATCATACATAGGTGGGAATTTTCTTCTGACAAAAGACTCTTCCTAGGGCTCCCTTCATGTCTCTGTTCCTCAGGCTGTAGATGAAGGGGTTCAGCATGGGAGTCACCACCGTGTACATCAGAGACATGACAGTATCTTTCACAGTAGAATTACTAGCTGATGGACATAAGTATAGAATTATGACTGGCCCATAGAACAGTGACACCACAGAGAGGTGGGAGCCACAGGTGGAGAAGGCCTTACGGATACCTCGAGCAGAAGGGACCTTGAAAATGGAGGACACTATCTTTGCATAGGACACAAGAATGAGTAGGAATGGGAAGACAAGAAAGAGTCCTACCACAATAAATATCACCAACTCATTGACATGAGTGTCAGAGCAAGCCAGCTTCAGCATAGCAGACATGTCACAGAAAAAATGCGGGATTACGTTGTCCACACAAAAAGAGACTTTTGCCATGAGCAGGGTGTGCAACAGGGCATGGAATGTGGTCAGCACCCAGGACAGCACCACCAGGGAGAGACAGAGCTTGGGGCTCATGATGGTGGTGTAGTGCAGGGGGAAGCAGATGGCCACATAGCGGTCATAGGCCATGGCCACAAGGATGAAGTTCCCAAGGTCTCCAAAAAACAGGAAAAAGTATATTTGTGTCAGGCAGCCTGCATAGGGGATGGATGGGACTTGACTTTGCATGTTCTGTAGCAATTTGGGCATGGTGACAGAGGAAAAGCAGAGGTCAGAGAAGGACAAGTTGCTGAGAAACAAATACATGGGAGTGTGAAGATGGGAGTCCAGGCAAATGAGGGTGATGATGAGGAGGTTCCCCAGGACGGTGGTAAGATACATGGCCAGGAACAGGGCATAGAAGAGGTTCTGGTGCTCTGGCTGGAAGGGCAGGCCCAGGAGGAGGAACTCTGAGATGAGAGTTTGGTTTTTTCCCATTATTATTTGTCTCCAATACCTTTAAGAGAAATAATAAGACCCTTTAAAAACCCAAGTGAAAATGATCATTTTTTTCTCATATACAGTGTTTGCATGTCCTCCAATAGTTGATCCCACCACCATCACAATAAGTATAACCTTACAAGTGTCTTTAATCTCTATGATCATTTATTACTTTTTCTCATCTTCTTTTCAACATGTTTCAGTAGCCCATTCTTTCCTAAATACTTATCTGTTTGCTTCTGTCACAAAAGGAGTGTTGAATTTTCTCTTCCCTGCCTGAGTGGTCATTCTTAGCAACTGTAATTGGTGTCTCTCTCTCTCTCTCTCTCTCTCTCTCTCTCTCTCTCTCTTTCTCTCTCTCTCTCTCTCTCTCTCTCTCTCTCTCTCTCTCTCACACACACACACACACACACACACACACACACACATCACACGCCACTTTTTGGGGGGTAACCTTGGATAAAGCTCAGTATTTGGGGGCATGATGGCATGTCTCTGTAATTCATCAGCTTGGGAGGTGAGGCAGGAGGATCACAAGTTCAAAGCCAGCCTCTGCAACTTGGCAAGGCACTAAGCAACCCAGTGAGACCCTGTCTCTACTAAAACATAAAAAATGGGCTGGAGATGTGATTCAGTGGTTGAGCTCCTCTGGGTTCAATCCCCAGTACCAAACAAACAAACAAAAACCCAATCTGTCTCCAAGTCATCAAAAATGCAGAGGAGGAACATTAAAAGATCTGGGAAACTCATTCACTAAATGATATAAATGAGTCCTACTGCTGGGAAGTCCAGCCCACTGCTGATGGTGTTTAACAGAACTGCATTAACAGTTTGTACCTTTGGACTTTGGACACCATGTGTTGGCATCATAAAGGGAAGAAACATGAAGAGAAAATCATGTACCTGGTTTCTCAGACTTTTGCTTACCTTTTGAGTTTGTGGGACTATCTTTGTGTCAAGAACCTGTGCAGGGATCACAAAACCAGAGATAGCAGCTGCAGACGTTTTCTTAGATGATCCACTGAGCTTCCTCTTCTTCGGTCATTAAATACAATATCCTCACTCTGGGATGCACACAAGAATCATGTAGGGCAGTATTTCTAAACTCAACACACATGCAAATTGCCTATCATTAAGACATTCGTTCTGGTGCTATAGCTCAGACTCTACATTTTAAATGAACACCCAAGTAGTGGTGTCAATACTGTGATCACCGGACTGCACTTGAGTAGCAAATACACACATTGCCGTTTAACTCAGATTACTGAGCACCTTCAGATAACTTAATTGGAATCTCTGTGAAGTGGCTTGTGCAAAGCTTTTTAAAGCACCTTAGGTGAATATAAAATAAAAGAAAGTTTAAGAACTGTTACTGCACTGAACCCTGTCTTACAGGCCTGGTATGTCAAAATGCTGTGATCTTTGAGGATTCACTGCACAGTAAGTAACATTAATGAGCAGTGTTATTAATAAAAAGTGTTATAAGTGATGAACTTTAGTCAAAATATTTTTATACTGTGGCAAAGTCTTGGAAGGCAGCTTGATGGAAAAGAGGGAAGTTGTCACACCTGAAAACTTACCTGGCAGAACATCATACAACCTGGCATATTGACAACTTACCCAGGGTGTCTGAGGGTGACTCTGGGGCCCTGACCCAAGATCTTGCTCCCCTTTAATCATTACAAGCATATGAAGTAACGTCCTCTGTAGTCATCACGTGTCTGCCATCTCTTCTCTGCCATCCCTTCTCATTTCTCACCTTCTAGCCATCCACGGGCCCGAAGGCTCTACATCCCAGGGGAGTCCAGATTCAGGCCTAACTCATTAGGCACAAAGTAATTATCCAGGACCTCTTCAAGACAAATCCTCAGAGTCCTGTATGGTGACTGATTAAAGCCAGTGATCACACCCTACTGTACTTTGGGGAAAGGTGGGGATAGAGAGCCCAGGGATGTATGATCAGTCATTGCCCATTTAGGGAATGGATAGGAATCCTGAATCCTGTGCTGTTGGAGCCTACATTGGGGACTTGAAGAAAAATAGTTGGATAATCCATAAAAATAAATCAAGTACTAGACTGTGAATGATTTGAAATATCTTAGGAGCATAGCAGTTTATACAAGTGGCATCTGATTGCCCTTTTTTGCATTGTTGTGCAATAAGTAAACCTCACATAATGAAACTTACTTGATAAGGTTCAAGTGAACCTTCAGGTGAGCATTATATTATGGAGCTAATGCTACAGAACAAAGTCTAGGTCATTAACCTCACTTTATCTTACCCTGTAGGCACTTTATCATGATACAGTGTGACAGGTAGAAGAAGAATAAATATAGTACAATAAAATTTTAGGGGGAGAGACTGGGGTTGTGTCTCATTGGTAGAGTGCTTGCCTATCACATGTGAGGCACTGGGTTCGATCCTCAGAACCACATAAAAAAATAATAAAGAAATAAAATAAAGTTATTGTGTCAATATGCAACTAAAAGTAAAAAAAAATATTTTAGGGAGATAGGGATAGAGAGAGAGATCACTAAGAAAGTTTTGTTACAGTATATTGTTTTAATTGTTCTAAATTACGATTAGATATTGTTGTTAATCCTTTTCTTTGCTAATTTACCATGTTTTAATGTTGGCTGTCTGCCAAAGGCTCATACATAAAGGCCTAGACTCAGTATTGCAGTTTAGGAGTTGCTGTGGTTAAGTGGAAGGAACTTGTGAAAAGTTCTCAGGTCATTGTGGATGATTTGAAATGGATCATGGAATCTCCATTCTAGTTTGAGATGCTATTCTTCGGCTGCATGTGCTCTTCCATCCCTATCCCATGAGGTGATCATGCAAAGGTTGTCCTGACCAAGGCTGCACTAGGCCATTTGCCATTCTAACTCCTCAAACTGTGAGCTAAATGAACCTGTTTATAAGTTGACTATGCTAGATATTTCATTGTACTGGTGGAAAGCTGGTACGGGAGTCTTTTTAATATTTGGTGCTGGAAAAATTGGATTTCCATATTTAAAAAATTAATTTTAATCTACACCTCACATTCTGTACAACAGCTTACAGAAAATGGATGGTAGATTTTTAATGTTTATATGAGTTCTGAGGAGATTCCCCATGACATCCTGCTCTGTGGAGCCAGAGATGTCTCAAAGCAAAGGTTGTGGTAAGATGGAGCAGGATAGATGTGCAGTGCTTTCACATGGTAGCCACTGAAGTCAGTTGAGATCATTGCAACACTGACTGAAATAAGTGGCTGAGAAAACTTAGAACAGTGCATTAGAAGTTTGTAGAAGGGACATGATGTTCTGCCAAGGGACATAACATCCTTTAGACTATCATTTGACTATTTTCTGTTTCAGGTGTGAGCTAATGTGCAAACAGCGGGTTGCTATTGTTCGTGGGGTAGTTGATATTGGTCACCAAGGGGAAACTTTGTTACTCTACACAACTGGAATAGAGAAGGTGACATCTGAAATCTTGCAGAATTGTTTGGGTACCACTTTATAATTCAAAGTTCATGACAAATGTTAATGAAAAGTATAAATCCCAATAAAGGAGCACCAATAAAGATTCAGGTCCCTACAATGGAAAGTTGCAATGTGCCACTATGTAAAGATCCTGCAGCAAATGATGGCTAAAAACTAGTGGATGGTGGGAAAGTGAATTATATATGCCAAACCTGGCTTCACATTCAAATACAGGGCCAGAATAATCTTGGCAGTGGGAAGTGACATGGCATAGATGGAGGAAGGGATGATGGTCATGCTGGGGCTTCTTAAAGATTTTCATAAAAATGAGCCAAATGTGATGCAAAGGTCCATTTTTCAAATCTGCATGAGGAAGGATTGAACATGTTCAGGTAAGTTTATTTTTTCTTACTCTTGTGATTTCTTTATATCTGCATGTTCTTTAATCATAGAAGTCTGATCCTTGTTAAATCCATTTCTTTCTATCCTAGGGACTGTGGAGAAATAACAGGTTCTGCCATCCTTGCAATGTTTCTGAAACACGAGTTTCATGGCAGTACTCTACTCAAAGACCACTATATGGTGTATGGATCCCTGTTATTCATAGGATAAAACCTAAACTCTTAAACTCCTAAGATTAATTCATAATGTGGTCCCTGATTACTTCATAGTTTCTGCAGCCATCCACCTTCACCTCCTGAATTGTAGGCTGCAGTCACACAAGTCTCCTGCCCCTTCCCCACACAGGCAATGAGAAAGCATCTGTCCTGAGCTGCTCAGCATCTTCACTTTTCCCCAAAGGATGGTCTGGTGTGAATAGAGGCTGTCATGAGTCACCACTACAGGACTCTGGGAGAATTAGTTTCTGAGAGGTCCTGGCTAATTATTTTGTCTTTAATGAGTTCTAGCCTTGGTACTCCTATGGGATGCAGAGCTCCTCTGACTTCTGTGAGTAGAAGGGGAAGAATGAGAAGGGATGGTGCAGTTAGGTGAAGACTATGGAGACTGTTACTTCCTGTGTCTCTGGTGAATAAAGGGGAAAGGATCCTGAGTTGGGCTCTGGAGTCACCCTCAGCCACCCTGGATGAATTGGTAGCAGAGTGAATGAATTCTTGTCTTTCAAACGTGATTGTCTTGAACTCCCAGGTTGTGTGGTGTTCTGCAGAATAATTTTTCAGGTCTGTTAAGTTTCCATCTTTCTGCCTCCCAAGACTTTCTCACATGGTTTTAATACTTTGACTAATGTTCAACATTTTTATGTGTTATTAATAATAATGTTCATTGGTATAATTTATTGTGCAATAATATCGACAATTCTGTCAGTTCAAAATAATAACAGCTTTTAAATTTTGGGTTGAAAGTTGTAATTTTTGATTCTCCTTCTGCCCCTTCTCCTCCTCCTTCTTCTCTTTCTTCTTTGTATTTTCTTTCAGAGATTTAAAAATCTTTTCACAAGCCCTTCTTAGAGATAATTATTTAACTTTATCTGAACTTGGCAGTAATATGTATTTTCATGGCAGTGTATGTACTTGCTACTTACATGCAGTTTATTGACCACAGAATTGCCATTACCTGGATGCTCATTTAATATGTAGAAATTGAGCTATAGAACCAGAATGAATTTTTTTAAAAGAAATCCCCAGGTATTTGCACATCTATTAAGGTTTATAAGCACTGCCATATGTGATTCTTATGTCAGTGCAGGATGTGAATGATGGATTTTACCACAGGAGAAGATCAGACTTGATGGGTCAGCAGTGACACTACCAGGTGATGTCTCCAATTTGTGATCCCAGCATGTACTCCTGACTCAAGAGATCATCCTACTCACTCAGAAGGGACTCAGCATTCTGAGAAACCAGGTGCACAATTTTCCCTATGAGGGACAAGACTTGAGAAACTGCTTCCATAATCCAGGTGAGATGAGATGCCATTGTAGATGAGGAACTTGGCCTTGTGATAAGAAGTGGATGAAGTAGCAGGAGAACAAAGTGTAGAATATACATGACGTGGTGTGTTTGAGTTGACGGTAAGAGAAAAGATGAATGAAACAATTCACGACTTCTGATCTGATGCTGCATTCCTTTTTTAAAATATGAGAGTAGAGGAGGAAGAGAGAGGTACAGAGGAAGTACAATCTGATGAATTTCATTAGGGACCTGTTGAGCTTAAGGAGCCTATGATTCATTGAATGGAAGACAATTGTTATGGAATATAGAAATTTATAGGTTAGGGACGTCTATACCTGAGTTTTATTTACTGATTATTATTTTTATTTAATTGATTATTTTTTTTGAGGTGCTGAAGATTGCATTAGGGCCCTGTGCATGTTGGATGAGCATTTCACCACTGTGCTATATCCCCAGCTTTCATGTCTGAGTTTTAAATACTGATATAAGCCATTAGAGCACGTCAGGTTTATTAGGAGAGTTCCATATAGAGTTATGATAAGATAGGGTTTAGCAAAATCCATGAGGAATATCAACATACAAGTTACTGATAGAACAGGAGCCAATTATGGTTCCCTAGGATTACCAGACAGGCATGTATGTAAAAAAGTAATGCTTTTTGTCTCAGAAACCAATAGGTAAGTGTTTAGGAAAGGATGGAATATTCAAACATGTTACAAAGAAGTTAAGAAAAAGGCATTAATGATTATAAAGATGATGGACAATTGGATTTTAAAGATAATAATTATTGTAATCAAGGTGGGATCAGTTATTGTAGAATGAGTACCAGATCACATATAAGAGAAAAATGTTCATTTATTTGAATTGTTAAGGGACCCAAGTCTTTCTTTTTTTAAAAAAGATACAGTAGACAAAGCATGACAGGAAGGAACCAAACTCCCGTCTCAGAGTTCCTCCTCCTGGGCCTGCCCATCCAACCAGAGCACCAGAACCTGTTCTATGCCCTGTTCCTGGCCATGTATCTTACCACCGTCCTGGGGAACCTCCTCATCATCATCCTCATTCACCTGGACTCCCATCTGCACACACCCATGTATTTGTTTCTCGGCAATTTGTCCTTCTCTGACCTCTGCTTTTCCTCTGTGACCATTCCTAAACTGTTGCAGAACATGCAGAGTCAAGTTCCCTCCATCCCCTATGCAGGCTGCATGACTCAAATGTACTTCTTCCTGTGCTTTGCAGACCTAGAGAGCTTCCTCCTTGTGGCCATGGCTTATGACCGCTATGTGGCCATCTGCTTCCCCCTGCACTACACCACCATCATGAGCCCCAAGCTCTGTCTCTCCCTGGTGGTGCTATCCTGGGTGCTGACCATGCTCCATGCCCTATTGCACACCCTGCTTGTGGTCAGATTGTCTTTCTGTTCGGGCAATGTGATCCCCCACTTTTTCTGTGAAATATCTGCTTTACTGAAGCTGGCCTGCTCCAACACTCATGTCAATGAACTGGTGATATTTATCATGGGAGGACTTGTTATTGTCACCCCATTTCTACTCATCCTTGGGTCCTATGTACAAATTTTTTCCTCCATCCTCAAAGTCCCTTCTGCTCGTGGTATCCACAAGGCCTTCTCCACTTGTGGCTCCCATCTCTCTGTGGTGTCACTGTTCTATGGGACAATTATTGGTCTCTATTTATGTCCATCAGCTAATAATTCTACTGTGAAAGACACTGTCATGGCTCTGATGTACACAGTGGTGACTCCCATGCTGAACCCCTTCATCTATAGCCTGAGGAACAGAGACATGAAGGGAGCCCTAAGAAGAGTCTTTTGTAAGAAGACAATTCTATTCTCTGTATCATGGTAACTCTTGCAATAGGGTACACAGTTTTGTCCAGTATAAATATTGTGATGTATATTTGAATATTATTGCAGTTCTTTCTTCCCATCACAAAGTTTTCTTTTCAAATAAAATATCACATAATTTTCCAGTGTTAAAAATCTGAAGTGAAAACAAAAGAGCTGAAGTGGAGATGGGTAGTTGATGTAAAGCTTTTTATCAGTAACCTGCTAGGAAGGTTTTCTGCTTGTTAATTCTAGCTGACCCTGGAAGCATAATTTAAATATTTTAATTGAAATTTATATCTGTTAAATTGATAATTTACCATGTGTTCCTTTTTTAAAACCATAACTTAAAAAAATTTTTTTAGTTGTGATTGACACACAGTATATTTATTTATTTCTATGTGGTGCTGAGGATCAAACCCAGGGCTTCACACATGCAAAGCAGGTGCTTTACCATTGAGCTACAGCCTCAGCCCCAAAACTATAACTTTTTTTTTTTTAAAGTGATATACTGCTATCCCAGGTCAATGCCAAGATTTAAACAACTCAGGCCAATGCTTGCTCTTCTAAATGGAACTTTTTATCCCTGAATAGAAAGTCTTTACTTATCTCTTTCTCAGAAAGTGTTCACATCATTCTCCTAACCTTTATTACTTCTACCTTCTTTCCATTTTCTGCATTATTCTTTTGTACCCAATCTGTACTTAAAATAAAATTTCCATTTACTGTGTTCCAGCAGTTTAGTTTGTATTTGCTAGAAACGAAGTCCCCTTGAGGCGCTAAGTGCTATTGAGTCTGTTTTTCTGTGGGGACAAGTGCATGGAGTACTGCATACATGGCATATGTTAAAAGTGTCTGAGCGGCAGGCCACTCCCTTTGTGCCAGGCATGTAAGCGGCAGGCTGCTTACCCCGTAGGCACAACCCTGGGCATTAGGGTTGTAGTCCCTGTGCTTGCACCATGGCCCACTCCTCAATTGGTCGCTGCAAGGGCAGTTAGCAGAATTGCACTGATGGCTGCCTGTAATCTGCTTAGCTACTGCCTCAGTATATATACATGGTAACTGTGCAATAAAATCAGACCTGCTTCCTGCTTGGTCTCCAGAGGTCTTGATTAGTGACTCTGGAGCCACACTGTCCTCTACCCTGTTCTGTGGACCTCCTCGCTGGATGAGACAGAGCCCACACACTTTTCAACCTCACTCTTCAAGGATCACCTTTCCCTCCTTGGTTTTACAAGTTATCAATAAACTTTACATCAATGCTCTTACATCAATGATCTTAACTATCTTTATCTATAGATCTTTATCAATCAATAAACTTTACATCAATGATCTTCTCCTGTAATGATTCCATGAAGGAAAGGGAATCTTAATATGGGTCAAAGATTGAAAAATGTGGAATTTGAACATGCCGATGCTCTACTATGTGTCAGTACTGAACCTGTTTAAGACTGCAAAATATTTGATTGTGGGGGTTCTTCTCATCTCTCCCCCACCTCAGAAATAGAATATGCAGCCTTACACTTTCCAACGTGAGCTACATGTACATTGTCTGGATTGTTATCATTGGCTCATGAGTTTCCTTGTCTCCTGCAAATGATGACAACCAACTGTATCATTTCAACTTCTATTAAATGGCACTGACCTCCACATCTCTGCAGCCCAGACCTTCTCCATATCAAAACATAATAGTTTTTATCCTCATTTTTCAATGGACATCTTCACTTGATGATTTCTGAGTCACACAAATTTGAGCTCCATTATCTACTCACATATATTCTTTATCCTACATTCTGTTTCTTGATTCACATAACTTCTATGTAGTTATCCAGAAACAAAATAAAATATTGATACATACTATTACATAAATGTACCTTGAGCTGGGGAACAAAAGTGACCAAATTATATTATGCATACATAACAATGAATCTCACTATTCTATATAATTTAATGCACCTATAAAATAAATGAAAAAACATACATGTACCTTGAAAACAATATGTTAATTGAAATAAGGCAGCTGTAAAGACCATATATTGTATAATTCTATTCATATGAAATATTAAGTCTAGGAAAATAATAAAGATGTACATTGTCTGGATTGTTATCATTGGCTCATGATGTTGTTGCAAACTGCTGAGTATTTGTACATATGGAGAAATAAAGAGTAGTTATTAATTGGGGTAATGATTAGGTTTTAAAATTGTGGTGAAGGGTGCACCAATCTGGGAAAATACACAAAAATAACTATTTAAATGTACACTTTAAATCAGTGAATGAAATGGTATGTATAGTATATGTTAAAAATTTGTGAATAATGTTTTTATAGTTCAGATCGATGGCTACATAGTTACAGTAAGGTAGGAACAAGAAGTTCAGTGTGCTATTTGGCTGATAGGTTACCATAATGTACTGTGCATTTCAATAAGCTGGAAAAAAATTTTTTTTAATATTTTCCCCATAAAGAAATGGCAAATGTTTGAGGACTTAGAAAACTTAATTTAAACATTATACAATATTTACATTTGTCAAAATGTTGCAAGCTGTCCTGATAATATGTACAATTTTCATGAGTTTTTTCTGTCAGTTTAATATAAATGAAAATAAAAATGAAAAAATATTTTTAAATGTTACAAGCTTTCTGAAGTGTCTATGTGTCCTTTTATTGTGATATTCTTTTGTATCTATCAGAAGATAGTTTTTTTCCTCCCTATAGTTCTTGCACCTAGTTTTCAGTGCAATTGAATATAGGATTCATTTTTTGTTAGATTTTTCTGGTATAAAAGAAATTGATTTAATTTAAATATTAATCCTTTGTCTTGTCACTAATACTTTTTTTGTTGTAGTTTGACACTGAGATTTCAGAGTTTATCTATGATAAAAACTGGTGTTACCTTAACAACCACATGGAGATTAAAAAAAACAAGTGACAACAATATTCAAAGGAATATTGTATGTATAGTGCAAAATGGTATAGTCTGCTTCTTTTATTTTTGGCAGTTAAAATAATAGAAATTTATTTTCTCTGTGTTCCAGAGAAAAGAAGTTCAAAGTGAGGTGTCAGCAGGGCCTTGGTCCCCATAAGACTGAGCAGACCCTCCCTTGCATCTGCACAGCTCTAGGGGTAGACATCAGGCTGGAGGTTTTTTTAGCTGGTAACTCTATTTCTTTGTTTTCTGCTTTCAGCATCACATGGTGCGCTCTCTGTGTCTCTGCCTTCACAAAGCTTTTTTTTTTTTTTTCTCTCTCCTTAAATGGGCATTGCTTATATTAGACTAGAGTTCACCACCATGGCTTCATTTTAACTTGAATACAAAATACAAAATAAGGGCATATTCACAAGTGCTGTGGGTTGTGACTTCAACATACCTTTTTGGGTGACACAATTCAACCCATAATAACAGATGTTTAGGTCTTATATGCTGGTGGGACAGGATATAATGGGACCTATTTCTACTAGCTAATTGGGACAGGAGTGGGGGCTAGGTGCGTGCCTGAGCAGGGGAGAGAGGGAAGCAGGATGGACTGGTCAGTGTGAGATCTGTCATATCCCCTGGTTCACTCAAAACAACAACAACAACAAAACAAACAAATAAACAAAAAACAGAGTCTGAGGATTGGAGAAGGGAAACAAGCTCTGCTTTCAGCCAACTCTGTGAGGCAGAGGACACAGAGAGGGACTACTCAGGGGTCAAGTGTTAAAGTGTGCAGGCAGAGAGAGAGAGAGAGGGAGACTTTCTTTGCCTGTTCAAGGAACACAATGCAGCTTTGGCACAAGGAGGGTCTCAAGGACATATACTGACCATCTGAAGCACTTGCAGCCTCAAGATCAAGGGCGCTGGGAGATAGCAGAAATATTAATGGGGGCCATTGCCAATGGCAGAATAGGGCCCTTTCAAGATGGTTTTAGAGAAGATCAAGGGAGAAGTGCAAGTCCCAAATGTGGGGAGCCGCTCTGAATGACCCCTGCCTTCCAGTCCCGAAGCAGGAGGCTCTGAGCAATCACTACATTTCGTGGTAACTTGGGCGTTGCCCAGCTCGGACGGTAAAGGCAGGTCTTCAGGTGTAGGTGTCGCCCCTAGGGTTGTGTTTCATTTACCTGTCCCTTCTAACCCTGCCTCTTCTGGCCTTTTTTTGGATAGAACTTTCTAAAGAACAAGAGTCCCCCAATAAAAGCCCACTTCCAAACGTACTCTCTCTCTCTCTCTCTCTCTCTTGCCAGCCTCTCATGACTTTCTCTTGCTCTCCTCTTTGGGGAGCCTGAGACTGAGAGTTGAGAAACTGTCTTGAAGCTTGTGTAAAGGTAATTTGTGTCTGGGTTTTATTTGATGTCCCTGCAAATTACAAGCGACCTGAAGTTCAGCTGCTCACGCAGGTCGGGGACGGCAAAGCCCCCCAAATCATCATAATCTACTTTTGTGAATACACCCTCCACACACTTACACACAGAAGTGGTTTCTCAAGTAACCACATGGGAGGTTGATATCGTTAATCATTGTATGAGGAAAAGGAAAAGGAGAACACTTGTTTGGAACCTAGAGTTTGAGGTTGTGCATTGTGCTAGTTTTTTTTTTTTTTTTTTTTTTTTTTTTGTCTGCGACCCAAACAAGAAAAACTGTGACTTAATAAGAAAAACTTAGAGGAGGAAAAGTTTATTTTAGCTCACAGTTTCACAGGTTCAGTCCTTGGTTGGCCAACTCCATTGTTCTGGGGCCCAGGGTGACAGTCCCTGGACGGGTTAATAAAGCTCTCATTGATTTGAACTTGAACTTAAGAGTGTTTTCTGAACACAATAATCAAGTCTTGTCTGGTGAGTACCTTACTGTGTTATCATTGGTCTTAAGACAAAGGCAAAGTCACTTTCAAGCGACAAATTGTACTTCATTATTTGACCTGTATCTACCCCCACTGTCTCCTCTGTCCCCACCGTGACACTTGCATCCCACTCTCCAGCAATGCTGGACCTAAGATTGTAAATTATTGTCTCTAGCATGTTAGACTCAGTTTCCCCCAGCCTATCACTTTTTCCCCTCTGCTTCCTCTTTGCCTGGCCCATCCTGATTTATCCTGTAATATGGCACTTGCTAACACAAACCTTGCTCTTTTCACCAGATCAAGTGAGTCCTGCTGCAGGTCCCACAGCCTCCTGCACTCATGTCACACCACTGGATGTCCTGATCACTGGTGGGTAGCTGACTTCCCACCAGATTGTATAATCCATGCAGGAAACTCCATGCCTGCCTCATACCTGCAGCAGGGCAGCTCCTGGCATGGTGCCTGATGTGGCCAAGGCTTCTTCAGTATTTGTTGGCTGTCCTTCAGGCTAAGACAGATTCCTTCAACTTTAAAGGCAACAAAGTTCCGTTAGGTTAGAATTACACTCCTGCTAAATCTTTCTGGAATTAGAATTCATTAGACTTACCCATTTGGCCCTAAATTTTGACATTCTAGTACCAAGGTCACACATGTAATTTTGTATTTACAAAAAATATTAGGGTACATGGAATGTGCTATAGTTTTCAGTGATACCAGTGACTAAAAACAACATCCTTTTACTTTAATCCACATGATTCCATTGATATTGATGTGCAAAAAATAAATATGATGAACATTTTGTAAGGTATGGGGAGGAAAGGTGCATTTTTTTAAAGACTTTGCTTCAATTCTTCTTCAGATGTTCACACCATAAGTGATGGTTAATTGTTATATGTCAAATTGGCTACGCCCTGATACCAAATAACAGTTCTAAATGTTGCTGCAAAGGTATTTTTTTTTTAGAGAGAGAGAGAGAGAGAGAGGGAGAGAGAGAATTTTAATATTTATTTTTTAGTTATCGGCAGGCACAACATCTTTGTTTGTATGTGGTGCTGAGGATCGAACCCGGGCCGCACGCATTCCAGGCGAGCGCGCTACCGCTTGAGCCACATCCCCAGCCCCTGCAAAGGTATTTTATGAGATGGACATCATCACCCTAGGTACATGTATGACTGCACATATGGTATGATGCTACCTCGTGTACAACCACAGAAATGTAAAGTTGTGCTGCAATTGTGTACAATGAATCAAAATTTATTCTGCTGTCATATATACCTAATTAAAAAAAATAAATTAATTTTTAAAATACATTTAAAAAATTTAAAGAGTATTAAAATTTAAATCATTAGACCTTGAGTAAAGTAGATTACCCTCTGTTTTAGGCAGCTTTTTTGCCGCTGTGACTAAAGGACCTGACTAACACAATCGTAGAGGAGGAAAAGTTTATTTAGGTGTTTAGTTTCAGAGGTTTCAGTCCATAGGAGGCTAGCTTCATTCCTCAAGGCTTGAAGTGAAGTTGAACATTATGGCATAAGAGTGTGGCAGAAGGAAGCAGCTCACATGGTGATCGGAAAGCACAGAGAGAGAGAGGTCTTCACTTGCCAGATACAAATATATACCCAAAGCCACATCCCAATTCCCATCTCCTCCAGCCACACCCTACCATTTCAGTTACCACTCAATTAATCCCCATCAAGGGATTAATTCACTGATTGGGTTAAGGCTCTTGTAACATAATAATTTCTTCTCTGAACCTTCTTGAATTGTCTCACATGTGAGCTTTTGGGGGACACCTCACATTCAAACCCTAATACCCTCCCTAATGTGATGAGCCTTGTGCAGTCATTTGAAGGACTTAACAGAAAAATCTTGAGTCTCTAAAGACAAAAATTTCTTCCTCCAGAATATTCTGGACTCAAGATTATAACATTCTCCTCTTTCCAGGGATCCCAGTAGGTGGGCCTGCCCTGCAGATATCAGACTTATCAGCCCCTAGGACCATGTGCATTATATTTTTAAAATAAATCCCCCACCCAAACACACACACTTCTGTTTTCTTCTGCACAACCCAAACTGTTAAATAAACAGAGGAGGCACATTAAGAGATGTAGGAAGCTCATAACTGAGCTCAGATTGCTGGAAACTTCACTCTGCTGATGGTGTGTAATACAGCTACACCAACAGTTTTTATATGTGGACAAAAGAAAATATCCTCTGAACAAACACTTGCACACTGAGCAACACAACCATGGAAAGCACTACCAGCAATCACACCACCTCTGGGAGGGAAGGAAACCCAACATGTCTTCCAAAGGCTCAGATCTCAGCATAGGTCCCAGGTCTAACTGTGCTTTAAAGTCTGAATTTTCCCATAATTTTCTTATTTTATAAACACCCTTATCTCTTTATATATAGCTATATGCCCCCATATATATGTGTGTGTGTGTACACACACATAACTTTTTTTTCCTTCTCAAAAATAAAATAGCCATCCCAATCAAGGGAGAGTCTCAGCAGCATTCAGCGGTTGCAGCAGGAGCCATGCCTTCTTTTAAGGTCAGAGACATGCAGGACAAAGAGAATAATATGCAGCAGGGACAGGGAGAGATTTTTTTTTTAAGGGAGGAAAGTGATAAGGCTGAGCATGAGGCAGCAGATAACCAGGTTTTTTTGTGGCTTAAAAAATTGTTGTTAGCTCGCATTGCTTTTGTAGTTCTGAAGATGATGCACAGCGTTTATGACAAGGGATTAGCATTGCTCTGGGATGAGGCAGTATGGACTTAGCCTTGGAAAAGGAGGAAAATTCTGAGGCTACATGAAGCTTGGGCTGGAACTGACTCAAGAGGGACTTGGGAAGGCAGAGGACAGCAAAGAAACGGTCATTCAGAGGCTGGATGAGGACACCAGTTCTGTTTTTGAGAAATGGCAAGTCCTTCTCCCTTTGTATTGGAGCGTCTCTGTGGTCCTGGCTACTTGCTGGAATCATCTGGCTAATTTATTTTAAGCTTGACCCTGAACAAGGAGCCAGTACAAATATTCAGAGTCAGGAATCTGATCCTCCTTGTCAATGTGCCCTGATATTACTTCTTGGGAAGTCACAGTCCAGGAAGCCAGATGGGTAGGAAGTATGTGACCCTCACCCTATGCTCCAAGTGAGGGCTCCCCTGGCCTTGTCTCCCACACTGCTGATGTCCACCTCCTGGCAGAAGCAAGCCAGCAGCAGAGCTTCATGCAAACACGCCCTGCTCCCATCTCTCTGCAACAAAAGGCACTGAGGTCAATGGGGAGGCCATGCCCACAGGTTCACTGAGCACATGCCTGGCCAGCTTCAAAACAGCAAGGGCTCCAGGTTGGCCCAGTTGGAGATCTCCCCCTGTAATCAAGGCCACACCTCTGGCAGCACCTGGAGACCCGAGAGTTCAGGGGGAGGAAGGAGGCAGTGCTGGAGGACCAGGGGGGAACCCAAGACAGCCAGGCCCTCATCTGCTGAAGATGGAGCAAGGCTGTAGACAACTTAGTATTTAATTTGAATAAAGAGTACAAAAATCCAACGTCATCCAAATATTATGGAGATTAAAAATCTCACCATTTGATTTTATAAGTCCTGAAGGAAAAAATAAGCTTGAAATAGTAAGCCACAAAAATAACGTTGAAACTACTCTTTAGCTTTGAAGACCCTTATATTGACTTTGGCAAGTTTTATGCCAAATGCAATGCTAGTAGTATTCACATTGTATGTTTTATCATTTTACATGTTTTTGTGTTTGGGATTGGACCCAGAGCTGCATGCATGCTGGGTAGTAAACCACCAATGAGCTATACCTCAGCTCCTAACTTTTTTCTTCCCACTGAGTCAACACAGTTTACTACTGACTTGCACTTTCACTTCCACACAGACTATTTTAAAGAGCTACAACAACTGAAGGAGGGAGGGGGGACAGGTGCCTCTCAGGAGCTAAGACCCCTAGAACAGCTTTCCTGGAACAGGGCAAGGGAAGGAGCATTAATTAGGCTGTCAATCTCCAGGCACCAGCTCTCCACCTGCACGCTCACAGCAAGCCAGCAGCTCCTCACACATGAATACACACACACACACACACACACACACACACACACACACACTTAATAAAAATAGTATATCATCTTCACAAGGAATGAAAACTTTTCTGGAATATGTACAGCAGAGGGTCTGGGGTGGCCGGTGATATGCTGGGACCCCCAGGGATGAGACAGGACAAGGCTGGAGTAGAGGGAGGCCCGAAGGGCTCTTGGCCAGGCCACTTTGACCTTGGTAGCCCTGATGCCCAGGATGGACAGTAGGGCAATATCTACCTGGTCAGGCAACACAGGCCCCTCCAGTCAACCCCATCCATTGGCCTGTGCCCTAAGGTCTCCTTCCCACCATTCCTTCCTGCATTAGGGAAGACCCCAGGGCTCCGACTGCTGTTCCCTATATTTCCCCTTTACATCCGGGGTGAGGCCCCTGAATCCCTGTACCCAATGGACAGTAGCCCAGTGCAACGATGCCACAGGATGGTCCTGTAGGAAGTGAGGCAGCTGAGGCCATAAATAGCTCTGAGGCAACTGTCTTGGGCCCAGGTGGTCCCTCGGTCATGGTCATGGGAGCCAGGAGAGAGGAGGGAAAGGGACTGGGGGGGTGTTAAACTACAAGGGCCATCCTAGGTTTAGCATGGGGGTACTTCCTGAAGTGATAGCACCCTCCCTCTTAATTGGGACTGGCTTCTAGCCAGAGGCCTCTGGGAAATATTCACACTAGGAGGGGGGACTTGGTCCAGGCCAGAGGTGAGGAGGAAGTCCTGATCCTTGCTTCTTTATCCCAAGCAGCCTGAATTCCTAATTAGTCAAAAGTGGCCTCTAAATGGTTCTTGGGGGCAGAGATGGAAGGAATAGGTCCAGAGGGGATGGAAAATGATGATCAACTCTGAGGCTACAAACATCAAAACAACAACAAAAAAAGACAATATAGTTTTTTCCTAGTGAAGTGGGTCAAAAACTGTTCTAGCTCTTTACCAAGAAAGCAGTCTCACAGGCTAAGGGGTAGTAAGGATTCTACCAACGAGGTAGGGCCCTCCTGATCCTAGCTGCCCCTACCCCCTGCCAGCCTTGAAAGGGCAGATTTTAGGGAAAATTTGTAGACTTTGAGGCCAAGAGAACTGAGGTATGCAGGTAGGTGGCTGTCACAGAAGCGTGGTAGATCTAGAAAACTAATTGCAGGGAACCAGGTATAGGCCCAAGCCAGTGATGGACGGTGGGCGTGGCCTGCCTGTAATGGTTCTCCTGGTGACAATGCTGGCTGGACAAGGGATGTGGTGAGGTGGGGTGGAGTGAGAGGGAGGGTGAGTGGGTGGTCAGTGTCTGGTCATTTCCAGTGAACAGTCAGACCAGCAGAATCATGCCAGCCACAGTCATGCCCGTCAGGAAACAACGGTTGAAGCACTCCTGGCCCTTCTAGCTCTTCACTGCAACATTATTCCCATAGAGTTCCCCAAAAGTGTCCCATCCACCATTCTCCTGGATCCAAGTCTCTAGGTGATCATTCAGGTAAATGGCCATCCAACTCAACAATACCTGCATCTCCTTGTCTATGCATTCCACGAACTATGTTCCCTGAAGGACAAAAAATGCCACAATGTGACCCCAGTTTACCTCATCCTGGAAGAGTTCATTCACTACCTGTTCAAAGCTCTGATGATCCCAGAGTGATGTGGAGCTGGGACATCACGTCACCGAATGCCTTCCAGCACCATAGTTCAAACTTGTCACCTGCCTCCCTTAGTGCTTGCTTCACTCCTGCCATGGGGGCACCTCCAGGGCATCCAAACTCCTGCTGTGGCCATGGCTCCACTCACCATGGGGCTGTCCATCAGATGCCAGGATGGGTTTCCATTGATGGCACTGGTGGGCTCCGCCTCTGATTCAGTCCCTTCTGGGGCTTCAATCTTATTCTCTTCCACTTCACTAAACTGACTCCAGCTGTATTCTTTCTGGGAAAGCTTGTAGGACAGAAAGTCAATCACTAGCTCCTGGTTGCTCTGAGCCATTTTTAAAATAGAGATGGGCTCAATCAGTCCAGTGTCCAAAACATCTGCTCACTCACTGTGTCTGATCTCTGCTTAATGATTCTCTTCTAAGATCCAAAGCCAAGATAAGATTCTGAGAGGACGGGCTGCTCTTTGTTGAATTCCAGACCCTACTTCCTCCACAGTGCCCGCCCACTGCTCCCGGTCTGGTCTCTGCCTGTGCTGCCACCTACCAGTTGCACAGCATGTCCTCTCCAAGATGGAAGAGGCATGTAAGGTCGCCACCGCCGACGCTCAATAATCTCCCTAGACATGATTCTCTGCAATGCTTTCTGGCTTTCTCTTGCTGCCTGATTTCTGGACTCAACAGGAGACTTTAAAAATGGTAAATGGCTAGTTTCCCCTTAATGGAAACACATGAGGATGATGGCAACGTTAAATTCAAATTTGTAACTTAAAAACAAACAGCATTGACAAAGATGTGACGATCAAACACATGTATGTATGCCTTTGGGTTTACACATGCACAGTTCTGCTAATGAGGACCAGGGCCAGAGCAGGCAGCAACTTCGCTGCAAATCTCTAAGCCAGCCTCAGCCTTGGTGCTCCTTACCCCAGCAGCTAGGCCAGAGGCCACATGAACTTCCCTTAAGCAGGAACAGCAGGTGCCTTGGGCAGTGTGGGACAACCCTTTTCTGAACATTATTCTGCTTTCAGGAACTTAGCTCAGACCTGTTAAAGGAATATGCTACAATACTTGACCTAAATAAAGGTTTTGAAGGTGGCAAATAAGAGAAACTAAAGATGAGTCAAAGCCAGAGAAAGAACATATAGTTCTAAAACCTTTTACTCTTTTCCTTTTGCTGGCTGGTGTGAGAAGTTCTGGTTTGGTGACAAAAGAGGCAACTATTTGGTCAGTGAAAGGCTTGCAGCTTGAGAGATGCCAATGTTGTCCATCTCATGAATTCTGATCCTTGGCCGAGTCTGTTGGGGGGCACAGCATGAGAAGTGGGCAGAAGTCAACCCCCACACAGACACTTGTCCATGGAAGAGACTTTGTGCCACGTCTAGAACAGCTGGGCGGGACAGAGGTGTCCTGAGAAAAAGCATCTGCTGCAAAATAATAACTATTAATAAAAACAAATCTGAGAGCATTAGGAGGAGAGGAAGCAAGACCAGTTACCCAGGTTTGCCCTGGGATTCTCTTAAAGCCTCTTCCAATTTCTGTCTAAACTTGTCGTGCTTCTTCTGCACTTGCTGGATTTTGTCCTGTTCCTCCTTTTCCAAGATCCTTAGGAAGTTCTGGAGCTCAGGGATGAAGAATGTGTCCCACTCCCCTCTCCAGTTTCATTCTCCTTTAGCACAAAGTTGAGGACATCTGTGTCTGGCCGGCAAGGAGGCACAGATAGAGGGAGCAGTCAGCAACAAAGAGTTTCTAGAAGAGGACTTGACCATCCTTGTGTATTTGCTTAAAAAGTGCAAACTTTGGGGGATTTTCCACTACCATAAACCTCTTGAGCAGCCCCTGGATGACCTTGCAGACTGTGATTGTGCTGCTGATGGGCAGCTACTAGATGATATCCAGTGGCATGTAGAAAGATGTCCGCTTGTCCGTCATCGCCCCAGGTTCACCTCCTTGATGGCATCGTTGATGGACTGGGCCCTGATCCCAGCAGGCACTGCCATGGGCCGCAGAAGTTTCAAATGCACTTTGATGAAACCCGTGTAGGTGCCATCTTCGCTCAGCTTCATGTCCAGGCAGTTCTTCTCCAGGCTATTGTGGCTGTTGATATGCTTGATCTCCTGCAGTGTAGGCAGAGGAGATTCCCGAGATTCCCTCCTCCACTATCTTACAGATGTTCTCTGACAGATGCCTGCTCTTCACATTCCTTAAAAAGGTCCTCTTGGCCAGTGAAGAAACAATCTTCCAACTCCTCCTCTAGGCTGCAGTACTTCTTACTGCTCATGCTCCAGCTGCACCAGAGCTGAGCCGGCGGGCGGGGCCGCCTGCTTTTGTCAGTAGGGCGCGAGTGGCCCAGGCGGCCCGACTGTCCCCGCGCACTGCCTGAACTTGCACAGCTGATGGATCAGCCCCGGGGGTCAGGACCCTGCGCCGAACTCACGCGCCTTGCTCTTGGCCGCTCTGGGCATCTGCCATTTCATCTCCGGCCGCACTGCACTAGCTGGCTAGCTCGCTCAGCCCAGGGGCGCCATCTCCTCTGTTTTTGAAGAATTGTCGAATAAATTCTCCAGAACAGCTGCACAATTTTACATCCCCACCAGCAATGTATGGGAGTTCCAATTCCTCCGCATTCTTACCAATATTTTTTTTCCCATTTTTAAAAGCTAAAATCAACCTGGTGTACAACTAGCATTTTGGAAAGCATTCCTTGAAACTTTTAAGATCTGTAGAGGATGACTGATGACATTGAACATCTTTTCATGGACACTGGGCCAAATGGGGCCATTTATACATCTCTTTTGGAGAAATATTCCTTGAGTTCCTTTGCACATTTTAATTGGGCTTTTTGTCTTTAACACTTAGTTGTGAGAATTCTTTATACATTTCTACATATTAATACTCTTACAAACTGATATGCAAATGTTTTCTCCCATTTGTAGGTTGTTTATTAACTTTTCAGATAGTGTTTGTTGATACATACATGCTTTTTATTCATCTATTCTTGCTTCTGTTGTGAGGTTCTTTTTTGTTGTTGTTGTTATTGTTGTTTGTTTTGTTTTGGTCATAATCACAGAACCACAGCTAAATCCACCTTCGTGAAGATTACTCTTACATTCTAGGAGTTTCATAGTTTTAATTCTCATATTTAAATCTTTCAGTAATGTATGTGTTACCTGTTTGTATGTCTTCTTTTGAGAAATATCTATTTCAGGGCCCTTGCCCATTTCTTAAGGGGATTATCAATTTTCTTTCAATAGAGTTTGTGTTCCTTAAATATATTGGATATTAATCTCTTATCAAATGCATGACTTGCTAACAAAGAATATTTGTATATTTTATTTTTCTTTATTTCTTTCATCAGTGCTTTGTATTTTTTGCTCCTATAGATCTTTGATGTATTTTTGTTAGATTTATAACAAAATATTACACTTTACGGGGATGAGAATAAAAATGACATTGTGTTTTTAATATAAAATTCCATTGTTAGAGTGAAGGAAATCAACTGACTCATGTATATTAGCTTGGATCATACAATCTTCCTATAACCCATTTGTTAGTTATGGAGTTATTTTGTGAACTTTTTTTGGTTTACTACTTAGAGGACCATGTCAGCATCAGACACAGTTTTATTTCTACTTTTCCAATCTATCACTATTTGTTTTTCCCCTCTTATCACATTAGCCATGATTCTAGTACTATGTTGAAAAGCGGAGATGATAAGCAACAAGCTTGTCTTGTTTATGATTTTAGGGAGAATGTATCAAGTTTCCCACCATTAAGTATATAAGCTGTAGGTTATTTGGTAGCTATTCTTTCTGAAGTTGAGGTTCTTCCTATCTATAACTAACTTATAACTAACTTACCAAGGTTTTTTTTTTTTTTTTTCATGAATGGGTACTGGATTTTGTCAAGTGATTTTTCTCTGCATTTATTGATTTGATCATGGGATTGTTTTTTCTATAGGTTGTAATGTAATGGATTTTACATTATTGATTTTTGAATGTTGAACCAGCCTCATATATCACTTGGATAGATTTCACTTGGTCATGGTTTATAATTCTTTTTATACATGATTGTATTTCATTTGCTAATATTTTTGGTTGAGAATTTTTACATCTGTATTCATGAAAGATATTTGACTGTACTTTTCTTATAATGTCTTTATTGGGTTTTGGTATTCTGGTAATTCTGTTCTCATAGGATGAAATAAGAAGTATTCCCTCTTCTTCTTTATTCCAAAGAGGGTCTACAGAATTGGTATCATTTTCTCCTTAAATGTTGGTAGAATATACCCAAATATACTATTTGGGCTTGGCACTTTCTCTTTTGGAAGGTTACTTATTGACTCAATTTCCTTGATTGGTACAGGCCTATTCTGATCATCTATTTCTTCCTGGGTGCACTTGTGAGATTTTTTTTTCTTTCAAGGAATTGGTCTCTTGCATCTAGATTAGTGAATTCATGGTAATATAGTTGTTCACAATATTATTTTATTCCTGATGTAAGTATTTATGTCATTTGTCTCTATCTCTTCCTTTCTCTCTCTTAGTCTGACTAGAGGCATCTTAATTTCATAGATCTTTTCAAAGAAGCAGCTTTTAGTTTTACTGGTTTTCTTTATTGATTTCCGCTTCAATTACATTGATTTCTATTCTCATTCTATTATTTATTTAATTCTGTTTAATTTAAATTTAATTTACTCTTCTTTTTCTAACTTGATAAAATAGAAGTATGGACAATCATCTTTAGATATTTTTTACTTTTGAATACATGCATTTAATGCTATAAGTTTTTCTCTAGGGACTGCTTTTGTTGCATCCTGGTAATTTTTATAAGATGTACTTTCCTTTTCATTGAGTGCAAAATAATTTTAAGGATTGTTTGAGAATTGAAAAATTGACCCTTTTATTATTATGTAATGAGAAAGGGCAAAAAAAGAACATGACAATTACTTCTGGAATTTTTCATTACATATTGTAGGACTGTGGTTTAGTGGAAGTAACTGCAATCAGGAAAAATGAGAACATGGATAAGTGGGACTATTGTGTCTCAAAACTATAAAACACTGATTAAAGAAACAAAAGATGTAAGAAATGGAAATGCATACTATGGTCTGGACTGGAAGACTCAATATTCTTAAGATGTTGACTCTTCAAAAACTTCTCTCAGGATTCAGAAAAATTCCAATCATAATTCCAACAAGATTCTTTTGTGTACAAAATGATGATCTTACTATAGAATTTATGCGTGAAGGCAAAGCTAGAAATTAAAATCAGTTTTGAAAGAGAAGAGCAAAATAGAAAGTTTCACATTTCTTATTTCTAGTCTATTAAGTGACAATGACCAAGTAAGTGTGATATTAAAGAAAAGATAGAAACATATATCACTATTGAGAGTCATAATAGCATAAAATGCAGAACTAGATTCACGCTTATATCCTCCATTGATTTTTAATACTGTAACCAAGGCAAATCAGTGGAATATAGCCTTCAACAAATGATGCTGGAGAAATCAGATTTCTCATGCTAAAGAAACAAAACAATAACAACAACAACAACAAAACCCTTTACTCCATTCCTCTCATTCTATAAAATAATTAACTTAAAATGTATCATAGACCTTGTTATTTGTGTGAGTATGAGGAGAGTTCCCATGACATCTTTCTCTGGAGTCAGAAAAATCCCAGAGACAGATGCAGTGGCACACACCTATAAGCCCAGCGTCTTGGGAGGCTGAGGCATGAAGATTGTGAGTTCAAAGCCAGCCTCAGCAACTTAGTGAGGCACTAAGCAACTCAATGAGACTGTGTCTCTAGATAAAATACAAAAAAGGGCTGGGGATATGGCTCAGTGGTTGAGTGTCCCTGAGTTCAATCCCAGTACCAAAATAAAATAAAAAGTCCCAGAACAAAAATTAAAGAACAGGTGGAGAAGGACTGAAGGAAGGTGATGTCAAGTTGCATCCTCTCAAGCTGGTTGAAGCCAGTGCAGAGCTGGTTCCTGCAGCTGTGGCTGAACGAAGCGATGAGACTGATGAACCTAAAATGTTGTATCAATATATATATATATATATATATATATATATATATATATATATATTGCTCAAAGTATGTGCTCTTTTGCCAGGAACATAGAACATGACATTAGGAAGTCATCTGATATATATGAAGAGTATTTGGGAGGGTGTTAATGATGGGTGCTATGAAGGTTTTCCTAGAGAGGTATGGAGGCAAAAGTAACTAAATAATGTGGAATCTGGGCTTCTTTTTCTAACTTGACCTGAGACAGTATTGGACATGATGTGGGGGTGTTCATCTTTTTTCTTATTCCTGTCCTTTCCTTATATAGGCATATATGAGCAGGCTGCACCAGCACAGAACTCCTGCCCATTCCCCAAGCAGCCAGTGATTAAGCATCCATCCCTGAGCTTGTTTCCATCCTCAGTGTTCCCCAAAGAATAGTCAGGTGTGATCTATGGCTATAATCACTCACTGCGGCAGAACTCTGAGAAAATTGTCCTAGTGAGATCCTGAGTAATTACTTTGTTTATAATTAGTTACCCCAGGATCTGAAGTCCATCGGGAGCCGGTTCCCTATGGTGCAGCAATGAATAGCAAGAGATATGAGCTGGGGTGGTGTAGACACAGATTATGACTATAGAGGTTTTTACTTCACATGCCTACAATGAATGAAGGGAGATGGATCTCAGGTCAGAGGTCACTCTTAGAAATCCTAGGTAAATCAAGAAGGGTGGTGCTTATTTCAACTGTAGTGTCTTTTTAATCTGAAGGTATAGTTTTTCCAGGTTATGCATTCTCTAGGATTTTTTTTTTAATGGGATGGCTTATCTGTTCTATACCCCTCTGCCTCTCACATCTTCCCAACATTCTATAAGTATTTTGTCTAATGTCTACAAGTTGAATTGTTAATGATAACATTCATAAATATCAATGTGCAGTATATCTTATGATACAACAACAAGATTATATAATTTCAACATAATGACAGCTCTGTGAGCTAGGTAGGCTTTAATGCAATAGAGTTTAAATAGAATTGCTTTCTTTTAAAATCATCTGTAAAGAATTAACATTTTTTGGACAGCCCCCCTCTTAAGACATTGTGATTAAATTTTTCTGAGAGGATCCAATAATCTGCAGTTTAAAGAAAATGTTTGTCCTTCCTATTCCTGTTCAACCCATCTACCAAAGCATTGACTTTCTGTGGGTATTAAGGAAAAATATAAAACCTGAACCATGAAGTCAGAATAAGTATTTTAACATTATGCCCAAGTGAGTTGCATGTACACTAAAGTCTAGAAGCCCTGCCCTCATTGATTCCTATGTGCACCCCGCACTGAGAATTCCTGATTTCAAGGGTCAGGGAGACATGAAGGTTAATCCATCCTCAGCACAGCAGCTGAAAGTGATGCCTCTTGTTTGTGACTCCTAGACACACTCTTGACATCCGGGATGGAAAGAAAAATTGTGAGAAGCCAGATATGTGATTTGCAGTAGACATTTTCTTCCCATTGCAATGCCAGCAGATAATGTTCAAATGTAAAAACTGCTAATGCAGCAGAATTAAACACCACTAGCAGGGTGAAGATCCCAGTGGTTGGCTTCCATTATGTCTTTTTAGTTAAGGAGCTCCTTACATCTCTTAATGCCCCTCCTCTGATTTATTTGTCATATTTGGGGTACAGTTATATTAGAGTCAGAATTTTCCAGAAATCAGAACCAGACCATTTACATAGATAAATATGTGTAGATAAAGAGGAAGGGGTAGAGAAGAACAGGATAAAGAGTGAAAAAGAGATTCATTTTAAGAAATTAACTCTCATGATCATGGGACTGGCAGGTCTGAAATCTACAGGGCAGGTCAGTAGAGCAGATGCCCAGTAGTGTTGATGCTACCATCTTGGGTCTGAAGGCAAACTGGAGTAGAACCCTTTTCTCTTCAGCAGACTTTCCTTTTAAGGCAAGACACCCCCCGCCCCAAGAAGGGTGATTTGTTTTATTGATTTGAATGCTAATCATAATACAATGCCTTCCCAGAACCATCTAGATTGGTGTTTGACTAAAGCAAGGTGGTGTGGTTTGGATCTGGAATGGCCACCAATCTCATGTGTTCAGAGGTGGGGCTTTGGGGAAGTGATTGGATCATAAGGCCTCTGACTTCATCAGTGGATTAGTCCATTGAGGGTGGAATGAGCCGTAGGGAGGTGGGACCTAGATGGAGGAAACAGGTCACTGGAGACAAGCCCTGGAAGGAGTTTATCTCTGGGCCCTTCCCTCCCTCCTTACTCTCTTTCTGCTTCCTGGCTGCCATGAGCTGAGCAGCTTTCCTTCACCACACCCTTACATCATTTTGATCTGCCTTACCTTAGGCCTATAACAACAGAGCCCAGACACCCATGGACGGAAACCCTAAACTGTGAACCAAAATAAACTTTCCACCTTTAAATTGCTTATGTCAGGGATTTTGGTCATAGTGATGAAAATCTAACTAAGACTTACACATTAGGTACCAGGGTCTAGCCGAGTTGAAAGGAAATGAAACTAACCATCACATGGGCTATGGATAGTGGAGGAAGAACTCAATTAAGGGCTTGAAGGTAGAATTGTTTTTGTTTCCCCCATAATTTCTAAAATTACCATCATGTTAATTTTTCCCCACACCAATATCAATGACATAAGGTGAAATGAAGCATAAAAGATTTTTAGATGAGGTGCTGTGGTTGTAGCTCAGTGGTAGAGTGCTGGTCTTGCATGTGTGAGGCCCTGGGTTTGATTCTCAGCACCACATAAAAATAAACAACAAAAAAATAAAGGTATTATGTCCATCTACACTAAATAAATAAATAAATAAGATTAGAAACCTCCTAGGTTCCTAGGGACTTAAAGAAAGGGGGAGTTTTAGACCAACTCAATACAAAGTAGTGAAATGAGCAGTAGATCTGATGTACCCTGATGTTTTTCATGTTTGCAAAATTACATCCATGAAGTTTGTAACAGAGTGTCAAAATACATAGCTAAATGGTAAAGAAGTGAGTTCTTGTTCTGGAAACAATTGATAGTAGCAGCAATTTTAACTTGATAGAGTTTTGCTGTCTTTTAAGGTGAAGGAATGCGTGCCTCAGCCTGAAAGGCAGTCAGTAAGTATTTATAGGACACTGACCACGTCAGGCTCCATGCCAGGGGCTTGCCCTGCTGCAGTATGAGGCAGACCTGACTTTTCTTCATGGAGTTCCTAATCAATGGGAAGTCAGCCATCAACCAGGGATCAGGGCACTGAGTGCCATGAGATGAGTCCAGGATGCTGTGGAAACTATAGCACGATACCAGGAAGGTTTAGCTTAGCAAGTGCCACGTAATACCCCTGAAAGATGAGAGGGTAGGCCAGGTGAAGAGGGAGGCAAGGAAAGCAGGTGGGAGGCAGGAGAAACAGCAAGTGCGAAACACTGGAGCCTAGAAATGATGGCTTCAGCCCAGCACTGCTGACAGGGGAGGCAAGAGGCATTGTGCAGCCAGGAGGAGAGGCTGAGGAAGTGGGAAAGGATCAGGTAATGAAGTGTCTTTTGTGCTCCTGAAGGGAACTTTGCCTTTTTTCTTAAGAGCACTGAGAATCTATCACTGGATGTAACCAGAAGAGAGGGATGACCAGATTTCATCTTATAATGTCACAGTGCAAAAGAAAGTATTTGGAGGAGAAGGGTATTGAAGCTTAGAAGCAGGAATTTAAGAGGCAGTTCGCACAGTTCAAGTGACATAGGAGGTCAGCTTGTCTAAGGTAGTGATGTTTGGAACAAAGAGTGGATGAATTCAGAATGCAGTGCAGACTCTGTAGGACTTTCTGGGTTGGGTATGGATAGTGAGAGAAATGAGTGAGTGAAACAAAACTCTCAGGTTTCTGAGTTTGAGCCTGAATTCCTTTTACTTAATATGAGAGACAGGAGGACAGGGTTGGGAAAGGAGCAGGCAGAGATTATGAATTTCACTTGGGATCTGTTTTACTTACTATACCTGTGGTACATTCAAGGGAAGATAGTCATTAAGCCTTAAAATAGGGTTCTGTAGGATAGAAAGAGGTCAACTCCTGAGTTTTAAATGATATTTGAATCCTTGAAGTACATGAGTTTTTCTTGGGAGTATATGTTGAATTAGAAGACTGCAAAATTTAGAAAAATTCCTAAAGAGCATTAGCATGTCAGAAACTGAAAAAGCAGGACCCAGTTATAATCACTGAGGGTGACTGGCCTGGCAGAAAAGCAAAAACCAAACCAAACCAAACCACATCAATACATTTTGTGTGTCAGAATGTTTACAAAAGAATGGAATATTATAGCATGTTAAAAAGAAGTGAAGCAAATGTCATGTCTTGTTTTAAAGATTATAATTATTCACATTGTGATATAAGATGGTAATTATTGCAAAGAGAGTGAAATAAAGATTTTTTGAAAGACCCCTAACAGGTTATATATCATAGAAATATGTAATTTTATTTGAGTTTCTAAAGGACTGTATTATTTTCTCTTTAAGAGACTGGAGACAGAGCATGATAGGAAGGAACCAAACTCTCATCTCAGAGTTTCTCCTCCTAGGCCTGCCCATTCAGCCAGAGCACCAAAACCTGTTCTATGCCTTGTTCCTGCCTATGTAACTTGCCTCTGTCCTAGGGAAGGTCCTCCCCATCATCCTCATTCACCTGGACTCCCATCTGCACACACCTATGTATTTGTTTTTCAGCAACTTGTCTTTTTCTGACCTCTGGTTTCCTCTGTGACCATTCCTAAATTGTTGCAGAACATGCAGATCCAAATTCCCTCCATCCCCTATGCAGGCTGCCTGACTCAAATGAACTTCCTCCTGTTTTTTGGAGACCTGGAGAGCTTCCTCCTTGTGGCCATGACCTATGACTACTATGTGGCCACCTGCTTCCCCCTGCACTACATCACCATCATGAGCCCCAAGCTCTGTCTCTCCCTGGTGGTGCTGTCCTGGGTGCTGACCATGCTCCATGCCCTGTTGCACACTCTGCTCATGGCAAGACTAGTTTTTTGTTTTTTTTTTTTTGTTTGTTTGTTTGTTTTGTTTTTTTGTGATGCTGGGAATTGAGCCCAGGGCCTTGTGCATGTGCGGCCATCACTGTACCAACTGAGCTATAACCCCACCTAAGACTGTCTCTTTTGGGTGGATGATATGATCCCCCACTTTTTCTGTGACTTGTCTGCTGTGCTGAAGCTGGCCTGCTCTGACACTCATGTCAAGGAGCTAGTGATATTTATCATGGGAGGACCGTTGTTGTCTTCCCATTCCTACTCATCATTATATCTTATGCATGAATTTTCTCCTCCATCCTCAAGGTCCCTTCTTCCCGTGGTATTCACAAGGCCTTCTCCACGTGTGGCTCCCACATTTCCATGGTGTCACTGTTCTTTGGGACAATTATTGGCCTCTATTTATGTCCATCAGCTAATAATTCTACTGTGAAAGAACCCATCATGTCTCTGATGTACACGATGGTGACTCCCATGCTGAACCCCTTCATCTACAGCCTGAGGAACAGAGACGTGAAGGGAGCCCTAGGAAGAGTTGTTTGTAAAAAGAAAAATCTCTTCTGTGTTTGATGGAAACACTTGTGATTTTCATATCAATTTTTTCCAGTGAATGTATGGATATTAATATTGGAATATTATTCCAGATTTTTCCCCTCACCTTGGGAACCTTTGCTGATGTAACACACTCACTACACAGTGGTTCAAACGTAAAGGAGAGGAAGCTTGGCTGAGCAGTTCACCTAGGGAAGGGGGTCTTGGTGATCTGATTTTGCCTTTCTTTGTCTTTCCCAAGTGATCCTGGGAAAGCCAGGTGTAAGAATTACTGTTTGATGTGATGTCCATGCCTGACATCCTTAAGTTATCCCAAGATCTTATCATTTTATCCAGAACTCTGCTTTGTCTCTGGTGTAGTTTTTAAATAGTGCTCTATAATCTTAGGTTAATATTAAATAAGATACAAAAATCTCAACCTTGTGGGTGAGAGCCCCTTGCCCTCCAGTGCTCCCCCAATGTCTCTTACATATGCTCTCCTGCAGACGTTTTCACATCATTTTATCTTGAAGCCTTCTTCCCTCCCTCTCCTGGATTTATTTTCATGTTTAACATTTTCTGACTTGACCTAAACATAAATGGATCTTTCTTTTTTAAAATAGATATTTTATTTTTGCTACAATATTTCATTTTGTTACATATCCTGGTGATTACCAAAATGAAACTTTATTATTATTTTCCCCCAGTAATAGGAAGAGTAACTAGAGGTTGGTCAAAATTTTTAGTTTGTAAGAACACCTCTCTTCTATTTTGGTATTTTGGACTTTGACAATGTATTTTATGTTTTTTTTTCCTACTCTCATGACAATTCAATAGGATTAGAAAAAATAGCATTGTTGTTTTACAGGCTTAAATTGAAGTTCAACATTTTCTCATATCACAAAGAGGGTCAGTTTGAACAAATGAAAAATCACAGACCATCTGATTCTACAGTTTCTTCTCATTCTTCTCCCACTTCTGAAAGAGAAAGAGAATCCATTTTTAATTTCCTTCCTTCCTCCCTCCCTCCCTCCCTTTTTTTGGTACTGGAGTGCTTTACCACTGAGCTATATCCCTAGTCCTCTGTATTTTTAATTTTGAGTAGGGTCTCTCTAGGTTGCTGAGGCTGGCCTCAAATTTGCTATCCTCCTGTCTCAGTCTCCCAAGTTATTGTACCACCAACAATGCAGTTATTTTTCTTAAACTCTTGGCAGCACTATGGAATGGTCCTTGATCTGTTTGTTTCCTTCACGCTCAGCAGTACTCAGTCTCTTCTGGGTCATAAGGGTGAGGGCCCCTTGCTTAACCATGTTCAGTTTCCTCTTGATTCTAGGGTGAGCTCCCCTCACCTAACAGTGCTCACTCTGTGTCCTCTAAGTGAGCACCCCTCACCCACCATTGCTCAGGATTCTCTGAGTTCTAGATTCTATCGTTTCACCAGAGTAGAAACCCACTGGGATCTGTGGATAAGGAGCAATTCCTACCTTGACAGGACATTGTGAAATATGGCAAAGGATCATTTCCCACCATCTTGGAGAACTTCCTGAGACCTGTGAGAAACCACACTGTCCCACCATCACTGTGGTGCCTGAGATATTGCCCTGAAGGATATTCTCTCAAAGAATCTGTGTTGTGTGAATCCTGAGTGTGAGCTCCCCTTGTCCACCAGCATGCAGACTCCTCAGTATCCTGAGTATGAGTACCCTCCTGCTCAGTGATGAGTCTTCTCTGTGTCTTGTGGGTGAGAGCCCCTCGCCCTCCAGTGCTCGATTTCTTTTGGTTCCTGTGGGTGAGCGCTCTTTGCCCACCAGTGCTAAAGCACCTCTGTGTCCAGGGGTCTCACCCCAGTGTGTCTTCATTGCAGTTGGTTCTTTGTTGCCTACTAGTGAGCACCACCCTCTCTCTAGTGTTACTTCTTTATGAGAATATGGTGGGTGTTTTTCCTGCAGTTCCCTGGGCACCTTTGATCTTCGTTGTTGAGTGCATATTTCCTTTCTTGCCTGTCCCTTGTAGAGTTTGTTTTGTGTTTTGTTCTGGGCTCTTGAGATGCTGGGAGTTTGAATTTCTTGGCTGCCTCTCGTGTGGTGCAGGAGTACTCTCAACTCACGGTGGTCCTTCATCACCCCAGCTTGTGATGATTCCTGGAGACATCTGGCTGTCCTGGTTGGGTTGTTCTGTCCTCTTACTTAGTAGATAGATCTGTGGCTGCTGACAGGCTTTCTGCAGGGTGCCTTTCTGCACTGTGCCAGAGCTGGCTATCCTGAGGCTCAGAAGCCCTGAGACAGAGATTTCCTGTACCTATCCCTGAGCCTCCTTCTGCACAGCTACCTCCTTCTCAGGGTCCTCCCTGGGAAAGGCTGGGAACAGGGTTCTGCCCTCCTCCCAGGCTCTCTTTTTGTCCCTTCTGGGTTCTTATTCACTGATGACAGCCACAGTCAGCTTCATGGTCCACCTTCTCAGTCACCTAGACTCTTTCCCAGGTTGGTCAGCTCTTCCCTAGAGGAAGTGTTGGGGATTGAGAGTGGGTTCTTCTTCCCCATCTTTAGTCCAGAGTTTTGGGGACATACTCACCATGTTCTGCTCTGTACCCAGTGGAAGGAACAGCACTGAGGGGAGGAACAAGAACTCCAGACACAGTGGATCTACACGTCTGCTTCTCCCAGCTTCGTTCCTGTAGGTGGCACTGCTTCTATGGGACAGGTGGAGGCAGATCAGCATCTTCCTTTGTTTTGGCCAAATGGAGATTGAATTCATTTTTTTCTTTTTATATTGTCTTTTCTTATTTGTGATGTTGGTGAGTGCCCCTATCCAGTCAGCAGGGACTCTAGATTGTTGGACCCTGGGAATAAAAAAATGTCGTCCCCTATGCTTGCTGCCCTGCTGAAACTCCCAAGGGTTCCCAGCCTACTGACCCTGGGCCCCTCACTGAGGTGCTGTCCATGTCCCCTGCACAGTTAGAAGCTATGGCCAGCCTGGGCCTGTGGTATCCCAGCTTCCAGTGTCTCTTCAGTCCCCTCCTGGACTCCCCACCTTTCTTCCCTTTTCCCCCTGTGCCAGGCCCCTTCAACAAATCCTCCTAAGGGCATGGAGCCCCCCACCTTCCCAGACCACCCTCAAGTAGCTCCTGGGCTTCAGGGCAGGTCACTGGGGCATAGTCAGGGCTGGAGTGAGAGTCCAGAGAGGAGGGCCTCCGAACCCCACCCTGGAGGCCCACCCCATGGTTAATATCCCCCTCCATAGTTTCGCATTCTAGGAGGCAGCAGCTGGAGTCCAGCTCACTGGAGAAATGTGAAGGACATGGGGCAAATTCCTTCAGTGGGAAGATCTGCATCTGGGTCAACAGAAGGAAAGGTGAGGGGTGGAGGGAGTCCACAGCTTGAGGGCATGGGAAAACTGAGTTGTGTGGTGTGGCTGCTGTCCTGTGGCTACCCAGGTGTGGCCGAGGGAAGGGCAGCAGGAGGGCTGGGCCCTGATCCCTCAGTGTATCACTAGATGCAGCTGGGGCAGGAAGGGCTCAGGAGGGCCCAGGAGGGCCCAGGAGGGTGAGCCCCAGGGGAATGCAAGCCCCTCCTCCAGGTCCCAAGGCTCCACGGCCACCCCACATGGCACAAGAAACATGATCAGCAGCTGCAGGACACAAGGACACATGTGCACCGAATTTGCATATACTGGCTGAATAATGAACCACAAAAGAGCTTTAATAACTTTCAAAGTATGGTGTGGATGGGCAGTGTGTGTGTGTGCTGTGTTTGTGTGTGGACAGTTGGGTGCTGTGCATGTTGTGTGTTGTTTGTACAGCACAATTTGGACAGGATGGTGTGTTTCTTGGCATTTGAGTTGTCATACTGTGTGTTGAGTGGGTGTATGTGACTATGTGTGTTGGGTTGTGTGATGTGCAAGGAGGTGTGTGGGCATCTGGTATGTGTGTGTGTAGTTTTGTCCGTCAATTCTAGTGTGACTGTGCCTTTACAGAGCCAGACCCTCAGGGTCAAGGTGCCACCTACCCTGTGTTGGTGAGTGGCAGTTATGGTAATGACAATGATCCCTTTGTCCACAGAACAGTCTGTGGCAGACAAGGAACTCCTGAGATTGACATATAAGGCAAGGCCCAAGTGTCCATCATAGAATTCCAGTGTCAAGATGGCAGTTGGCTGGTGGGCCTGGTGCCCAGCAGGATCGTGGTTTCCCGTGGCCTCATGGAGGACTTCATCAATTTCCTCTGGGTTCTTGTCTCCAAATATGCTACAAGCCCAACAAGCCAGTAGGAAGTTTTGGAAAGCAAGTTGGTAACTGGACCAGCACACAACCCAGACTCAAGCTCACCTTCCTTGGGCTCAATAATGCAGATGAAGCAATCGAAGAAACTCTGCTCACTTAGCCACTTCTAGAAATTGTCAAGCACTTGAAAGGGGAAGAGGAGGTGTTTACCCAGTAAGGCAGGATGAGCCCATGAAATGTGCACTGCAATGTGAAATGGAAATTCTGTTTCAGACCAAGGGAGAAAACACTTCTGTGATGAGGAGTGAAGGTGAAGGAGCTGAGAAGCTGGACAAAGTGGGCAGGGCCATGGTGCAGCTTCACAGAAGGCCACAGGGAGGAGGTACAGACCCCCCTGTCAGATGAAGTCAGGCCAAAGCACCCCAGCTCTGCACATTTTTGGTTCTGAGGTTTTGACCGTGGGTTGTGTGCATTGGCCCATAGATATGTGTATATGGAGTACTCTGTGTGCATTCATTATTTGGGTCTTTAGGGAACGTTTGTCTGCTAGATGCTAGACAGTGGTCCTTCCCTGACAGGGCTCTGCCTGGCCATTTGCCCTGTGCCTCCAGAGCCCTGCACTGCTGCCTGCCACTCCCTGCGGCTCTCTCCCAGCAGCCCTGGAGCATTCTTCTTCAGGGCTCCATCCCTCAGCAGTGCCCTGGCCAGGCCTGCGTGCCACCCTCAATCAGAACATGGCCACAGAGTTGGCACCATCACCCTCCTAGCCAGGTTGGGCCTTCCTGGACTTCTGCACCAGCTCCCAGCCCAAGGAGTGGGACTGAGCCTCCTTATGGGTGTTCTGGAGGCTACAGGGGAGCCAGACAGTGGAAGTTAGAGGGGGAGAGGAGAAAATGTGAGCACAGAGCAAGTGGAGGCTGGGGGACAGGAAATGCAGGCTGATGGGGAGGAGGCTCCCAGTGAGGGTGCTGACTTGAGGGTGTGAAGACAGGAGGAGCTCCTGGCTCCACCCTGCTGGTAAGACTGGGAAGGACAGAGCTTTCCTATGTTGACAGCACCTTATCTGCCCTGAGTCTGGCAGGATGCTCAACACACCTCATGTCATGAACCATCTGCCTCCAGTCTGTAAGGGAACAGTGATTGCCTCAGTTTCCAAGTGGCAAAGGATGCTCAGGGGGTTTATGTGACTTTGACAGTGGTACCTAAGCAACAAGGGGAAGGGCATGTACCAGAACCCAGACCCATCTGCCCCTGGGCCCATACTCTGTGTGGTACTAGCAGCACCCTCCAGGGGAGGACACAATCAGGAGCTGGTCAAGGAGGGACTGGGACCTGTCCTGTTGCCTGTGAGGATGTTCTGCCTGGGTGTTCCAGTAAGATGACAAATGATGTCTATCAAGCAGATGTCCCCAAGGGAGCACTGTGAGTTGGTGGGCTCATTCAAAGACTTGGACATTAAATCAATTGACTAGATTTAAATCAATTCTAGGAGCAATAGAAGCTGTTTCTACAGAGCAGGGTAAAGCACAAAGCCAAGGTTGTTAAGATGAAAACCAAAGCCTAGACCAAGTCCAGGGCTGAGGTGAGCCAGGTCAAGACAAAACCAAATGCCAAGATAAAGACCAGGGCAACCCCATCCTAGACACACCTGAGCCAAGCTCAGCTGACAGCGGTCAGGCAGCAGGACCAGGTTGTTGAGGCAGGGCCAGGTGTGGTGGTGCTGGGTACTTGCTCCCTCCACAGGCAGATCTGGGATCATCCTGGACCCTGATGCTGGCTCTTGGCACATCAGTGTGTGAATGTTTAAAAAACATACATGTATTTGTTGATGTGTGGTACCTGGAAGGGAACCCAGGGGCACTCTGCCAGACGTTTTTTCTTTTTAATTTCAACATAGGATCTCAGGAAGTTGTCCAGGCAGGCCACAAACATGTGATCTTCCGGATCTCCTCAGCCTCCTGGTAACTGGCATTAAGGTGTGGCCACTGCACCAAGCTCTATGGATGTTTTGACCTGGTGACCACACTCAGTGGAAGACTTGTGCACACTGCAGGGTGAGTTCCCTCGTCTCTTCTGGAGTGACCTTCTGGCAGATTCTGGGAGTCTCCTGAGTTTCTAGATGACAGTCCTCTAGAGTTTCTAGAGGACTCCTCAACACAGAAATGTTTCCTCCCTTGGTAATTCTAGTCTTTGGCAAGGAATGTGGCTGCAGAATATGCCCCTGACTAGGGCTGAGATGATGGGCCCAGTCCATTGATGAAAGGGACAGATTGATGGGGACCTTAACTAGCAAAAAGGATCTGACCCACATGGTTTGAGGAATGACACGGACCTGAAAAGTGCATCTTTCTGCCCCTGCAGGGAAGAATAGGTTGTAGGGAAAGGTAAATAGAAACATATGCCATCCTCCAGATGCAAAGGCAGCATTGGCTCTTTGGAAAATTCAGACTACAGATGTCCCCTGCCATCTGCGACAATGGCCTTGCTCAGCCCTGCCGAGTGGAAAGAAGGTGAAGGCCTCATCCAGCCCTGGTCAGAGGTGGAGTGGAGGCATCTGCTAAGTACCTTCCAGGTCAGCTTCAGCAGCAGAATGTGTAAGGCCTCCATCTCCCTGCTCACAGACTGCAGAGATCCCGCCTGGCACCAGGGCTGAGGTCTCCTGTGCGTCTCCATGCAGGCCACCGCTTCCTCCTGCTCTCACCTTCTCCACCTTCCCCAAGGTTTCCACAGTGATGTGTGCTGTTTTGTAACACAATAAAGATAGAATTTAATTGCAGATAGAATGTTTTCCCAAAGACCCTGAGTGTGAGTTAGCAGCCAGGGTCACCTGATCACTGTTGTGATGCCTAATTGACCCCACAGCTGGGGCATCCAGGAGCCTGCCCCTGATCACAGACGGTCTCCCAGGTAGAACTGCAGGATCCACATTTTTGATGGGGGAGGATGAGGCAGAGGAGATCCGGGATCCCTTAGCTCTACCATTGGAGGAAGGGACTGGGTTTTGGGAACACACTTAGGTGCATGTACCCCAAGGGTAAATGAGGAGATAGCAAAGTTCTCCATGCATGCAGCATTGGGAGGATGGGGAATAAGGTAGATCTGAGCACCTGTTTTGAGCCCCACATCCTCCCTGATGTCCCCAATGACCTTCATGGTGGATAGCCCCAGAGCCCTGGAGAGAAGTGGAGGCCCATAAGGTGAAAGGGGGGTCCTGGTAACTTGGACAGGACAGTGATGGCAGCCAGGGAACCTGGAATCTGGGGCTGCGGGGGGCAGATGCTGACCAGGGCCCCCTCTCCACTTCAAGCCCTCCTGGTGCTGCTCTTGATGGACCCCAGGCAAGTGCTTCAGGAATCCAGGTAAAAGCTTATCCCAGGAACCCACTTTTTCTAAGCCTGTTTTATTGCTCAAGTTTGGCTCAGGAAGGGTCTTTTGACACTGATTTTTAACAATCTGTCACTTCTCCTCTGATGAGGGGTCAGATCAGACAAAAGGACAGGACAAGTCCATTCCAGCGACATGGGCCCAGACCACTTGATGGACAATCAGTAATGTCTTCAGAAAAGGTTATTTGGAGACAGGGGCATTGTCAGAATGAAGATGGGCAGGTGCCAACCCTACCCAAAGCAGGCATTGCCAAGGCTTCAGAGCAGTTTCCCCAGTGTTCCACTAGGTGGAAGCAGTGGGCATCTTTGCAGGTTGGCTCTTTTCATTCATAAGCTCAGGGTTCCCTTGAGGGGATCTCAATAAAGGGCCAGAAGACAGGGAGCCCCACATCCCTCAAGACTGCAGGATGGACAAGACGGGGAGACTGAGACAAAGCCCAATAAAAATCAGAAATTTTCAAAGAAATTCCATATTGCCCTTTTCTCAATCCCTGCCATTTCCTACCAACATCCCAGCTCCCTGCAGTCAACTGTCCCATGCCCAGGATGGAAGCTTTGGCCAGATCAAGGCCCTGGCCCAGGAAGGAATGTAGGGCTGGAGGGAACTGGTCATGTCCCCAGCAGGGTCCCCTGGGCCTACACAACTGCATCTCCCAGCTTTGTTCCTATTGATGGCAGTGCTTCTGTAGGACAGAAGAGGAAGATCAGATTCTCCCTCTGTCTCCTGGCTTCCTTCCTGCAGATGGAAGGACAGGCAGAGGCAGATCAGCTTCATGCTCCATTTTGACCAAATTGTGATTCAATTCATTTTTCTGTTTTATATTGTCTTCTCTGACACTGGTGAACGCCCCAATCAGTCAGCAGGGACTCCAGATTCTTGGGTCCAGAAGTAAAAAAGGTTCCTCCCCAGTGTCTGCTCCCCTTCTAGGGCTCCCAAGGGTCCCCAGTCTACAGACCCTGGACCCCTCACTGAGGTGCTGTCCATGTCCCCTGCACAGCAGGTATGGCTATGTGCAGCCTGGGCCTTCGATGCCCCAGCTTCCAGCGTCTCTTTAGTCCCCTTCTGAATTCCCCACCTTTCATCCCTTCTCCCCCTGTACCAGGCCCCCAAAGCATGTCCCCCTAAGGACATGGATCTCCCACTTGCACAGACCACTCCAAGCAGCTCCTGAGCTTTGGGGTAGGTCGCTGAGGCACAGTCAGAGCTGGAGGGAGAGTCCAGAGAGGAGGGTCTCTGAGCTCACCCTGGAGGCCCACCCCATGGTTAATATTCCCCTCTCCAGTTCTGCATTCCCCGGGGAGGCATGAGCATTGGAGAAATGTGAAGGACACCAGGCAAAGTCCTTGGGTGGGAAGTTCCTGGACCAGCAGAAGGAAAGGCCACTTGGGTGATGGGTGGAGGGAGCCCACAGCTCTAGATCATGGGGATACTGAGTTGTGTGGTGTGGCTTCAGTCCTGTGGGTGCCCAGGGGTGTCCTTGGTTGACAGGTAGCATGAGAGCTGGGTCCTGGTCCCTCAGTATATCACCAGAGGCAGCTGGGATGGGAAGGGCTCAGCAGGGCCCAGGAGAGTGAGCCCCAGGGGCGCATGAGCCCCTCCTCTAGGACCTAAGACCCCCCATGGCCACACCACATGGCCCTGGAACCTGAGGTGCAGCTGTAGGACACAGAGACACACGTGCACAGACCTTTCCAAACATTGATCATATAGTGAGCCAAAAAAAGCTTTAATAATGTTCAAAGAATGGTGTAGGTGTGTAGTATAATGTTTATGTATATGGTGTGTGTGCAGTGTGTGTGTGCTGTGTGCATGTCGTGTGTGTGCTGGGTTTGTGTGTGGATAGTTGGGTGCTGTGCATGTTGTGTGTTGTCTGTACAGCACAGTTTGGATAGGATGGTGTGCTTTGTGGCATGTGAGTTGTAGTACTGTGTGTTGAGTGGGTGTGTGTGACGTGTGTATTGGGTTGTGTGATGTGTAAGGAGGTGTGTGCTTGCCTGATGTGTGCCTCTGTGTTTTGTCCATCAATTCCAGGGAGACTATGCCTTTGTAGAGTCAGACCCTCATGATCAAGGTGAGCAGAGCTGGTGCCACCCATCCTGCTGGCGAATGGCAGATATGGTGATGGCTATGATTCTGTGTCCACAGGACATCATGTGGCAGACAAGAAATGCCCCTGAGACTGACATATAAGGCAAGGCCCAAGTGTCCATCACAGGATTCCATGGCAGTCGGTTGGTGGGGCCAGTGCCCAGCAAGATTGTGGCTTCCAGTGGCCTCATGGAGGACTTTACCAATTTCCTCTTGGTTGTTGTCTCCTGAATTTTGAAGAATAAGATCCACAGACAATGATAAAAGGGAAGAGTAAAAGGATCAGGATTTACTTAAGGGAGAAAGGACAGATTCACCATGTGGGAGGAGGCCTGATAGCAGAAAAACCCATTTTGGTGTGCCAACTTAGGAGTTTATACATGGTTCTGGGTAGAGCATGGAGAAAAAGCTATGTTAAACAGTCAGAATCAAAGCCACTGTCTTCCTTTCCATCCAGGTTCACCCCCACATGTCCTCCTATACCTTCCATCTGGGTTCACCCCCACCTTATGGTTTTCCACCTCTGGGATAAAGGAGTTGGCTGGACTGTTCCATAGGACAGTCCAGCCCACAGGGGAGCCTCAGGTCTTTTACATTTGAATTAGGCCTTGATGGTGTTCATTAATGTCTACCCTTAGCCTCCAGGTGTGCTTCCTGTGACTGAAGAAGACTAACTAGGATATTCTTACACAGTGTTGCCACTGTTCATTTGCTTGCTTAGAACTCTTTAAAGGAAAAGAAGATTTGTCTATATGGGTTCTTTCCATTGTTCTTACCTGTACCCACCCTTCACTCCTTTCAGAGGAGTCTGGGATGTAATCTACATGATTGGCTAATTTTAGAATTAGGGTGGGCAAAAGGAAAGGGCTGCGATTGGATCCAATAAAGGCTGAATACCAGACTGTGAAAAAGAGCCACTAGACTTTCTATTTCTCATACTCAGGGCATCTTCCTGTGGATCACCCTGCCTCATCCTCCTGGGGCTGGGGCCAGAGGCTGCCCAGACCCCTGTTACAGAAGACTTAAAGGGTCTTTTAATGTGGACTCCCACAGTGACCCTGGGGAGATGGAAGGCAGAGCTCTAACCAAGAGGAAGCTGCCAGGTAGGGCCATGGGGGTGTCCCTGGGGCTGGGTGACAGCCCTTTGGAGCTATAGGGGCTGACAATGGCTCACAGGGTAGGGGTAGCTAGGTTTTTCCTGCTCTCTGTTGATTGGTTAATTTGAACAATTTGAGTGGACAAAGGGGCATAGGACTGCCCCTAGTTGTCCTGTACTGGGCCCTGGGGCTATTAGGTCAGAGCTTCATTTTAGCAGGAGGAGGGAAGTGGTTAGGGACTGAACTTAACTGCTGCTCAAGGAGGACACTGGCCAGCTCCAGCTGGAGTCTCAAGATTAGACCCAGACAACACACATACAGTAATAAAAACTCAGCTCCATCTCCCTACTCAGGCCAGGGTGCTAAGTGCATAGTGAGGGTCCGGCAGCTGACATTCAGATGCACCTGCGGCCAGAGGGGCAAGAGTCTGAGCTGGAAAGGTTCCAAGTTCAGTCACAGTGTCCCCACCCCATGTTCCAGTCTCCCTGCAGTGCCTGCCTTGCAGCTGCATTGGGCCTTCAGGCTGGTGAGCCCCTTGTTGGAAATACCCTGTGCTGCAAGAAATCAGGCACTGCTCAAGTTACTCAGCAAGGCAAACATTACTTCTGCAGAAGGATGTGCTCTGGAACAGTTCAGTGAGAAAGCACCCTGGGGTGGGCAGGCTGCCTCTTTTTATCCCTAAGGCAGCACTGCCCCTTGCTCTGTAAGAAGCCCTCAGGGCCTACCATCTATGTGATTGACTCACTTTAAAACTGTGGAAAAGGGAAGGGCTGTAGTTAAAATGGCAGCAACTGGCTCTTACACCAGGCTAGCTAAATACTCATTCTGAAAATGGGCCTCAGGACTTTGTGTTTCTCACACCTTCACACCCATCCTCCCTGCCTGTCAACCCCTGCACAGTCTCACTGTCCCTTTGAAGGGTAGTGCGACTTAGCGAGCACTGGCCCACTGGCTTGAGTGACTGTCCTCGCAGGCACTGCCCCCACTTTCCCAAGTTTCTGAACTTCTGCTTGAGCAAAGGTGACCTCCTTTGGGACAGTTACTGGGGTCACTGCCAATGTTACCATAGAAACCACCAGCGCCTCCTGGCGGGACAGTCCCTGTTCCTCTGGCTGGTGCAGTCTCCCTGACCAGGCATGGGGGCTGGCAAACTCAAACCCCATTTACCACCCACATTGGCCCTGGATGAGGCCGGTTCCTGGATGGAAATAGGCTGGCCGGGTGTGCCACAGGCTTGGAGAGCCTCCGCCTTACAGGGGTGTCCAACCATTGAGTCGCATCCCCAGCCTTTTTTATTTTGAGAGAAGGTCTCGTTTGGTTGTACAGGCTGGCCAGAACTTGAGATCTTTCTGCCTCAGCCTCCCTGGTGGCTGGGATCAGAAGCGTGGCCAGGAGGAAGAGGCTCAAGAGCAGAGGCATTCCCTCAAGGTAGCGCCCTGCTGGTCCGGGTCCGAAGCCTGGGGGAGGGAGCTGCAAGCCGCCCTGTCTTCATCCCTTGTGGGTGACGCCGGACCTTTTGCACCCCAGTCTCATTGTGAAGCCTGGGCGGGCGCCATAGTACACAGCAGCCCTCCGCGGCGTCCAGAGGGGAGCAGGGAGGTGGGTCGCCGCGTGCCCGCTGCCTAGCGCCCCCTAAAGGTTCCGAAGGAAACCTCGCGCGCGCCCCCAACCGTTGAGAAGGAAACCTCGCAGGCCAGAGGACGGACGGTTCAGGAAGGAAACCTCCCGGGCCAGGTGGGCGACGCCAAGGCAAGTTGGGGTTTATTTTTACTACTATTTATTTATTATTAAGTTGAAATGGAAAATAAGAGAATTTTAAGAGAACATTCTTTTTTTTATTTTAAAAATATAATTTTTATTTTTTTCTAATTAGTTATGCATGAGAGTAGAATGTACTTTGATATATCATACATAAATGGAGTCTGATTTCACATTCTTCTGTTTGCACATGATGTAGAATCCCACAGGTATTATAGTCATATATGTACATAGGGTAATAATGTTGATTCATTCTATTGTCCTTCTTACCCCAGATCCCCACCCCCTCATCTTTTTGACAAACCCTTGAGCTATGAGTTATGACAAGATGCTGAGGATCCTTTAAAAAGCCGTCAGTCGTTGAGTGGCACTGGCCTGTATCCCAGTGCCTTGGATGGCTGAGGAGGAGGATCTCAAGTTTTAGAGTAGCCTGGGCAACTTCAAGACCCTGTCTCAAAATAAAATAAAAATATGTCTGTAACCCAGCAGTCCATGCCCCTGGGTTCAATCCTCAGTACTACTAAATGAATTGATTAAATAAATTAAATAAAAATAAATAAAGGAGAAAATCTTTGGAGCTGAGTTGGTGGCAGTGCTGCCAGAACAAAGAGGATGTTGAGCCCCACAAGTGGCTGCAGGATCCCTGTGGGCCCAGGACACTTGAGGTAGGAAGCCCAGGCCTATGGGCAGGCCCAGCTTCAGAAGCCTCACCAGAATCTGGAAATGCAAAGGGGTTACCCTAGGCTGGAGGCCAGAGGCTGCCTGGATCTGTGTTTTGGGGTTCTGGGCTGAAAGCAGCAGCCCCTGGGATGCACAGTCGGGGGCTGTGTCCAGTCCCTGCCTGCTGGCAGAAGTGTGGTCTTGTGCTAGGGGTGCTCCTGGGGTGCCAGGAGGAAGAAGGTGAGAATGGGATTGGGGGTGAGGAATCCCTGGGGTGACAGAATGCTCTTTCATGGCTGCTTGTCAGGAAGCAATCCCCAGGGAGCCAGATGTGACAGGCACAGAATAGCAGAGATGGCCTACAGGACTAGAGTTAGAGCCCTGGAGAGGGATGACATGTGGACAGCCTTAGGAATCTGGAGACATAAAAGAATAAGTTGCTCTAAACAAGGTTCCCAGGTATAACGCCAGGGCAGTCCCTGGTCAGTGGCCAGAGCCTGCCTGCCCCCCACTTGAGATGTGATGCTTGCTCCAACATACCCCTGCTGTTAGGTCCCCATCGCCATCAACATGAGGTCTTCAGAAGAACTGAGCTGAGGCAGGTGTCATGGTTTTCCACCTTCAAAACTGAGCTAATTGGCCTCTTCTTTTTCATAAAGTTAGCTGCTTTGGGCATTTTTTGCAGTGATCCAAGTCTGACTAACACGCAGCTGACATTCATGCTCAATTCCACAGGCTCATAGTCCAAGGTCATGGCACTGGAAGACTTGGTGTCTGGAGGGGGCCACTTTCTGGTTGGCAGACATCACCTCTGGCTGTGCTCTCACATGTCAGAAGCTTAGGCCTCTTTCAGGAGAGCACTAATGCCACCCATAGAGCCTCTGCCCCCCTGACCGAATCCTCTCTCCAATGCTCCACAAATTTCAACATTCAATTGGGGGAGGAGGTCAGCAAGCATTAAGGCCATGCAGTTCCTCCCAAAATACACATCCTCCTTGAACATATAGAATATATTTGTTCTCTTCCAGTAGCCCCAAACACCAATTTAGGATGAACAGGTTTTCAGGAAATGGCTGGGGACTGAGAAAGAAAAAAAAAATCTTTCTTAGAAATTTTCTAACTTTAAATGGGCACCATTACACTCCACCCCCCTCCCCATTCCCATGTGTTCCTAAGCCTTGAGGGCTCTGGAGTGCCATCATCTAACTGGCCATTTGCTGCTGGGCTGCAGTGGGAACCCTATCAAGGCACCTGGGGCAGAGCAGATGTTTCTTCCTGAACACAGAGCACTGTCACAAACTGCAGAGCAGGAGGCAAGAAGGAGCCCAGGTGCAGAGGTGCCCAGGAAGCCCAGTGACTGTACCTGGTGTAGGATGCCTCAGTACTCTGGGCTGACACCAGTGACTCCATTTTGACTCTGACAATTTCCTCCTCTTGAGGGGCTTTCTCTGAAGACTTTGCTGATCTTCCACCAGGTGGTTTGGTCCCTCGATGCCGAGGTGGACTTGCCCCATCCTTGGTCTGATCTGGTCCCATATCAGAGGGGAAGTCAGTGTGGAAAGGCCCTTTTGGGTCTAACTTGGGTGACAGAGAGAGTTAGAAGGAGTGGTTCTTAGGCTGAACCTACCTGGAACCCATCATCAAGTTACATTACAGGAGCTGTCCATGGTCCTGTAAGGCGATGCAGACGCTATTACTCTGTGACAAAACACCAGAGAAATCGACTTACAAGAAGAAGTGTTATTTTGGCTCATGGTTCCAGAATTTCAGACCATGGTCACTGGCTCTATTGACTCTGGGCCCCAGGTAGAACATCATGACGGGAAGCTCCTGGCAGAGAAAAGCTGCTGGCTTCTTGGGGGCTGGGAAGGAGAGGGAGAGGGAGGGCCTGGGGATGAGATCACCCTTCTTCTCCCTAAGCCCCTCATCCTTCCTCCCCACCTTCCAGTATTCTCCTCCAAGGTGACCCAGTAAAGGACTGATCCGTCAGCGAGGTCAGAGTTGTCTTGATCTGATCACTTCCCCCAAGCCCCACTCTGAACACTGCTGCCCTGGGGACCAAGACTTCAACACAGGACTTTGAGGGGACAGTTCAGTTGCAAACCCTGTAATGCCTACCATGTACAAACTCCAGATGGACTAGTGCCATGTGCAGGTGCAAGTGCTGGTCACTCACCGTCACCACCTACAGCACACAACAGATTTGGGTATGAAAAGCTCAAGATTTTTGTTTTTGTTGGTCCTGGAGATTGAGCTGCATCCCCAATCCTTTTTATTTTTATTTTGATACAGGGTCTCCCTAAGTTGCTGAGGTTGTCCTTAAATTCACAATCTTCCTCCCTCAGCCTCCCGAGTTGCTGGGATCACAGGCATGTGCCACCTGGCCTAGCTTAAGATTTTTGTTTATGAATCCTGCAAGACGTTCCTAAAACACCAAATGGATTTTAAAAAGTACATTTTAAAGAATTTCATGTAAGCAAAGGAGTGATAGAAATAGAGCAGCAGCTGACATTTTGCAGAGAAGTCCCTGCCGTCCCTGCCATGGCTGCTGGCATTGGGCCACATAGTAAAGGGTTCTCAACAGGCAGAAAGGGCCAGAGCTGCTGCCTCTATCAGAATAGCCTTCATTAGCCCACCTACCACAAAGCAAAAGATGTTTCCCTCAAACTGACTGCTACCTAAAATAGAAAGTGGCTATTTTAAAGCTTAAGCATTGAATGAGTTGTCCTTATACAAATTATTGACTTCCAGATATTTTAAAATGGATGACAAAAATGATCCTTAAATATCTTAAAACTTCATTGTTCAAAGTCCACTGAAGTATGTCTCCATATGAGATTGCTTTCTAATTAAAGTTTTTTTCTAGATACTTACATTGTTCCTCTAGAATAGTAATTCTCAAAAGATCAGATAATCCTTGATGACATCAGTGTTTTCTGTACCAAGAATCTGTGAACCACATGGAACAGACCCAAATGCAGTGCCTTTCAACAGACTTCATGAATCTGAGTACTTGATTCATACTTAGCAGAGGATGGCTTAGTATTTTAACTCACTTATAAATTATTTTGGATGTTTTATTCCTATCACATATATTTATCCTCACCAAATTTATTATTATTATTATTATTATTATTATTTGGTTTGGGGTTTGAATTCAGGGACACTCAACCGTTGAGCCACGTCCCCAGCCCTATTTTGTATTTTATTTAGAGTCAGGGTCTCACTGTGTTCCTTAGCACCTTGCTAAGTTTCTGAAGCTGACTTCGAACTCACATTCCTCCCTCAGCCTCCTGAACCGCTGGGATTATAGGCATGTGCCATAGCGACTGGCCACCAAATTTATTTTTAAGTTATTTCTTGATTACCTTCTCATGAAATTTTGAGATGCCAGAGAAGCATTGTTAATGCTTTAACCTAAAACCCTAAAAATTGCTGTAATAATACTGAACGGCAGGAAACCCCCAGCCCCAAACAAAAACAAAACCAAACAAACGTGTTTCAGTTTTGAAGTCGACTTTATTGTCTCTGACAAATCTAAATTAACCCATTTGTCAGAGATCTTGCTAGGTTAAGAGTTTAGCCATGAGACAAAGCACCATGTATGTAAATACCAAGTCTATACACAGGCAGTTAGATCTGAGTCATGCTGTGATCTGCTGAAACAAGCTGAGGTCACATGGTCGTATGATTTAACATTAGGATGCTATGGGCAAGTCTTTATCAAAGTTTTCCATGCCCAAACAGTCTGAGAGTTAATTTATTTTCCTTCCTTCCTTCCTTTCTTCCTTCCTTCCTTCCTTTCTTCCTTTTCAGAGAGACAATTCATTTAGGAAAGCAGATTCACATTCAGGGGTGTGTTAACTTGAGGATTGATGAACAGTCCCCTAAGTAACCTTGAATAAGTGGAGCTTACCAGCAAAGGAGCAGAGAGGGCCCTAAAGCCAAAATCTTCCTTTGAAACAAAACAAATGTATAATTTAAGTGTACAAAACCAAAGAATGAATTTATCACTAAAACCCCCCAAACCCATAAGCACAAAAGGACGAAAGCGAGGCAGCCGTGGACATCCTAGTGAAGTTGCTCTGGGACTTCTGGGCAGTCTGCTCAGGTGGGTTCTGATTCAGTGCTGTGGTTTCTGGCAGAGGCTGGTCTGGTGGTTGAGCTGTGGTCCCTGCAGCCAAACCACAGTCCCTGTCCATCCCTATGAGGCCCAGACACCTCAGGGCTCCTTTAAAACCACAGCCCCCTGGGGAAGTCTGTGGTGGGGGTACAAGTTGGTAATAAGGACATGCCCCGGCTCTGTAGCCCTGGGGACACTGGGGCTAACCTGTGGGGGAGAGGCAGGCTCTGCCTGGTCACAAGGGCCTCTGGCTGAGGAGCTTGAGGACTATGAGAGATCCCGGGCCTGTGTGGGGGCAGTGACTGTGCTGCTGAGTGGGTTCCTTCCTAGCATGTCAGCCAAGGACCAGAAGCCACCTGGCACGGCACGTGTCTCAGGGAGCATAGAACATCAAGGGGGTGTAAGGTGGCTCCAGGGTCAGGGCCACCACACCCATAGAAGCAGGCTATGTGCTTCTGAAATGAAATCCTAGTGTCACTAGATGGGGTCTGAGGAGGTCCCAGGAGGGAGAAGAGGACATCAACTCAGCCCTGGAAGGTAGTTGACTTGCTGCAGAAAGGAATTACAGGACCTGTCAATAGAGACACAGGCAAAGATTTATTCAGGAAGGCAAGCCACAGAGCAGGGTCTGTGCCTGGGGTGAGATGTGCTTTTGGGGTCCCAAACACTTCTTTGCAAGGAAACCTTGTAGATGGTGAACATGAGAAGCAGGGGTTGTGGTATCATCCTGATGAACCCTATTCCTTGGGTCATGGGGTGCAGGGTGGATCACGGCCATCGGGTTCCCCCTCAGGACCCTCAGGTTGACACTATCTAGTTGATATGCAGCACCTGGACTGAACCCACATCCTGGGTCTTGAACAATCTCTCTCCAGGCTTCTTTTAATCAGTCTAAAAATACTTTCTGTAAACTGAGTTTGTAGGCGCTACAAACCTGGCCTTACAGGACTCCAAGACTTGTAGGACTTTTAAAGAATCCAGGCCTGGAGGAAAACAGGCCTGGGGCTGAAGGTGAGGGCGATCTTTTAGGTACAGAGCTGCAGTCCCTCTTTCCTTCCCTGTTTCCCTCCTTTCTCCAGGTCCTTATTTCTTCTATGCTACCTCACTGTGAGACCGCTGTGTGTCACAGTCCACTGACAGCTGTCAGGACCCTGGCCTGTTGGCACCCTGGAGGGAGCATCTGTCTCTTCAGAGTCCCAGGAATATCAAGTTAAGTTTTCAGCAGGACTGTTGTCACCAGGCACCATTTCCTCTAGCCTCTGCCAGTCCAACACTCAGGGCACATAACTCTGCTCACTCCCAGCTGGTGCCGCTGTCCTGCAGCCAAACCACTGTCCCTGTCCATCCCCAGGGCCCCAGACACCTCAGGGCTCCTTTAAAAACCACAGCCCCCTGGGGAAGTCTGTGACAGGGTTGCAAGTTGGTAATAAGGACATGCCCCAGCTCTGTAGCCCTGGGGACACTGGGGCTAGCCTGGGGGAAGAGGCAGGTTCTGCCTGGTCACAAGTGCCCCTGGCTGAGGAGCTTGAGGACTATGAGAGATCCCAGGCCTGTGGTGGGACTTTCTTCCCACCCTTCAATGAGCACCACACAGGAGCCTATGGGACTCCTGTCAGGACCCAGTGCAGCATGGCAGTCTGCATGTGCCTGGGGAGGGCTGGAGAAGGGGAGAAGAGAAAGGGGAGACCCAGGTTTCCTGGGGCTGAGCACAGAGGAAACAAGGTTTAGAGACCAGGCGTGGGGTCCCTATTTAGAAAGCAGCAGGCAGAGATGCCCCTGGCACCAGCAGGAACTAGATGGGAAACTGGGGCTCTCAAACTCCACAGTTACACTATGACCCCAAATCCCTGATGCCCAGGACAGCACCCCCAATGGAATCAATCAATTCAAGGGACAAAAATCAGAAACTGAATTTGGCCAGGGCTCTTCAGGTCTTGACTTGAGCCAATGGGGGCAGAGGTCATTAGGTCCAATGAAATGGACAGTCAGTCTTGAGGGCACGGACACGCTCACCAATGAGCTGTGCCTGCCCCTCCCCCACCCATTATGACATCAATAACATCCTGGATACAAAGGAGAGAGGTTGGGCAGAGCTCCAACAGACTACCTGGAGACACGTCTCAGACCACCAGGGCAGAGGACACAGTGAGGCATAGGACATAGTGCCCTGTTTCCATGAACAGAGAAGAACCCAAGAAACCTAGAGATCAGGGCCAATGTCACATCAGAACAGGAGACATCTGAGAACACTGAGTGCTGAATTCACATGAGGAATAAGATATTAACTGGTGACAAAGAAATTTCCCCAGCAGTACTCAGACAGCTCAAGGTCTTGCAAATGAGTGCCCTATGCACAGGAGTAATAAATGCCACCCGGATATAAGTGATAGAGATCTTTGCCAAGCAGTGCTCAGTATCCTTAGGACACATGGAGGGTGCATCCCCATCACAAGTTCTATTTCCTCCTCTCCCACCCTGGCCAAGGTAAGACAGACATGGGGTTGAGGGATCCTCTGCAAAACACGTCTGGGACTCTGAGCCCTGTGAGGAAGCTCTCCTCTCCAAAAGCGCTCTTTCACCAGGGTTCCTGCTGGTGTGCACCCTGAGCACCCCAGTACTCACACTGGGGTCCTAGGGGTGAACACCCCTCACCCAGCAGTGCTCCTGGCGGCCCTGAGTGTGGAGGGAAGCCGCCCTGGCACCTGGGGGGCTCAGGTTTCCTTAGTTCCAGGGGGTGAGCACCACTCCCTTGGGCAGTAATGGGAATGGCCTGCTGGGTGTGGGTGAGCGCCCCAGGTGGCCTGCAGTCCACATGCCTCTGCGCCCTGCTGGTGAGCGCCCCTCGACCAGCAGTGCTGAGTGTGCTCAGGGATGCTGCTGGTGCCCCCATATCAGCCCCCGCCTCAACTCCCAAAAGTCCCAGCCCTGTTCCCTTTCCCCAGGGTCCTGCTTGGCAGGGCCCCTGGGTCCCTGGCATTCATTCTGCACTGCGTCCTGCGGGTGAGCGCCCCTCGCCCGCCAGTGCCCAGTGTCCCCAGGGTCCTGTGGGTGAGCCGCCTGCCTTGTGGGGGGGGCCCAGCAGGCTTCCTTGTCCTCCGGGGCCTGCGGGTGAGCGCCCCTCGCCCGCGGGTCCTCGGTGTGCCCGGGCCTCTGGGGTTAGCCCCCCAGGCGCGCCAGGGACCAGTGACCTCTGGGGCCCGCGGGTGAGCGCCCCTCGCCCGCTGGTCCCCAGTGTCCTCTGTGTCCCGAGGCTGAGCGCCCCCGGCTCAGTCCCCTCTGGGTCCTGAGGGGTGAGCGCCCCTCGCCCAGCAGTTCCCAGTGGGTCTCCTCTGGGGCCCGTGGGTGGTGCCCCTCCCTCGCCAGGGCTCAGTCTGCCCTGGGCCCTGTGGGTGAGCGCCCCTCGCCTGCCAGGGCTCAGTGTCCTCTGGGCCTGTGGGTGGGTGGGGGGGGACTTCCCCGTTGCCCGCCAGGGCCCAGTCTCCCCTGAGCCCTGAGGCCACGTGGCGCCTGGGGAGTGAACTGTGTGGCTGGGGTCTTTCTCTCCCACGCCTGGACGGGACACCCTCTTTGGCCGGAGGGGTGAAGAGTCCCTGTGGAGGCCGCCACCCTGGAGACTTGGAGCTAGGTGGAGAGTTCCTCCTGGCAAACACCTGGCTTTTGGCCTTCGAAGCGGCCCTGCAGGCAGCCTTGTGCTCAAAACCTGCGACCCCAAGAACACTGTTAGGGGATCTCAACTCCAAGGGCACCCAGGACCCGGATCCATCCCGCCTGACACAGCATTTTCTGGCCTTTGGGCCCATGGGGCTGTGCTCCTGTGCATGACCACAACCTGCCCGGGATGGCGGAGGTCCCTGGGAAGAGTGGATGTGGATGTCCAAGGCTTGTGGGGATCTCCTGGGACGCGCCAGCGGGCGCTCTCTGGGCCCCAGGGAAGAACCCTGTGGGACCCTTGGATCCGGAGCCACGCCCGCCTGGGCGGGAGCCTGGGAGATTGGACAGAGGACATCTCCCCACCGTCATGGAGGACCTGCTGAGACCCGGGAAAAGGGCAGCACTGTCCCACCCTGGCCCAGGTAAGGGAGACTTGGGGCTGAGGGCATCTCCGCCAAAGGTGCCCAGGACTCTGAGCCCTGTGGGTGAGCGCCCCTCGCCCACAGGCACTCATTCTCCAGGGTTGCTGCGGGTGAGCTCCCTCAGCCCCCCAGCGCCGCTCAGGCTGCTCGGGGTTCTGGGGGTGAGCGCCCCTCACCCAGCAGTGCTCCGGGCCGGCCCTGAGTGTGCAGGGGAGCCGCCCCGGCCCTGGGGGTGGGGGGCTTAGGCTTCCTTCCTTCCTGGGGGTTAGCACCCCTCCCTTCAGCAGTGCTGGGCCTGGCCTGCCGGCTGTGGGTGAGCGCCCCAGGCGGCCTGCAGTCCCCAGGGCGCTCTGGGCCCTGCTGGTGAGCGCCCCTGGGCCTTCAGTGCTCAGGGTGCTTGGGCCTGCTGCTGGTGCGCGCCTGGCGGCCCCCGCCCCAACTCCCCGCGGTCCCAGCCCTGTTCCCTTTCCCCAGGGTCCTGCTTGGCAGGGCCCCTGGGTCCCTGGCATTCCTTCTGCACTGCGTCCTGCGGGTGAGCGCCCCTCGCCCGCCAGTGCCCAGTGTCCCCAGGGTCCTGTGGGTGAGCCGCCTGCCTTGTGGGGGGGCCCAGCAGGCTTCCTTGTCCTCCGGGGCCTGCGGGTGAGCGCCCCTCGCCCGCGGGTCCTCGGTGTGCCCGGGCCTCTGGGGTTAGCCCCCCAGGCGCGCCAGGGACCAGTGACCTCTGGGGCCCGCGGGTGAGCGCCCCTCGCCCGCTGGTCCCCAGTGTCCTCTGTGTCCCGAGGCTGAGCGCCCCCGGCTCAGTCCCCTCTGGGTCCTGAGGGGTGAGCGCCCCTCGCCCAGCAGTTCCCAGTGGGTCTCCTCTGGGGCCCGTGGGTGGTGCCCCTCCCTCGCCAGGGCTCAGTCTGCCCTGGGCCCTGTGGGTGAGCGCCCCTCGCCTGCCAGGGCTCAGTGTCCTCTGGGCCTGTGGGTGGGTGGGGTGGGAAGGACTTCCCCGTTGCCCGCCAGGGCCCAGTCTCCCCTGAGCCCTGAGGCCACCTGGCGCCTGGGGAGTGAACTGTGTGGCTGGGGTCTTTCTCTCCCACGCCGGGACGGGACACCCTCTTTGGCCGGAGGGGTGAAGAGTCCCTGTGGAGGCCGCCACCCTGGAGACTTGGAGCTAGGTGGAGAGTTCCTCCTGGCAAACACCTGGCTTTTGGCCTTCGAAGCGGCCCTGCAGGCAGCCTTGTGCTCAAAACCTGCGACCCCAAGAACACTGTTAGGGGATCTCAACTCCAAGGGCACCCAGGACCCGGATCCATCCCGCCTGACACAGCATTTTCTGGCCTTTGGGCCCATGGGGCTGTGCTCCTGTGCATGACCACAACCTGCCCGGGATGGCGGAGGTCCCTGGGAAGAGTGGATGTGGATGTCCAAGGCTTGTGGGGATCTCCTGGGACGCGCCAGCGGGCGCTCTCTGGGCCCCAGGGAAGAACCCTGTGGGACCCTTGGATCCGGAGCCACGCCCGCCTGGGCGGGAGCCTGGGAGATTGGACAGAGGACATCTCCCCACCGTCATGGAGGACCTGCTGAGACCCGGGAAAAGGGCAGCACTGTCCCACCCTGGCCCAGGTAAGGGAGACTTGGGGCTGAGGGCATCTCCGCCAAAGGTGCCCAGGACTCTGAGCCCTGTGGGTGAGCGCCCCTCGCCCACAGGCACTCATTCTCCAGGGTTGCTGCGGGTGAGCTCCCTCAGCCCCCCAGCGCCGCTCAGGCTGCTCGGGGTTCTGGGGGTGAGCGCCCCTCACCCAGCAGTGCTCCGGGCCGGCCCTGAGTGTGCAGGGGAGCCGCCCCGGCCCTGGGGGTGGGGGGCTTAGGCTTCCTTCCTTCCTGGGGGTTAGCACCCCTCCCTTCAGCAGTGCTGGGCCTGGCCTGCCAGCTGTGGGTGAGCGCCCCAGGCGGCCTGCAGTCCCCAGGGCGCTCTGGGCCCTGCTGGTGAGCGCCCCTGGGCCTTCAGTGCTCAGGGTGCTTGGGCCTGCTGCTGGTGCACGCCTGGCGGCCCCCGCCCCAACTCCCCGGGGTCCCAGCCCTGTTCCCTTTCCCCAGGGTCCTGCTTGGCAGGGCCCCTGGGTCCCTGGCATTCCTTCTGCACTGCGTCCTGCGGGTGAGCGCCCCTCGCCCGCCAGTGCCCAGTGTCCCCAGGGTCCTGTGGGTGAGCCGCCTGCCTTGTGGGGGGGCCCAGCAGGCTTCCTTGTCCTCCGGGGCCTGCGGGTGAGCACCCCTCGCCCGCGGGTCCTAGGTGTGCCCGGGCCTCTGGGGTTAGCCCCCCAGGCGCGCCAGGGACCAGTGACCTCTGGGGCCCGCGGGTGAGCGCCCCTCGCCCGCTGGTCCCCAGTGTCCTCTGTGTCCCGAGGCTGAGCGCCCCCGGCTCAGTCCCCTCTGGGTCCTGAGGGGTGAGCGCCCCTCGCCCAGCAGTTCCCAGTGGGTCTCCTCTGGGGCCCGTGGGTGGTGCCCCTCCCTCGCCAGGGCTCAGTCTGCCCTGGGCCCTGTGGGTGAGCGCCCCTCGCCTGCCAGGGCTCAGTGTCCTCTGGGCCTGTGGGTGGGTGGGGGGGGGGACTTCCCCGTTGCCCGCCAGGGCCCAGTCTCCCCTGAGCCCTGAGGCCACCTGGCGCCTGGGGAGTGAACTGTGTGGCTGGGGTCTTTCTCTCCCACGCCGGGACGGGACACCCTCTTTGGCCGGAGGGGTGAAGAGTCCCTGTGGAGGCCGCCACCCTGGAGACTTGGAGCTAGGTGGAGAGTTCCTCCTGGCAAACACCTGGCTTTTGGCCTTCGAAGCGGCCCTGCAGGCAGCCTTGTGCTCAAAACCTGCGACCCCAAGAACACTGTTAGGGGATCTCAACTCCAAGGGCACCCAGGACCCGGATCCATCCCGCCTGACACAGCATTTTCTGGCCTTTGGGCCCATGGGGCTGTGCTCCTGTGCATGACCACAACCTGCCCGGGATGGCGGAGGTCCCTGGGGAGAGTGGATGTGGATGTCCAAGGCTTGTGGGGATCTCCTGGGACGCGCCAGCGGGCGCTCTCTGGGCCCCAGGGAAGAACCCTGTGGGACCCTTGGATCCGGAGCCACGCCCGCCTGGGCGGGAGCCTGGGAGATTGGACAGAGGACATCTCCCCACCGTCATGGAGGACCTGCTGAGACCCGGGAAAAGGGCAGCACTGTCCCACCCTGGCCCAGGTAAGGGAGACTTGGGGCTGAGGGCATCTCCGCCAAAGGTGCCCAGGACTCTGAGCCCTGTGGGTGAGCGCCCCTCGCCCACAGGCACTCATTCTCCAGGGTTGCTGCGGGTGAGCTCCCTCAGCCCCCCAGCGCCGCTCAGGCTGCTCGGGGTTCTGGGGGTGAGCGCCCCTCACCCAGCAGTGCTCCGGGCCGGCCCTGAGTGTGCAGGGGAGCCGCCCCGGCCCTGGGGGTGGGGGGCTTAGGCTTCCTTCCTTCCTGGGGGTTAGCACCCCTCCCTTCAGCAGTGCTGGGCCTGGCCTGCCGGCTGTGGGTGAGCGCCCCAGGCGGCCTGCAGTCCCCAGGGCGCTCTGGGCCCTGCTGGTGAGCGCCCCTGGGCCTTCAGTGCTCAGGGTGCTTGGGCCTGCTGCTGGTGCGCGCCTGGCGGCCCCCGCCCCAACTCCCCGCGGTCCCAGCCCTGTTCCCTTTCCCCAGGGTCCTGCTTGGCAGGGCCCCTGGGTCCCTGGCATTCCTTCTGCACTGCGTCCTGCGGGTGAGCGCCCCTCGCCCGCCAGTGCCCAGTGTCCCCAGGGTCCTGTGGGTGAGCCGCCTGCCTTGTGGGGGGGCCCAGCAGGCTTCCTTGTCCTCCGGGGCCTGCGGGTGAGCGCCCCTCGCCCGCGGGTCCTCGGTGTGCCCGGGCCTCTGGGGTTAGCCCCCCAGGCGCGCCAGGGACCAGTGACCTCTGGGGCCCGCGGGTGAGCGCCCCTCGCCCGCTGGTCCCCAGTGTCCTCTGTGTCCCGAGGCTGAGCGCCCCCGGCTCAGTCCCCTCTGGGTCCTGAGGGGTGAGCGCCCCTCGCCCAGCAGTTCCCAGTGGGTCTCCTCTGGGGCCCGTGGGTGGTGCCCCTCCCTCGCCAGGGCTCAGTCTGCCCTGGGCCCTGTGGGTGAGCGCCCCTCGCCTGCCAGGGCTCAGTGTCCTCTGGGCCTGTGGGTGGGTGGGGTGGGAAGGACTTCCCCGTTGCCCGCCAGGGCCCAGTCTCCCCTGAGCCCTGAGGCCACCTGGCGCCTGGGGAGTGAACTGTGTGGCTGGGGTCTTTCTCTCCCACGCCGGGACGGGACACCCTCTTTGGCCGGAGGGGTGAAGAGTCCCTGTGGAGGCCGCCACCCTGGAGACTTGGAGCTAGGTGGAGAGTTCCTCCTGGCAAACACCTGGCTTTTGGCCTTCGAAGCGGCCCTGCAGGCAGCCTTGTGCTCAAAACCTGCGACCCCAAGAACACTGTTAGGGGATCTCAACTCCAAGGGCACCCAGGACCCGGATCCATCCCGCCTGACACAGCATTTTCTGGCCTTTGGGCCCATGGGGCTGTGCTCCTGTGCATGACCACAACCTGCCCGGGATGGCGGAGGTCCCTGGGAAGAGTGGATGTGGATGTCCAAGGCTTGTGGGGATCTCCTGGGACGCGCCAGCGGGCGCTCTCTGGGCCCCAGGGAAGAACCCTGTGGGACCCTTGGATCCGGAGCCACGCCCGCCTGGGCGGGAGCCTGGGAGATTGGACAGAGGACATCTCCCCACCGTCATGGAGGACCTGCTGAGACCCGGGAAAAGGGCAGCACTGTCCCACCCTGGCCCAGGTAAGGGAGACTTGGGGCTGAGGGCATCTCCGCCAAAGGTGCCCAGGACTCTGAGCCCTGTGGGTGAGCGCCCCTCGCCCACAGGCACTCATTCTCCAGGGTTGCTGCGGGTGAGCTCCCTCAGCCCCCCAGCGCCGCTCAGGCTGCTCGGGGTTCTGGGGGTGAGCGCCCCTCACCCAGCAGTGCTCCGGGCCGGCCCTGAGTGTGCAGGGGAGCCGCCCCGGCCCTGGGGGTGGGGGGCTTAGGCTTCCTTCCTTCCTGGGGGTTAGCACCCCTCCCTTCAGCAGTGCTGGGCCTGGCCTGCCGGCTGTGGGTGAGCGCCCCAGGCGGCCTGCAGTCCCCAGGGCGCTCTGGGCCCTGCTGGTGAGCGCCCCTGGGCCTTCAGTGCTCAGGGTGCTTGGGCGTGCTGCTGGTGCGCGCCTGGCGGCCCCCGCCCCAACTCCCCGCGGTCCCAGCCCTGTTCCCTTTCCCCAGGGTCCTGCTTGGCAGGGCCCCTGGGTCCCTGGCATTCCTTCTGCACTGCGTCCTGCGGGTGAGCGCCCCTCGCCCGCCAGTGCCCAGTGTCCCCAGGGTCCTGTGGGTGAGCCGCCTGCCTTGTGGGGGGGCCCAGCAGGCTTCCTTGTCCTCCGGGGCCTGCGGGTGAGCGCCCCTCGCCCGCGGGTCCTCGGTGTGCCCGGGCCTCTGGGGTTAGCCCCCCAGGCGCGCCAGGGACCAGTGACCTCTGGGGCCCGCGGGTGAGCGCCCCTCGCCCGCTGGTCCCCAGTGTCCTCTGTGTCCCGAGGCTGAGCGCCCCCGGCTCAGTCCCCTCTGGGTCCTGAGGGGTGAGCGCCCCTCGCCCAGCAGTTCCCAGTGGGTCTCCTCTGGGGCCCGTGGGTGGTGCCCCTCCCTCGCCAGGGCTCAGTCTGCCCTGGGCCCTGTGGGTGAGCGCCCCTCGCCTGCCAGGGCTCAGTGTCCTCTGGGCCTGTGGGTGGGTGGGGTGGGAAGGACTTCCCCGTTGCCCGCCAGGGCCCAGTCTCCCCTGAGCCCTGAGGCCACCTGGCGCCTGGGGAGTGAACTGTGTGGCTGGGGTCTTTCTCTCCCACGCCGGGACGGGACACCCTCTTTGGCCGGAGGGGTGAAGAGTCCCTGTGGAGGCCGCCACCCTGGAGACTTGGAGCTAGGTGGAGAGTTCCTCCTGGCAAACACCTGGCTTTTGGCCTTCGAAGCGGCCCTGCAGGCAGCCTTGTGCTCAAAACCTGCGACCCCAAGAACACTGTTAGGGGATCTCAACTCCAAGGGCACCCAGGACCCGGATCCATCCCGCCTGACACAGCATTTTCTGGCCTTTGGGCCCATGGGGCTGTGCTCCTGTGCATGACCACAACCTGCCCGGGATGGCGGAGGTCCCTGGGAAGAGTGGATGTGGATGTCCAAGGCTTGTGGGGATCTCCTGGGACGCGCCAGCGGGCGCTCTCTGGGCCCCAGGGAAGAACCCTGTGGGACCCTTGGATCCGGAGCCACGCCCGCCTGGGCGGGAGCCTGGGAGATTGGACAGAGGACATCTCCCCACCGTCATGGAGGACCTGCTGAGACCCGGGAAAAGGGCAGCACTGTCCCACCCTGGCCCAGGTAAGGGAGACTTGGGGCTGAGGGCATCTCCGCCAAAGGTGCCCAGGACTCTGAGCCCTGTGGGTGAGCGCCCCTCGCCCACAGGCACTCATTCTCCAGGGTTGCTGCGGGTGAGCTCCCTCAGCCCCCCAGCGCCGCTCAGGCTGCTCGGGGTTCTGGGGGTGAGCGCCCCTCACCCAGCAGTGCTCCGGGCCGGCCCTGAGTGTGCAGGGGAGCCGCCCCGGCCCTGGGGGTGGGGGGCTTAGGCTTCCTTCCTTCCTGGGGGTTAGCACCCCTCCCTTCAGCAGTGCTGGGCCTGGCCTGCCGGCTGTGGGTGAGCGCCCCAGGCGGCCTGCAGTCCCCAGGGCGCTCTGGGCCCTGCTGGTGAGCGCCCCTGGGCCTTCAGTGCTCAGGGTGCTTGGGCGTGCTGCTGGTGCGCGCCTGGCGGCCCCCGCCCCAACTCCCCGCGGTCCCAGCCCTGTTCCCTTTCCCCAGGGTCCTGCTTGGCAGGGCCCCTGGGTCCCTGGCATTCCTTCTGCACTGCGTCCTGCGGGTGAGCGCCCCTCGCCCGCCAGTGCCCAGTGTCCCCAGGGTCCTGTGGGTGAGCCGCCTGCCTTGTGGGGGGGCCCAGCAGGCTTCCTTGTCCTCCGGGGCCTGCGGGTGAGCGCCCCTCGCCCGCGGGTCCTCGGTGTGCCCGGGCCTCTGGGGTTAGCCCCCCAGGCGCGCCAGGGACCAGTGACCTCTGGGGCCCGCGGGTGAGCGCCCCTCGCCCGCTGGTCCCCAGTGTCCTCTGTGTCCCGAGGCTGAGCGCCCCCGGCTCAGTCCCCTCTGGGTCCTGAGGGGTGAGCGCCCCTCGCCCAGCAGTTCCCAGTGGGTCTCCTCTGGGGCCCGTGGGTGGTGCCCCTCCCTCGCCAGGGCTCAGTCTGCCCTGGGCCCTGTGGGTGAGCGCCCCTCGCCTGCCAGGGCTCAGTGTCCTCTGGGCCTGTGGGTGGGTGGGGTGGGAAGGACTTCCCCGTTGCCCGCCAGGGCCCAGTCTCCCCTGAGCCCTGAGGCCACCTGGCGCCTGGGGAGTGAACTGTGTGGCTGGGGTCTTTCTCTCCCACGCCGGGACGGGACACCCTCTTTGGCCGGAGGGGTGAAGAGTCCCTGTGGAGGCCGCCACCCTGGAGACTTGGAGCTAGGTGGAGAGTTCCTCCTGGCAAACACCTGGCTTTTGGCCTTCGAAGCGGCCCTGCAGGCAGCCTTGTGCTCAAAACCTGCGACCCCAAGAACACTGTTAGGGGATCTCAACTCCAAGGGCACCCAGGACCCGGATCCATCCCGCCTGACACAGCATTTTCTGGCCTTTGGGCCCATGGGGCTGTGCTCCTGTGCATGACCACAACCTGCCCGGGATGGCGGAGGTCCCTGGGAAGAGTGGATGTGGATGTCCAAGGCTTGTGGGGATCTCCTGGGACGCGCCAGCGGGCGCTCTCTGGGCCCCAGGGAAGAACCCTGTGGGACCCTTGGATCCGGAGCCACGCCCGCCTGGGCGGGAGCCTGGGAGATTGGACAGAGGACATCTCCCCACCGTCATGGAGGACCTGCTGAGACCCGGGAAAAGGGCAGCACTGTCCCACCCTGGCCCAGGTAAGGGAGACTTGGGGCTGAGGGCATCTCCGCCAAAGGTGCCCAGGACTCTGAGCCCTGTGGGTGAGCGCCCCTCGCCCACAGGCACTCATTCTCCAGGGTTGCTGCGGGTGAGCTCCCTCAGCCCCCCAGCGCCGCTCAGGCTGCTCGGGGTTCTGGGGGTGAGCGCCCCTCACCCAGCAGTGCTCCGGGCCGGCCCTGAGTGTGCAGGGGAGCCGCCCCGGCCCTGGGGGTGGGGGGCTTAGGCTTCCTTCCTTCCTGGGGGTTAGCACCCCTCCCTTCAGCAGTGCTGGGCCTGGCCTGCTGGCTGTGGGTGAGCGCCCCAGGCGGCCTGCAGTCCCCAGGGCGCTCTGGGCCCTGCTGGTGAGCGCCCCTGGGCCTTCAGTGCTCAGGGTGCTTGGGCCTGCTGCTGGTGCGCGCCTGGCGGCCCCCGCCCCAACTCCCCGCGGTCCCAGCCCTGTTCCCTTTCCCCAGGGTCCTGCTTGGCAGGGCCCCTGGGTCCCTGGCATTCCTTCTGCACTGCGTCCTGCGGGTGAGCGCCCCTCGCCCGCCAGTGCCCAGTGTCCCCAGGGTCCTGTGGGTGAGCCGCCTGCCTTGTGGGGGGGCCCAGCAGGCTTCCTTGTCCTCCGGGGCCTGCGGGTGAGCGCCCCTCGCCCGCGGGTCCTCGGTGTGCCCGGGCCTCTGGGGTTAGCCCCCCAGGCGCGCCAGGGACCAGTGACCTCTGGGGCCCGCGGGTGAGCGCCCCTCGCCCGCTGGTCCCCAGTGTCCTCTGTGTCCCGAGGCTGAGCAGCCCCGGCTCAGTACCCTCTGGGTCCTGAGGGGTGAGCGCCCCTCGCCCAGCAGTTCCCAGTGGGTCTCCTCTGGGGCCCGTGGGTGGTGCCCCTCCCTCGCCAGGGCTCAGTCTGCCCTGGGCCCTGTGGGTGAGCGCCCCTCGCCTGCCAGGGCTCAGTGTCCTCTGGGCCTGTGGGTGGGTGGGGTGGGAAGGACTTCCCCGTTGCCCGCCAGGGCCCAGTCTCCCCTGAGCCCTGAGGCCACCTGGCGCCTGGGGAGTGAACTGTGTGGCTGGGGTCTTTCTCTCCCACGCCGGGACGGGACACCCTCTTTGGCCGGAGGGGTGAAGAGTCCCTGTGGAGGCCGCCACCCTGGAGACTTGGAGCTAGGTGGAGAGTTCCTCCTGGCAAACACCTGGCTTTTGGCCTTCGAAGCGGCCCTGCAGGCAGCCTTGTGCTCAAAACCTGCGACCCCAAGAACACTGTTAGGGGATCTCAACTCCAAGGGCACCCAGGACCCGGATCCATCCCGCCTGACACAGCATTTTCTGGCCTTTGGGCCCATGGGGCTGTGCTCCTGTGCATGACCACAACCTGCCCGGGATGGCGGAGGTCCCTGGGAAGAGTGGATGTGGATGTCCAAGGCTTGTGGGGATCTCCTGGGACGCGCCAGCGGGCGCTCTCTGGGCCCCAGGGAAGAACCCTGTGGGACCCTTGGATCCGGAGCCACGCCCGCCTGGGCGGGAGCCTGGGAGATTGGACAGAGGACATCTCCCCACCGTCATGGAGGACCTGCTGAGACCCGGGAAAAGGGCAGCACTGTCCCACCCTGGCCCAGGTAAGGGAGACTTGGGGCTGAGGGCATCTCCGCCAAAGGTGCCCAGGACTCTGAGCCCTGTGGGTGAGCGCCCCTCGCCCACAGGCACTCATTCTCCAGGGTTGCTGCGGGTGAGCTCCCTCAGCCCCCCAGCGCCGCTCAGGCTGCTCGGGGTTCTGGGGGTGAGCGCCCCTCACCCAGCAGTGCTCCGGGCCGGCCCTGAGTGTGCAGGGGAGCCGCCCCGGCCCTGGGGGTGGGGGGCTTAGGCTTCCTTCCTTCCTGGGGGTTAGCACCCCTCCCTTCAGCAGTGCTGGGCCTGGCCTGCCGGCTGTGGGTGAGCGCCCCAGGCGGCCTGCAGTCCCCAGGGCGCTCTGGGCCCTGCTGGTGAGCGCCCCTGGGCCTTCAGTGCTCAGGGTGCTTGGGCGTGCTGCTGGTGCGCGCCTGGCGGCCCCCGCCCCAACTCCCCGCGGTCCCAGCCCTGTTCCCTTTCCCCAGGGTCCTGCTTGGCAGGGCCCCTGGGTCCCTGGCATTCCTTCTGCACTGCGTCCTGCGGGTGAGCGCCCCTCGCCCGCCAGTGCCCAGTGTCCCCAGGGTCCTGTGGGTGAGCCGCCTGCCTTGTGGGGGGGCCCAGCAGGCTTCCTTGTCCTCCGGGGCCTGCGGGTGAGCGCCCCTCGCCCGCGGGTCCTCGGTGTGCCCGGGCCTCTGGGGTTAGCCCCCCAGGCGCGCCAGGGACCAGTGACCTCTGGGGCCCGCGGGTGAGCGCCCCTCGCCCGCTGGTCCCCAGTGTCCTCTGTGTCCCGAGGCTGAGCAGCCCCGGCTCAGTACCCTCTGGGTCCTGAGGGGTGAGCGCCCCTCGCCCAGCAGTTCCCAGTGGGTCTCCTCTGGGGCCCGTGGGTGGTGCCCCTCCCTCGCCAGGGCTCAGTCTGCCCTGGGCCCTGTGGGTGAGCGCCCCTCGCCTGCCAGGGCTCAGTGTCCTCTGGGCCTGTGGGTGGGTGGGGTGGGAAGGACTTCCCCGTTGCCCGCCAGGGCCCAGTCTCCCCTGAGCCCTGAGGCCACCTGGCGCCTGGGGAGTGAACTGTGTGGCTGGGGTCTTTCTCTCCCACGCCGGGACGGGACACCCTCTTTGGCCGGAGGGGTGAAGAGTCCCTGTGGAGGCCGCCACCCTGGAGACTTGGAGCTAGGTGGAGAGTTCCTCCTGGCAAACACCTGGCTTTTGGCCTTCGAAGCGGCCCTGCAGGCAGCCTTGTGCTCAAAACCTGCGACCCCAAGAACACTGTTAGGGGATCTCAACTCCAAGGGCACCCAGGACCCGGATCCATCCCGCCTGACACAGCATTTTCTGGCCTTTGGGCCCATGGGGCTGTGCTCCTGTGCATGACCACAACCTGCCCGGGATGGCGGAGGTCCCTGGGAAGAGTGGATGTGGATGTCCAAGGCTTGTGGGGATCTCCTGGGACGCGCCAGCGGGCGCTCTCTGGGCCCCAGGGAAGAACCCTGTGGGACCCTTGGATCCGGAGCCACGCCCGCCTGGGCGGGAGCCTGGGAGATTGGACAGAGGACATCTCCCCACCGTCATGGAGGACCTGCTGAGACCCGGGAAAAGGGCAGCACTGTCCCACCCTGGCCCAGGTAAGGGAGACTTGGGGCTGAGGGCATCTCCGCCAAAGGTGCCCAGGACTCTGAGCCCTGTGGGTGAGCGCCCCTCGCCCACAGGCACTCATTCTCCAGGGTTGCTGCGGGTGAGCTCCCTCAGCCCCCCAGCGCCGCTCAGGCTGCTCGGGGTTCTGGGGGTGAGCGCCCCTCACCCAGCAGTGCTCCGGGCCGGCCCTGAGTGTGCAGGGGAGCCGCCCCGGCCCTGGGGGTGGGGGGCTTAGGCTTCCTTCCTTCCTGGGGGTTAGCACCCCTCCCTTCAGCAGTGCTGGGCCTGGCCTGCTGGCTGTGGGTGAGCGCCCCAGGCGGCCTGCAGTCCCCAGGGCGCTCTGGGCCCTGCTGGTGAGCGCCCCTGGGCCTTCAGTGCTCAGGGTGCTTGGGCGTGCTGCTGGTGCGCGCCTGGCGGCCCCCGCCCCAACTCCCCGCGGTCCCAGCCCTGTTCCCTTTCCCCAGGGTCCTGCTTGGCAGGGCCCCTGGGTCCCTGGCATTCCTTCTGCACTGCGTCCTGCGGGTGAGCGCCCCTCGCCCGCCAGTGCCCAGTGTCCCCAGGGTCCTGTGGGTGAGCCGCCTGCCTTGTGGGGGGGCCCAGCAGGCTTCCTTGTCCTCCGGGGCCTGCGGGTGAGCGCCCCTCGCCCGCGGGTCCTCGGTGTGCCCGGGCCTCTGGGGTTAGCCCCCCAGGCGCGCCAGGGACCAGTGACCTCTGGGGCCCGCGGGTGAGCGCCCCTCGCCCGCTGGTCCCCAGTGTCCTCTGTGTCCCGAGGCTGAGCGCCCCCGGCTCAGTCCCCTCTGGGTCCTGAGGGGTGAGCGCCCCTCGCCCAGCAGTTCCCAGTGGGTCTCCTCTGGGGCCCGTGGGTGGTGCCCCTCCCTCGCCAGGGCTCAGTCTGCCCTGGGCCCTGTGGGTGAGCGCCCCTCGCCTGCCAGGGCTCAGTGTCCTCTGGGCCTGTGGGTGGGTGGGGTGGGAAGGACTTCCCCGTTGCCCGCCAGGGCCCAGTCTCCCCTGAGCCCTGAGGCCACCTGGCGCCTGGGGAGTGAACTGTGTGGCTGGGGTCTTTCTCTCCCACGCCGGGACGGGACACCCTCTTTGGCCGGAGGGGTGAAGAGTCCCTGTGGAGGCCGCCACCCTGGAGACTTGGAGCTAGGTGGAGAGTTCCTCCTGGCAAACACCTGGCTTTTGGCCTTCGAAGCGGCCCTGCAGGCAGCCTTGTGCTCAAAACCTGCGACCCCAAGAACACTGTTAGGGGATCTCAACTCCAAGGGCACCCAGGACCCGGATCCATCCCGCCTGACACAGCATTTTCTGGCCTTTGGGCCCATGGGGCTGTGCTCCTGTGCATGACCACAACCTGCCCGGGATGGCGGAGGTCCCTGGGAAGAGTGGATGTGGATGTCCAAGGCTTGTGGGGATCTCCTGGGACGCGCCAGCGGGCGCTCTCTGGGCCCCAGGGAAGAACCCTGTGGGACCCTTGGATCCGGAGCCACGCCCGCCTGGGCGGGAGCCTGGGAGATTGGACAGAGGACATCTCCCCACCGTCATGGAGGACCTGCTGAGACCCGGGAAAAGGGCAGCACTGTCCCACCCTGGCCCAGGTAAGGGAGACTTGGGGCTGAGGGCATCTCCGCCAAAGGTGCCCAGGACTCTGAGCCCTGTGGGTGAGCGCCCCTCGCCCACAGGCACTCATTCTCCAGGGTTGCTGCGGGTGAGCTCCCTCAGCCCCCCAGCGCCGCTCAGGCTGCTCGGGGTTCTGGGGGTGAGCGCCCCTCACCCAGCAGTGCTCCGGGCCGGCCCTGAGTGTGCAGGGGAGCCGCCCCGGCCCTGGGGGTGGGGGGCTTAGGCTTCCTTCCTTCCTGGGGGTTAGCACCCCTCCCTTCAGCAGTGCTGGGCCTGGCCTGCCGGCTGTGGGTGAGCGCCCCAGGCGGCCTGCAGTCCCCAGGGCGCTCTGGGCCCTGCTGGTGAGCGCCCCTGGGCCTTCAGTGCTCAGTGTGCTTGGGCGTGCTGCTGGTGCGCGCCTGGCGGCCCCCGCCCCAACTCCCCGGGGTCCCAGCCCTGTTCCCTTTCCCCAGGGTCCTGCTTGGCAGGGCCCCTGGGTCCCTGGCATTCCTTCTGCACTGCGTCCTGCGGGTGAGCGCCCCTCGCCCGCCAGTGCCCAGTGTCCCCAGGGTCCTGTGGGTGAGCCGCCTGCCTTGTGGGGGGGCCCAGCAGGCTTCCTTGTCCTCCGGGGCCTGCGGGTGAGCGCCCCTCGCCCGCGGGTCCTCGGTGTGCCCGGGCCTCTGGGGTTAGCCCCCCAGGCGCGCCAGGGACCAGTGACCTCTGGGGCCCGCGGGTGAGCGCCCCTCGCCCGCTGGTCCCCAGTGTCCTCTGTGTCCCGAGGCTGAGCGCCCCCGGCTCAGTCCCCTCTGGGTCCTGAGGGGTGAGCGCCCCTCGCCCAGCAGTTCCCAGTGGGTCTCCTCTGGGGCCCGTGGGTGGTGCCCCTCCCTCGCCAGGGCTCAGTCTGCCCTGGGCCCTGTGGGTGAGCGCCCCTCGCCTGCCAGGGCTCAGTGTCCTCTGGGCCTGTGGGTGGGTGGGGTGGGAAGGACTTCCCCGTTGCCCGCCAGGGCCCAGTCTCCCCTGAGCCCTGAGGCCACCTGGCGCCTGGGGAGTGAACTGTGTGGCTGGGGTCTTTCTCTCCCACGCCGGGACGGGACACCCTCTTTGGCCGGAGGGGTGAAGAGTCCCTGTGGAGGCCGCCACCCTGGAGACTTGGAGCTAGGTGGAGAGTTCCTCCTGGCAAACACCTGGCTTTTGGCCTTCGAAGCGGCCCTGCAGGCAGCCTTGTGCTCAAAACCTGCGACCCCAAGAACACTGTTAGGGGATCTCAACTCCAAGGGCACCCAGGACCCGGATCCATCCCACCTGACACAGCCTTTTCTGGCCTTTGGACCAGAGTTTTGGCAGAGAACATCTTTCCACCGTTATGGAGGACCTGCTGAGACCCGGGAAAAAGGCACCACTGTCCCACCGTGGCCCAGATAAGGGACACTTGGGGCTGAGGGCATCTCTGCCAAAGGTGCCCAGGACTCTGAACCCTGTGGGTGAGTCTCTTTAGTGTCCTGAGGGTGAGTGCCCTCCTGCTCAAGGGTAAGTCTCTCCTTGTTTTGAGGGTGAGTGCCCCTCGCTCACCAGTGCTCAATGTCTCTTGCTTACTGTGGTTGTGCGCTCTTTGCTAGACTCCTCTTGGTTCTCTGTGTCTGAGCCTCTTTCTCACCAATGTTTAGGTCCTCTGGGTCCTTTGTCCCCATCCCATCTGTCTTCACTGCAGTTGTCCCTTGGTGTCTTGCTGGTGAGCACAACCCTCTCGCTAGTGTTAACTTCCTTATGAGAATATGGTGAGTGTTTTTCTTCCAGTGTTTTCAGTGGGCACCCTTCTTCTTTGTTTTCGAGTATTTCCTTTTTTGATTGGTTTAATTTTTTAATTTCTTTTCTTTTCTTTTTTTCTGTAGAGCTGGTTATGTGCTTTGTTTGGGGCTTTGAATTTCTTGGCTGCCTCTCGTGAGGGGCATGGCTACTCTACATGTGTAGCTGACCTTCATGTCCCCAGCTTGTGATGCTTCCTGGAGACATTTGGGCGTCCTGGCTGGGTTGTTCTGTCCTCTCCTTTAGTGGATAGATCTGTGGCTGCTGACAGACTGTTGCGTGGTACCTTTCCACACTGTGCCAGAGCTGTGGTCTTGAGGTTTAGAGCCCCTGAGGTAGACATTTCCTGCCCCCAACCCTGAGCCTCCTTTTGCACAGGCAGCCTCCTTCCCAGGGGCCTCCCTAAGGAAAGCCTGGAAACGGGGTCTCTGCCCTCATCCCAGGTCCTCTTCTTTACTGGGCTCTCATTCACTCTGATGACAGCCACTGTTAGCTTCACGGTCTGCCTACTCAGCCACCTGGACTCTTTTGAGTATTTCCTTTTTGGCTTGTTTTTTTGTAGAGCTTGTTCTATGGTTCCTTTTGGGATCTTGAGATACTGGGAGTTTGAATTTCTTGGCCTCCTCTTGTGTGGTGCATGGCTGCTCTAAATGTGTAGCTGACCTTCATGTCCCCAGCTTGTGATGGTTCCTGGAGACATTTGGCTGTCCTGGCTGTTCCTTCCTGGAAGAAGTGTTGGGGTTTGAGAGTGGGTTCTTCTTCCCCATCTTGAGTTCCAGCATTTTGGGGACATACTCGCCATGTTCTGCTCTGTGCCCAGTGGGAGGAGCAGCACTGAGGAGAGGAACAAGAGCTCCAGGCCTAGCAGGTGAGTGGGGAAAGGATCTGAGTGGGGTGGGCCTGGGCCTTGCTTTGTTCTCTCCCCCAGTGGTGCGCCATGCCCTGTAGCCCTCCTGGGACTTCAGAGGCCCCCAGTGGGCCCCTCCCTGGACCCCACCTGTGGTTCCATTGGATGTCAATCAGCAGGCTTTCTGAAGAGCACTTGTGTGCTCATTATTAACTTCACTGGTACAGAGGATGTGACACACACTTCACAAATCATCTTAAAATAAACCTCTCTCGATTGTAAATTCCACAGATCAAGGGCTTTTCACTAAATGCTTCAGTTCTGGCTGGACTTTTGTATCTGTAGCCAGCTGATGGTTGCCACAGAACCATCATGGACAAGATCAATCTCATAGCAAATGCTCCATGCTATCTAATTCAAGAAGAGAATTTGCTTGTGCTATTCACTGGCTGATAGTTGAGTGTAGTTCTGACAAGAATGTTGGTTGATAATTTCATTGATACATAAGACAAAAACAAAGCAAGCAGAACATTCATGTGCATTGCACTACTTTGTTAGGGCAAAGGTGTGTTCTTGGTTGAATGGATGCTAGTGTTGAGTACTGGAAGTGTAGTTCAACACACTTTTGTAGCTATTCATAATGGAATAGCTACAGACATAAACATTCCTGCATTATTAACCTTTTCTCCATCTCATCATTAAATTGAGACAATGAACAAAACAGCAAACCAGCCTGCAACAGGTGGTGATTGCTGATTTTCCTTTTGTAGATGCCTCATGCGACCCGTACTCTGCATGGCCAGGGAGGGACCTGGAGTAGAGCAGCGCCATGATTGCAACTGAACATGACTCAGGTGAATCCTGAGTATGGGTGTTAGCAAGACTCGGTGGAGAGATCTCCAGGTCGTAAGCCATGAGAACAGGAGGGAACAGGCGGCCCAGAGTCTGGTCCTAGCAGCATAGGGTGGGCTGAAATGTCCAAATGTGAGCCCTGCCATGGCCGAGCATGGCTTCTACACACATGTTCCCATGCACATGGCATTGAAGGAGGATGCAGCAGAGCTGGGAGGGTTTGGGGCCACGGGCCAGCTCTGTCCTAGAGCCCAACTGTGAAGGCTAATACCCCCTTGCTGTCTCCCCTGCTTCCATCCAGCTTCCAGGGCTGCTCTCCCTCCCCAGGCTTCTCCTGGCCCTCTGGTCCCTCCAAATGACTCTTCTCCTGGAGCCTCCACCACTGCTTCCCTCTAGAAAAACCCAAACCAAAGATCACAGCTTGGCTTGGGCTCTACAGGCCTCCTCTGAACCTGAAGTTAGAGTTTAAGAAAACCATATATACTTTCATTCAGAGCAACCAACAGGGACTTTCAGGAGAAAAAGAAACCGCTGAAAACTGAGAGATTGGGCAAACGCATCCACCTTAGTAGGGCTTTAGAATCTGGCACTCAGAAACATAAATAAAAGCAAAGCCACCCTCTGATCAGCAAAGACATTTCTTAAAATCAAGTGTCACTGAGGATGAGTTGAAATGGATATTTTCAAATAAACTACAGGCCAAAAAGCCAGTAGGACGTATATGGAAAGTAAGTTCATAACTGGACCAGCACACAATCCAGCCTCAACACACATGCCTTGGGCTCAATAATGCAGATGGAACAATCAGAAGGAACTCTGGCTCACTTGTCCACTTCTAGAAATTGTAAAGCACTTGAAAAGGGGCAGGAGGAAGTGTTTATCCAGTAAGGCAGGATGCGCCCATGAAATGGGCAGTGCAGTGTGATAAGAAAATTCTTTTTCAGACCAAGGGAGGAAACACTGTGTGATGAGGAATGAAGGTGAAGGAGCTGAGAAGCTGGACAGAGTGGGAAGAACATGGTGCAGCTGCACAGAAGGCCACAGGGAGCAGGAACAGATCCAGCTGTCAGATGGCCTCAGGACAAGGCACCCCCTCTCTGCACAGTTCTGGTTCGGAAGTTTTGACCTTGGTCCATAGGTATGTGTCTGTGGAATACGACGCGTACATTCATTAGCTGGGTCTTTGGGGGTGTGGGGGAAGGTCTACTTGTCTACTAGATGGTATATAGCAGCCTTTCCCACACAGGCCTCTGCCCTGGCCACTTGCCCTTGCCTCTAGATTCCTGCACTGCTGCCTGCCACTCTCTGCAGCTCTCTTCCAGTAGCCCTGGAGCATTCTTGTGCAAGGCTCCATCCCTCAGCAGTGCCCTGGCCAGGCTGGCAGGCCACCCTCAAGAAGGGCACAGCCACAGAGCTGGCACCATCACCCTCCAGAATAAGCAGGGCCCTCTCTTGAGCTGCAGGACTGGCCTCTGCCCCAGCACCCAACTCAAGGCGTGTTACTGAGCCTTCTTTTGCAGGGGGAGACAGGCAGTAGGATTGGAGAGGAAGAGAGAGAGGATGTGAGCATAGAGCAAGTCGGCTGCGTGGGAGCAGGAACTGAGGGGCACTTGGAAGGAACGTCATAGGTCCAGTCCAACTTGAAAAGGCACAAGGGTAGGAAGAGCTTCTGGCTCCATCCTGGGGTAAAACTGGGGAGTAAAGAGCTTTCCTAAGTTGAGAGCTTTTTTCCTGCCCTCAGTCAGCAGGATGCTCGACATACCTGATGTCATGGACCACCTGCCTCAAGTCTGTAAGGGAGCAGGGATCCCCTCAGTTTCCAAATGGCAGAGGTGCTCAGGGGATTGATGTGACTTTGTCAGTGGAACCCAAGCAATGAGGGGCAGAGAAGGTACCAGAATCCAGGCCCATCTGCCCCCGGGCCCAGCTCTGTGTGGTACTAGCAGCACCCTCCAAGGGAAGGATGCAGACAGGGGCCGGTTAAGGAGAGGCCGAGTCCTGTCCTGTGGCCTATGAGGCTGTTCTGCCTGACTGTTCCAGTGAGGTGACAGGCACTGTCTACCAAGCAGCTGTCCCCAAGAGAGCCCCATGGGTTGGTGGGCTCGTTCAGAGACTTGGACATACCTAGACTGAAGTTAAATCGAGGAGCACACAGAAGCCTGTGTAAACAGAGTAGGATAAGTCACAAGGCCAAGGGTCCATACAAGACTAAAAGCCCAGAACAAGTCCAGGCTGAGCTGAGCCAGGTCAAGACAAAACAAATGCCAAGATAAAGACCAGGGCAACCCCATCCTAGACACATCTGAGCCAAGCTCAGCTGAAGCGGGCAGGCAGTAGGACCAGGCATGTTGAGGCAGGGACAGGCGTGGTGTGGTGGGTACTCGCTTCCTCCACAGGCAGGTCTGGAGTCATCCTGGATCCTAATGTTGGCTCTTGGCACATCAGTGTGTGGATGCAGATTGTGCTCCTGACCAGGCCTGAGATGATGGGTCTAGTCCATAGATGAAAGGGACAGACTGATGGGGGGACCATAACTAGAGAAAAGATCTGATCCCCATGGCTTGAGGGATGACACTGACCTGAGAGGTTCTTGTTTCTGCCCTTCCAGGGAAGAAGTGGCTGTAGTGACAGGTAACACAAGCCATCCCCACACGGAAAGGCAGCCTTGGCTCTTTTGGAAAATCCGGACTGCAGATGTCCCCTGCCCTCTAAGACAATGGTCTTGCTCAGCCCTGCCATGTGGAAAGGAGGCGAAGGCCAATGCAGCTGTGGTCAGAGGTGGAGTGGAGGCGTCTACCAAGTGCCTCCTGATCAGCTTTAACAGCGGAGTGCTCAAGGTTTGGCTGCTTCTGCTGGCCTCCATCTCCCTGCTCACAGACCGCAGAGACGCCCACCTGGCTCCGGGGCTGAGGTCTCCTGTGTGTCTCCATGCAGCCCACCGCTTCCTCCTGCTCTCACATTCTCCACCTTCCCCAATGATGTGTGCTGTTTTGTAACACAATAAAGATAGAATTTAATTGCAGATAAAATGTTTTCCCAAAGACCCTGAGTGTGAGTTTGTAGCCATGGTCACTGGGTCACTGTGCTGATGCCTCATTGACCCCACATCTGGGACCTCCGGGAGCCTATTCCTGATCACAGATGGACTCCCAGCTAGAACTGCAGGATCCACACTTTTGAAGGGGGAGGATGAGGCACAGGAGGTGCAGGAGCTCTGAGATCTACCATTAGAGAAAGTATCTGGGTTTTGGCATTGCATTCAGGTATAGGTAGCCCAAGGGTGAATGAGGAGAGTATGGGGGCTCAGATGGCAAAGTTCTCCATGCACACAGGTTGGGGAGGATGGGGAGGATGGGGAGGATGGGGAATGAGAGGGGAGGTGGGTCTGAGCACATGCTATGAGCCCATGTCCTCACAGACTTCCTCAGTGACCTTCATGGTGGACACCCACAGAACCCTGGAGAAAAGTAGGGTCCTGGGAACTTGCACAGGACAGTGACTGCAGCCAGGGAGCCTGGAGCCTGGGGCTGGGCAGGAGGCCACATGCTGACCAGGCCTGCTCCACACTGAAAGCCCTCCCAGTGCTGCACCTGGCAGACCCAAGGCAGGTGCTTCAGGACTCAGGTAAATGCTTAGCCTGGGAACCACTCTTTCTAAGCCTGTTTTGTTGCTCAAATTTGGCAAAAATTTGGTCTTTTGACACTCTTAACAGTCTGTCCCTTTCCGTTTGACAAGATCATTTAGATCAGTCTAAATGATGGGAAAAGTCATCCTAGTGACATGGGCTCAGATCACTTGTTGGATAATCAGTAATGTCTTCAGAAAAAATTATTCAGAGATGCGGGAATTGTCAAAATGAAGATGGCCCAAACCAGGTGTTGTCAAGGCTTTGGAGCAGGATTCCCATGTCCTCCACTAGGTGGAGCCAGTGGACGTCTTTGCAGGTTGGCTTTTTCACTCTCAAGGTTTGGGTGCCCTTGAGGGGATCCTCAGCATCAACCTTCAATAAAGGGCCAGATGACATGGAGCTCGACATCCCTTAGGACTGTGGGATGGACAAGATGGAGGACAGTGCACCGATCAATTAAAATCAGAAAATTTCAAAGAAAAGCTCCTAGTTATTTTCTCTCAGTCCCTGCCATTTCCTGCCATGTCCCAGTTCCCTGCAGGCTAGCATTCCTTGACCAGGATGGAAGCATTTGCCAGGCCAAAGCCCTGGCTCAGGAAGAAAAGTAGGGCTGGAGGGAACTGACCATGCTCCTTAGGAGTGTCCCCAGGGCCTACCCATCTGTGTCCCCAGGCTTCCTTCCTGTAGGTGGCAGTGTTTCTGTGGGACAGGCAGATGCAGGTCAGCTTCTTCCACTGTTTTGGCCAAATTGTGATTAAATTCATTTTTCCTTTTTACGTTGTCTTCTCCTGGTTCTGATGTTGGCCAATATCCCAGTCAATCAGCAGGGACTGCAGATTCTTGGGCCCCAGGAATACAAAAGTTCTTCTCCTGTGCCTATGACCCTGCTGGGACTCCCAAGTGTCCCCAGGCTACTGACCTTGGGGCCCTCACTGAGGTGCTGTCCATGTTCCCTGCACATCCAGTGGCCATGAGCAGCCTGGACCTGCAGTGTCTGAGCTTCCAGGGTCTCTTCAGTCCCCTCCTGGACTCCCCACGTTTCTTCCCTTCTCCTCCTCTGCCAGACTCCCACAGCAAGTCCTCCTGAGGGCAGGCCCCACCTTCCCAGGCCACCCCAGCTGCTCCTGGGCTTTGGGGCAGGTCACTGGGGCACAGTCAGGGTTGGAGGGAGATTCCAGAGAGGAGGGCCTCTGAGCCCTACCCTGGAGGGCTACCCTTCTGCCCCCCATCTGCTCTGAGAGCTCTGTGCCTTTCCTGCTGTTTCCAAGGCCTGGAGTCACTTATGGCCTAGACCAGATGGATGAAGAGGCTGGGGGAGGCCATGCCATCCAGGAGGCAGGGAAGGTTCTGGCTGAGACAGACACTGGGGTAGCCATGGGGATGGCAAGTGAAACAGGAAATGTCAGGTGTCTCTCCTGCCCTTTATATTCAACTCACCCCTGAAGTGGCAGCCCTCATGCTTTCCCCACAGGGTGAAGATCGGGCAACCCCACAGGCCCTGGACCTGCCTCAGCAGAAAGGGCACTGGTGGGATCTGGGTTTCATAGAAACAAGAATAATTGTTTAGTGTAGGTGTGTCTCATGCAGCAAGAGGAGTGAGTCCCAGCAGGACTGCCTGGAGGACACAGTGCCCCACAGGCCCATGTGTTAAAGGCCAGTCCCCAGATGGTGCTTCTGCAAGGTGGTGGAACTCAGGAGGTCAGGCCTAGTGGGAGGTTTCATTCAAGTCACCCTGTTTCTTCTTTTTTTCTCTCTTGCATCCCAGACATGAGTTGTGAAGTTGGCTCTGCCCTGGTCTCCTCCATGACATGCTGTCTCACCACAGGCCCCAAATAGAATAGAGGATCAATAAAACAATTTTTTTTCTTGAAAGATTAACAAGATTGATAAGCCCCTATGCAAACACAACAAAGAGAAAAACATAGAAAAGCCATGATCATAAAAGTAGGGATGAAAGAGGAGAAATCACCACAGATATCACAAAAATTCAGCAAATCATTAAGGACTATTTTGAAAACTTTTACTCCAATACACTGAAAAAACCTAGAAGTGGATACATTTCTAGATAAGTTGCTCTGAGGACTGAGAATGTGTAGGTGCAGAAGAAAGATCTGTCAAAACTGAATCAAGAGGAAAAAGAAAACCTAAGCAGACAAATAACTTATAGTGAGATAGAGGAGGTAGAGAGACAGATTAAAAGACTCTCACAGGCTAGGGTTGTGGCTCAGTGGTGGAGCGTTTGCCTAGCATGCCTGAGGCACTGAGTTTAATTATTAGTACCACATACTAATAAATGTGGGATAAGGTGTGCCAGGGTGTACTGTGAAGCCATTCAGCTCTTAAAGGCACCTGCGCCCCCCCCCCAAAAGAAAAGAAAGAATGAAAAAATGCAGTATTGTTGACATTCCTTCTTCAAGGCTGAGTGAACTGTATCCTCTGTTCTGGGTGGAGGCCAGAGGGATGGGCTGTCATCCAGGCCACCAGGCCTGTAAGCAATACTTGATGTCTGTATCAATTGTTTTTTTCCCTGTGATCTTGGTTCCAAACACAGAATTGTCACCCCATTCTCATCAGTGGTGCTGACCCTTGTAAGTTGTAATTTATAGTTATATTCTTAATGGTTTGTTTTTTTAATGTGTGTGTGAAGCTATGTTCAAGAAAGGGATCATAGAAAGAGTGAACATATCTTAATCTCATTGAAGAAATGCCTTTTGGATTTCTAATAAATATTTATTTTGCCGGTTATGGCCACATTTTATTCTTGGTATGTGAATGTGAAGACTGACTAGAAATCCTGGAGTATTCCTTAACAGAAATGGATATGAGGAAGGCCAGTTTTTGGACCAAAAACATTATTGGTCCCAGTTCAGGGCCAGCATGCTGTAAGACATGTGACCTTCACATACTGTCTACACTTCAATGTGCATGCATGTCCAGGATTCTATCTGAACCACTCAGCAACTGTGGAAGCAGCTCGAGTAAAGGATTCACAGTCAGATGGTGTTAGTGGTTCAGGCCACAAGATGCCCATGCAGTGCTCTACCCATCTGGCCCTGCTGGCTCTCAGCTTATTTTGCATGGCTACAACCCCATGGCTCCACCAGGAGACCAATGGACCAAATCTTCTTATCTGACTTACAGGATTCTCATGAGGAGACAATGGAAGAATGAGCATGAAAGAGCTGCTAGTGTTACTATCTTTATTGCCCATCAGCCCAACTCATATGTGTGAGCATTTTTATTCTTTTTAAAATTTGTTCTAATTAGTTATGCATGAAAGTAGAATGCATTTTGACATTGTACACAAATGGAATACAACTTCTCATTAGTTATTTCATAAAGACGATTATTTTCAACCTGATTCTTCCCATACTGCTTTATCTTGTGGAAAGTGTGACCAATTTATTAAGTGAAATACTGCATTTGGTGAATTATTTTCTGGATTTAAATGATTCCCAGAATATCTTCCTTCACTGAGGCAAGTCTTATTGAGGGGCCAAGAAAAGGCTATTTTTCCGAGCACTGCATACCTGAAATCTCAGTGGCTTAGGAGGCTGAGGTGGGAGCATTGGGAGTTCAAAGCCAGCCTCAGCAATTTAGCAAGGCCCTAAGCAACTCAGTGAGACCCTGTCTCTAAATAAAATATAAAAAAAGGCATAGGGATGTGGATCAGTGGTAAAGCACCCATGGTTTCAATGCCTGGTATCCCCCCCCGCAAAAAAAATGCTGTTGAACACAATCACATCTTAGAATAAATAGGTTTTAGCTCAGGATCTAGGAATAGGCCATTCATGGGAACATTCTGGGTAGGCTGATAGAAAAAGGGTGGAAACCCTTCTTGGAGGATATATTTCTGGGAATGGGACACCTGGGTCAATGGTCATGAACATTTTTATGGCACATGATACTGTGAAAAATGAACTGCCAAAATGGTCACAGCAGTTTTTTTCAGCTTTTGAAATAATAGGCTATCCTCTATAGCTCTTTCATTTGTGTGTTATCTTCATAAGATAGTTTTATAGGTTCAGTATTATATCCCAGTTTAATAGGTGGGGAAATTGAGACCTGGAGTAAATGGCATGAGATGCAAAGGTCATGATTTTTCCTGGCCTGAAGATCCAAGTTCTATGAAGTTTAATTAGGCTGGTATCAAGAAAGACCACTTTTTTTTAACTGTTCCAGGCCGTTTCTCTGACAATGCAGCAACATTTTGCAGAAAGGAAGGGATACAATGCAATTCTATAAAAATGTATCTCACCTGCTGTGTGTGAGGACTTAGAACTAATTCAATAAAAATTAGACATCCAATATGCCCAATGATAGAGGAGACAAATATAAAAGAGAAATTTCTTTCCTTAAAAATGGTGGAAGGAGGGGGAAGGATGTGAACACTGAGTGCCTATAACATGCCATGCATCTTACCCACAGAGTCTTATTTAATCCTTACAATACCCCAGTGGTTACTCTAGTTCCTTCATCAGTTCTATTTTCCAGTAGTTATTTCAAAGCTGTCATTCTTGACCCCATTTCTCTGTAAAAACCTATAGGTAGTTTAATCTCCTACTTAGTAGTGAAAATAGAAGCCATCAGATGGAAACACCTTCAACTTTTGACCACCAAACCTACAAAGTTATCTGTATTCACACCCACAGCATTAAAATATTCTGTCAGGGGACCCTCTCTACTTCCTTGAGATTTCTTATGCTATTTCATAATTGTGAAATTTATTTCTCCACTTAACAGATCCTTTTCTAAAATTAACCTTAGGGCCTAACCGAAAGGGCCAAAAAAGGTATTTAGGGCCTCACCTAAATTGATAAAATTTAGGTTAGGCCTCAAATGATATTTAGGACCTAACCTAACCTGTGTCACAATAAATATCATAAAATGTTTTATGATATTTAGCTAATTTGGCTCTAATATTTTTCTTTCTAAATTTTCACTTCGTATTAATTATATGTTAAACATAGCATTCTTCTATAGACCCCAGGTTTTTTGAGGGCGGTTGAAATAACTTGATCAAGTCCCTGTTCTTTTTCTCAGCCAAGAGAGGAAATATCAATTCTGTTTTTCAGTTTGATAGGGTGTAAAACCCTGGGCTGACCATTCACTTTATGTCATATGTGAGTTCAGCCCTGCTTCCCTGGAATTGTGTACTGTGTGACCCAGGAAGCCTCATGTGGCATCCCTGGGTGAAATACTCCATAGAGAGCCTCCAAGTCATTGGTCTGATGTGTTAAGGAACTACTATCTGCCCAGCACTGGACTTTGTGTGTCTGTGTTGGGGTGGGGGTTATAAAGAAGGTCTCTGTGGGTAAGTTATATGTCTCTTGATGGCAATATATGTGAAAATACAGAGATAGTAAAAGGTTTGGGGAGTCCCTAAGCAGACACTTCCCTTCAGACTGTGTCTGCATGGGGTATGCAAATGCAGGCCTTGCAAATGTGCCCTGGTCCAGTTCCTCTGGTGCACCCAAGACTTGTAGGCTCCTCTCTCAGTGCGATGGCCTTGGTCACCTCGGTCCTCAGAGTTTCCCCGCTGCCCCTTCCAACTTGCTTTTCCTATTGGAGCGTAACTGTATGTAGGTCACCATTCCTGTCCCAGTGGCATCTCTGTGGTCTCCAGGCACATCTTCTGTGGTCTCCGAGTCAATCTGCTCTTCGGAGGAAGCCCTCTGGGATGGCTTCACACTCATCAGATCAATCTCATGTATCCAAAAAGACTGATGGACTTCTAGGTGGTAAGCAATGTATTCAAAGTTACGGATACTTCAAAGAACAAGACACTCTCCCTGCTCCCTTAGAGCTTTTTTTAGTTTAAGTAAACAAATATTAAACTGTCCTCTACTCCAGTTTCATAAATTAGTACTTTCGCAGTTGTGGTATGTGTTAGTCTGATATAAAAGTTAGTGTGTTTGTATAACAGAGGGGCCTAACCTAGGCTGGATCACACTGAGGACAAGTGTTATCTGAGTCAAGGGATGAGAAGGTGGGACAGACTTTCGAGAAGTGAAAACACATAGGCAAGGACCCCAAGGTAGTAGAGAGCTTGATGCATCTGAGGTCTGGAGAATCAACCCTATGTAGCCCAACTGCTGGAGCAAGGAGCCAAGTGACATGAGATGATGCTGGAGGGGTGGCCATGCCCAGAGCATGTAGGACTTGTCCCATCAAGGTGAGGCTTTGACATTTCATTTCAAGGGTAAGGAGAAGCCACCAAAATGTCTCTCACAGGGGAATTACTGAGTGGGAACTTTTCCCTGTTTAATCTGATGGGGTTGCAGGCTTAAAAGTGTGTTTTATTACTACTATTTTTCTCCTGCTGTTCTTTGAGATATAGTAACAGTCTGAAGAGTGTAGAATGGAGTGAGTTTCACTCAAGAGAGGTGGTGAGAAGACCCAGGGAGTGACTGAGAAAGAAGGAAAAAAGAAGGAGGGAGATTGGTGGAATGTGGAGATGTTAAGGTAGAGAAGGGCATTTGGGCACACTCATTTATTCAACTAACGTTTATTAGGCATTTAATAGATTGCAGACCCTGAAAAAGACACTGTTAATGTCCTTGACATGGCATAGATGGAAGGATGGGCAAATGGATCAACTAAGTTATATAGAGAAAAAGGTTTCATACCTAAAATGAGAGTTGAGTTGCATTTGGAAGGAAACCCAGGAATTAGCTAGAGCAAGGCCTGGGGTGGGTGTGTATGTGTGTGGGAGGGATATGCATGAAGTTGGGAGAAAATTTTAGGGGGAAGAATCAGTTTGGATGGAGGTGTTCAGGAATAAAACAACACGAAGGCCTTGGAACAGAGAGAATGGGAATGGAGTCTAGAGAGGTGGCGGGGGAGGGAGCAGCTCACAAAGGGACTTTTGTGCTATGTTTGAACTAAATGCTGGGCACTGAGCTAAGTGCTGGCATGCATTAACTTGCTTAATTCTCACAGTAACCCCTGGAAGAAGCATTATTATTATGAGCACTCCTATTTTATACATGAGAAAACAAGAGTTGGCAGATTATCAGAAATAATAAAAATAAAACTGAAAAATGACTAACACTACATAGCCATGTGTTCTAGATTAAGAAAAAAATCACATCTAATTAGAAACACGGAAGATGATAACAATTGAGTCAGGAAATATTAGGCTCAATAGAAATAATGAATCTCCAAAACTGAAACCACAATGACCTAAATGGCACATGAGAAATTTTATAAATAACTAAAACTCGATGAAAGGATGAAGTTTTCTTGCCAAAATTCACGACTGGAAAAAGTGACCCTGAGGATTTGGACTCAAATAAAACATAACAGAACATTTACAGTGGGAGAAGGACACTTGGTAAAACGTACATGCTAAAGTCGATTGAGCGTGGTGCAGTGGCACATGCCTGTGATCCCAGCAGCTGAGGATGGTGAGGCAGAAGAATCGTAGTTTCAAAGCCAACCTCAGCAACAGTGAGGCGCTAAGCAATTCAGCAAGACCCTGTCTCTAAATAAAATAAATAGGGCTGGGGATGTGGGCAAGTGGTTGAGTGCCCCTGATTAGTCCCCAGTTACTCCCCCCCCAAATACATAAAGTCAACTGACACATTTTTACTATAACATTCAGAAGGAAGTTTTGTACGCAATGATTTTTCTAGTGAAAATTTTAGAAATCATTTAGTTGTTCTCTATAAAACAATAAATATGGAATGAAATTGGCTTAGTGGAGTTAGCTCTGGAAGAATGAAAATGTTTATGTATCTATATAAGTTCCAGATAATACTATTTTTGGTAAAACATTTGAAGCCATAAACATGTTTCCTTGGAGTTCAAATCATAGGATAAAAATGTTCCTTACTTGGCTGCTGTGGCCTAAAAGAGGAGAGGGGAGGACCCTGAGGCTGCGGTGGGAAGGGAGGGAGGCAGTGTTTTGCCAGAGGTCCTTCCAGGACAAGAATCATGGGAGGTGAGGGATTTCAGCGTTAAAAAATGGGAGAATTTCTTTCTTTTCTCTTTTATGCTTTCAATAATTTCTTGAAAGAATATGTTTGCAAACCACAGACACATTTCCATGGGTTAGGGTCACATTTCCACAGTGTCCACTGCCCTCTGTTATGGGTCTTTACCACCTAGGCTGGCAACTTCTGGAGTCCAAAGATCTCCTCACACTTTAGCTAGGAACAAGAGTGAGTGTTCAGCCAAAATGAGAAGTGGAAGATGCGAGGAATGCACCTGTTTCCAATTGTCCATATTGAGAAGGACAGGAAGCATTTCAAGGCAAGCGCAAGACATCTGTGTTTCTAGATGTATTTGTCACCTTTATAATCAGCCCTCATTTCTCTTTTAACATGTTATCTAAAGAAGAGCAGCTAAAAATCTACTATGGATATCACAATTATTGCTAGTTTATGAACTGAATACTTAATATAGTGTCATTAACTCAATTATGAAAAATTTTAAAAGTAGTCTGCCCCATTAGTTTCTAGTAGCACTTAAACATTACTTGAAACATACATTTCATGCCACATTTAAGTTAATAACTTTGCATATAGTATCTATATCTTTTATACTTTGAAAGTGAAGGCTGTTTTTAGGAATGTTAAACTATCAAAATGTGAATGTATAAAAATCTATGCAGAAATAGGAAGAACACTTATTTGAAGAAACTATATACATAAAATATAACTTTAAAAGACATTCATTAATTTATTCCTTTCTTTAGACACTGGTGTGGGTGCCTCCTGCGTGGGGGACTGGGTCAGGTGCTGTGAACTTGAACTTAAATAAGGCACAACTCTGTTCTTGAGGACCGTATAGACTGGTCTGTTTTCAAGATGCCCCATAAAAAGTGAACTAGCACTGATTTCTAGTGGAAAGAGGAGCGAATACTTTTTGCATTGAGAGTGACTTTTGTTGTCTTTGCGAAACCTTCTTTCTTTTCATAAGAAGCCTCATTCACAAATACAGGGTACATGGTACAGTCTCCGCCCAACAGGATAGTCTTTCCGTCAAGCGTCATAAACATGGGGTCCCCAGGGGGCAATGGTTTCCAGTCTTGATCCTCTCGGAAGACAGTTAAAATAATAAATTACAAAATTCTTGTGTCTGACTCCAGATAATTAACCAATACCTTTCTGTTCTTTAAAAACTGATACTTGAAGGGTGTCCTGAGAGGCATGCAAGAGGCCTGACTCCACTGGAACCATGTAACTGTCTTGGGCAGCAGTTTTAAGAGTTTCCCTGTTAATTCTTACAGTTGACATGTGACACCAAGTTTGCCTTGAATGTGGTCAAAGAGGTTTATAATATTAAAAGGAAAAATAAATTTCATATCCACCTAAGCGCATATTCCACTTTATGCCATCTGAAGTGAAATTCTGTATAGCAAAATTTAGGAAATATTTTTTCAGAGCCTTCTGTGTGCAAGACATTCTACTATTGGGGACATAAAAATGAGTCACATTGTATTTGCACACAGGGAGACTTTATTCTGATGAGGATTGGTGAGTGGTTTTGGGAAAAGTCTAAGACAAGGTGGATGTACTGAGGTGTGTCCCCACATTATGTTAACAACTGTGTTATCTGACACGTCCTGCCCCAGGGATTTGGCCCTTCGATCCTTCAAGCAACAATGTTGTCAGATCATAGGAAGTCTAGAACAGTTCTTCTCCAACTTGGCTGTGCTTACAAATCATCTGGGGATTTTGCTAAAATGCAGATTTTGATGCTAATGGTCAGGGGTGAGGACCTGTGATTCTGCATTTCTAATATTTTCCAGCAGCATCAACATCATGCAGGAGTTTATTAGAAAAGCAGAATTTTGTTCCCCTCTGCAGACTTTTTAAATCAAAATCTTCATCTTAACAAATTCTCAGAGGTTTACATGTAGAATACTGAAATACATAAAGTACTACATCTCAGTGATTTTCTCAATGCTAGCCATATTTGAGAATCACTTGAGATTTTACCATATATTTACATGGGTACAGGGGCTGGCCCCATCTCAGATATAGCAAATCAGAATTAAAAAGTGGCTTTATTTTTAACAAATACATTTTTACTAAGATTTTATTTGAAAAATTTATATAGAGTAAAATTCATTAATTTTTGTGTGCAGTTGTGAATTCTGACATATACATAGCATACAGTCTATACCCTATAACTATGTAATAAAAACATCTATGTTATCATCCACTTCCTCCAGTCCCTCATGCTTCTCATTTTTATAGTTCACTCTTCTCTTTTCTTTCCCTCCCTTCCTTTCTTTTCCTTCCTTCCTTCCTTTCTGTAAGTCCCAGGTGATTTTTACAGGGTGGCCTGGTTGAGAATGCTGCTCTGAACAAGTGCTTTTCAGGCAGAGATATGCGCAGAATCACTGAAGGAACTTCCACACCCGTTGGTTGGTCGCATCTGCAGAGGTTCCCGGATAGTACAGTGCTCCCCAGACCTGAGTCCTGTGAAATCACCTGGTGAAGTCATTTGATTCCCTGTGACCACCTTGGTAAATTAAATTAGAACCTCTGGGACCCGGGAACCTGAACTTTTGAAAGGCTCCTCAGCTGGTTCTTACATGGCCTGAGTTTGAGAAGCACTGCTTTAGTAGTTTGTGATGGGTTCCATGCATTTGGGGAGAAAAACCCCTAGGTGATTCTGATAAGTAACCCCAATTAAGGACCATTACTCTTAGAATCTAAGAGTACCAGTATCTTTGGCTCCAGGGACAGCATCCTCTCTGCTCAGTTTACATTCCACTGACAGTGCTCTTCCTGCTATTCATCAAACCCTCCAAGTTATCTCCAGACCCAGGCTCTTTGCACATGTTTTCTATGTCTGACTTCTCATCTTCCAGGTTCCTGTTTCAGTGTCACTATTTCAGAGATGACTCTTCCTGACTATTCCATCTAATTGGACCCCTTTGTTGTCCACTGCTACATTATTGTTTATTTCATTCATAGTACTTATTGCAGTCTGAAATGACCTGTTTTATGTATTCCTTATTCAGTTAATATGGAAGTTCCATGAGGACTCTGCCTATTTTGAATCTCAGGACACATCACAGGCTTAGTAGTCATTCAAAAATATTTACTGAGATAACTAACCAATCAAACCCTCCTTGTAGAACATTGAGTCATTCCTTACTGTCTATCAACTCCAAATTACTTTTCCAGACTTTTGGGATCACCCTCTGACACTGTTAACTGCTGATCTCAATGTCACTTCTCAGTCCCCCAGGATTGTTTTTCCTATCCTTGAGGGTTTTAAATGTTTTGCCATCATCATCTTGGCCTGTGTCTCCTGTGCTGGGTTTTGTTGTTGTTGGCTACAAGGTTTTCTTTCTTTCTCTCCCTGAGTCTTTACCTCTCCTTTAAAACACTGTTGAAGGTGCCTTGCTCTGGTTTCTACTGGGATCCCATTAAACCACAAAGCAGGGTTTTCCCCACTGGTGTGTGCTAAGAGCCACAGCCAATTAATATGATGCATGGCATTTTTGATTGAAAGGTGATGCCAGCTAGCCATTGAGATGATATGATTATGTTAAAAATTACATTCATATGGATACCGGACTCCTGCTGTTTACCTCGGCCTTCTGCGGGACTCCTGGAGAGTTCCCATTGGTTGGGAAAGTGCAGTAGGAGGGAATTCCGGGGGAGGAACTTGCTCTGGGGTTCCGGGAGGAGACCGGGGAACGCCGCGTGTGTAGATCGGGAATCTTCCCGGGCGCTTACGTGGTATTGGCGGCTATTTCAAAAATAAAGTTTGTTCCTGTTTGAGTGGCTCGTGATCTTGTGCCCAGCCAGACTGCGGCAATTGGTGGCCTGAGCGGGGGACGCCTGAAGCTTGGAGGTGAGTAAAATTGCTCGCCCCTGAGGGAAGGCGACAGAATGGGTGACCATTTCAAAAAACAATGTGTTCTTCTTTTGATTTATTTTGTTTTTGTTTCAAGCTGCCTATCCCTAGAATTTTCTCAGGCAACCTGGGAAAAATGGTTGGCTCAAGGTTTGAAGTTCTTCGGCCCTGAGAAAGAGAAAATTGATACAACTATTCTTTGCTCCGTTTTTTGTTTCATTCTGTTTCGGTTTTGTTTTATGTTATCTTATTGGGTTGCGTTACCTTTATAGTAGATTAGAAACTAGTAAAAAACAAACCGAAAGACTGCTAAGTAAATTATTAGAGGTCCAGACTGTGGTAGAAAACATGTCAGGTCAAGCAAAAGAGAAGGTCTCTCGAGTTAGTCAAACAGAGGAAAATTTGAAGAAAGAAAGCTTAGAGGAAAAACAACCATCAGGCAGGGAATTACAACAGGAGGCTGCTACTAACTCCGTTCTATCACCAGAGGGCGTAAATCAACCAACAGCTCCACCTACAGCTGAGCGGCCCTCAACCCCCGTAGTTGATGGACAAAATCCTGAGGCAGGACCCCAAAAATTAGCATGCCCTGTACTTGAGCAGGCAGGAGGGCAACGAATTCACCATGCTTTAGATTTCAAAACAGTGAAGCAATTAAAGGAGGCTGTAACAACCTATGGCCCGCAAGCACCCTTCACCATAAGTATGGTCGAATCTATTACCAACTTGGACATGACACCAGCAGATTGGGCTAACATGTGTCGATCTGTGCTAAATGGAGGACAATATTTGTTATGGAAGGTTGCCAATGAGGAATTTTGCACGGAGACAGCTAGGCGAAATGCAGCAGCCGGTTACCCTCAAAGAAATCTAGAAATGTTGTTAGGAAAGGGACCTTATGAGGGTCAACGGCAACAAATTGAATATGATCCTGGTGTATATGCACAAATTGCTGTAGATGCGGTTAGGGCATGGAAAACTTTACAGGGGCATGGAGATTTACAAGGACAGTTATCTAAGGTAATACAAGGAACTAATGAACCTTACGCTGAATTTGTAGATAGGCTTATTCAGACAGCTTCTAGAATATTTGGAGATAAAGAACAGGCAATGCCATTTATAAAACAACTGGCTTATGACCAAGCAAATCGTTGCTGCAGAGAGGTCATTAGACCATGGAAACATGAAGATTTAAACACATATATTAAATTATGTAGAGACATTAATGAACAAGGGCAAGTCTTAGCAGCAGTACAACAGGCTTTAGATGCCAGGCCAAAAACATGCTACAATTGTGATCAAACAGGACATTTTAAAAGGAGTTGCCCCATAGGAGGAGGGTTTAACAAAGCTAGGTATCAAAGAAATAGAATACCAGGTAATTTCCCACGATGCCGTAGAGGGAGACATTGGGCTAATGAATGCCATTCTCAAACCACCATAGAGGGCACTCTGTTATCAAAAAACAGACAAGGACCAAGTGTTTACCCACGATATCGTGGAGAAAGGCATCAGGCTCCATTGCCAAAAAACGGACTGGAGGGCCCAATGCTCCGGGGCCCAAAACCACAAATATACGGGGCAATGGAGGAACCCAGCAGCACCATCAAGGTAGTGCCCAGGACACATTATCCATTAGATCCCTCATCAGACAAACTAGTGGGAGCACAGGGTTGGACATCTGCGTCTCTGCAAGAGCAGTACTAACTCCAGAGATGGGAGTTCAAATCATTCCCACAGGAGTAAAAGGACCTCTTCCCCAAGGAACAGTAGGCTTATTATTGGGACGCAGTTCTTCTACATTAAAAGGATTTATGATAAGTCCCGGCGTAATTGATCCCGATTATGAAGGTGAAATAAAAATTATAGCTAGTTCTCCAAGAGGTATATCAGTAATTTCACCAGGGGATAGAATAGCACAGTTATTAATAGTACCCAGCCTACATGATAAATTTTCCAGTCGTACTGTAGAAAGAGGTACCAGGGGATTGGGCTCCATAGGTGTAGATTGGGCTATGCTGTCTTTAAATTTAGATTCTCGCCCCATGCTAAAACTAAATATTCAAGGACATGACTTTAATGGGCTGCTGGACACAGGTGCTGACCTCAGCATCATATCTCATCAAGAATGGGCAAAACATTGGCCATTACAACAAGCCACTCAAACCCTTCGAGGCCTAGGAGTGGCGACTAATCCCCATAGAAGTGCAATGGTATTAGATTGGAAGGATCCTGAAGGATGTGAAGGAACTATACAGCCCTATGTATTGGATCATCTTCCTATAAATTTATGGGGACGAGATGTCCTAGATCAATTAGGTTTGACATTAACAAATAACATCAGTCCTAACATGCCCACTACTAGGGCTAGACAAGGCTTTAGGAAAGAAAAAAGATTAAGAGAACAAGAACAAAGTATGACAGCACCAATTCAAATAGATCAAGAAATAATAGACATGGATTGGGTTTTCAAAAAGGGCCACTCAAAATTACTTGGAAATCAGACAGACCAGTGTGGGTTCCTCAGTGGCCCTTGACTGAAGAAAAGATACAAGTAGCCCATGACCTGGTCAAACAACAATTAGCGGAGGGACATATACAACCTTCCATATCTCCCCATAATACTCCCATTTTTGTCATTAAAAAGAAATCTGGTAAATGGAGATTATTACAAGATTTAAGAGCCATTAATAATGAGATGGTTATTATGGGACCTGCTCAATCAGGGATTCCCCAATTGTCTGCTTTACCAAAAACCTGGTATGTTTTAGCTATAGATATTAAAGATTGTTTTTTTTTCAATTCCAATTCATCCTGAGGATAGTCCACATTTTGCATTTACTATTCCTGCACTAAATCATGAAGGTCCTGATCAGAGATATGAATGGAAAGTACTCCCTCAGGGGATGGCTAATAGTCCAACTATGTGTCAAATTTATGTTAACAAAGCAATCCAAACACTTAGAAATCAAAATCCTGAACTACAAATATTTGACTATATGGATGATATGTTATTGGCACATAAAGATAAAAACACATTGCTAGAATGTTATGCCACACTTACAAATTTATTAAAAGGTTATAATCTAGAGATAGCAATAGATAAAGTACAATTAAGTCTTCCAATTAATTATCTAGGAGTTCTGTTATCCTCATCCATGGTCCATCCACCAAAAATTCAAATACGAGTAGATCAACTCAAATCACTTAATGACTTCCAAAGTTATTAGGAGACATAAATTGGATAAAGCCTTATCTAGGTATACCAACAGGAGAGTTGGGACCTTTATTTGATATCCTAAAAGGTCCATCAGATCCAAATTCACCCCGAATGTTAACGCCTGAAGCAAGAAAGGCATTAAAAATCATTGAAACATATATGGAAAATATGCATTTGGATAGAATTGATATAAGTTGCCTTTATTATTTATTGTACTACCAACAAAAAATATTCCTACAGGAGTATTTTGGCAAGAAGGTCCATTATTATGGATACATTTATCTTATTCTCCTAACACTATTCTTACTAGGTATCCTGAGGCTGTAGGACAATTAATACTCAAAGGAATAAAAGCAGCAAAGGGAGTGTTTGGAATTTCTCCCAATAAAATTATTACTCCATATACTATGAATCAAATCGATGAGTTAGCTAATGAGTTAAATACTTGGGCAATAATCATGTGCAAATCTAATGTTTCATTTGATAACCACTTACCATCTAAACCTTTATTGTCTTTTTGGTCATCGCATCCTGTAATTTTTCCAAAAATGACAAGAAAAACACCTATTGGGAATGCTCCAAATATATTCACTGATGGATCAAATAATGGTACAGCAGCAATAGTTACACCTGATCAAACTTTTACATTTTTAGTACCCAAACAATCAGCTCAAAAGGTAGAGCTTAATGCAGTATTACAGGCTTTTGTGATGTTTAAAGATTCTGTATTTAATTTATTTTCCGATAGTCAGTACATAGTAATGCTATAGTATCCCTTGAAGATGATGGTAGGATTTCCCCTTCCTCTACTGTTTTCTCTTTGCTTTCCACTATACAAAGTCTAATCTGGGACAGAAAAGATCCATTCTTTATAGGACATATCAGGGCACATACAGGATTGCCTGGAGCCCTTAGTTTGGGCAATGATTTAGCAGATAAAACTACACATGACATACATATTTTCTCTACACTAGAAGAAGCTACAAATTTTCATAAAAAGTTCCATGTCAGTGCTAATACTTTACAAAAGCGTTTTAAAATAACTAAGGAACAAGTTATACAATAAAAATTGTGTGACCTTTTTACCACAAGTTAATCTTGGAGTCAATCCTAGAGGACTGCTACCTAACCATATTTGGCAGATGGACGTCACACACTTGCCAGAATTTGGAAAATTGAAATATTTGCATGTTACAGTTGATACTTCTTCTGGATTTTTGATGGGATCCCTTCATGCCAGAGAAAAAACTAAAGATGTTATAGCTCATTGCTTACAAATTTTTGCCACTGTGGGCGTTCCAAAACAGTTAAAAACAGATAATGCCCCTGGTTATACTTCAACCTCTTTTAAACAGTTTTGCTCATCATTTGGCATTACTCATATAACAGGAATCCCATACAATCCACAGGGACAAGGCATAGTTGAAAGAGCTCATCAAACTATTAAAATGTACTTATTAAAGCAAAAAGAAGGAATTGGGAAGGGGTATATATTCCCCAAAGATAAACTTAAAATAACCCTTTTTACTCTAAACTTTTAAAATTTGGATTCATCAGGGCTTACTGTTGCAGAAAGGCATATGTGTCCAAAAAATGTACATAAGCCCAAGGTACTTTGGAAGGATATTCTAACAGGACAATGGAAAGGTCCTGACCCAGTAATTGTGTGGAGTCGGGGGTCTGTTTGTGTGTTTCCACAGGGAGAACAGCAGCCAATTTGGATTCCAGAGAGATTAACTAAGGTCCTGACCCAGTGATTGCCTGGAGTCGGGGGTCTGTTTATGTGTTTCCACAGGGAGAACAGCAGCTGATCTGGATTCCAGAGAGATTAACTAAAGCGATTTCTACAGACCAAAAAGAAGATGATTTGGCTCAAATCCATAACAGCTGATATCCAGAACTCCAGTTTAGTTATTCTTACATCTGAGACAGAACCAGAATGCTTTTTTCAATATCTATTTTATTATTGCCCTTTCCCATATCATGAAGTTCTATTTTGTTTTTTGAGCTCATACAGACCTAGGTTAATGTTTTGCTGATCAGTTCTATTTTTTGACTATAGAGTTTTTAAACATTGCAATGGAGATTTCACCTGTAAAAGTTATAAGGCCTTTACTATTATGTTATGTGTCGTATGTATTATGTGTGCACACTTGTGTTTTGTGTTATATGTTTGAATGTACGTATGTCCATATGATGAGCGCTCATGAAAAAATGGATCCAAATAATTTTTTTTATTTATTCACGTGATTTAAATGGTTTAATTTAAATTAGGTAAACAACTGTTGAGGATTGTTTTAATATGTGAACAAAAAAGGAGGTTAACAGATCTGTTTGTTTACTTTCACCTTTCCTTTTCATTATATTTAATAATTCTCTTAAAGATAATGTAAATTATTAAGAAAATTGTTTTCTTTTAATGCCTTCTGGAATGTTACATAATTTTTTCTTTAGCCATTATTGCCAGAATTCCTATCTTCATCCCAGTGCCAGTGAAGACAATGTAAATTGTTAAGAAAATTGTTTTCTTTTAGTGCCTTCTGGAATGTTACATAATTTTTTCTTTAGTCTTTATTGCCAGAATTCCTATCTTCATCCCAATGCATGAAGACAAAGATAAAACCAATCTACAGCTTCTGCAATAGCCATCACTGAACTGCTTACAGAACTTACCTGGACTATGTATCACTTGTATGCATTGTGAACTCACCTATATGCATTGTGAACTATCTGTTAGTGCAGCGACTTGTGGTAGTGTTGGGGTATTTTTGCTGATGATGTCATCGGTGGTACAATTTTTCCAAAAGGAGCCGTCAATTGGCTTGGTGTATCTTCCTCCCTTCTGCTTGTCATGATCATTCAGCTAAAATTTGGGGGCCAACAGAGGTGAGGCAAAGAACCTCACCCCCCTGCTGGTACAAAGACCTCTACACAGGTGTGGCTATATACTGGACCGGTAGTCAGTGACGGGTAAGATCCAATTACAATGGTACCAACCTAAGAACGGGTAAGGACCATATGTACTATTGGACAACCTAAGGCAGGCACGGTCCCTAAGCCACATGCTTGTCGTTTAAATAGAGAGGGGGAGATGTTGAGAGCCACAGCTGAAGGGGCTCCAGCAAACTTTCAGACTGCCAGCTGATGATTGGCTCACAGCGGCCCCAGCAACACCTAGCTGATTGGCTCCTCTGTGGAGATGCTCATTGAGTTGTTTCCCTGCCCTTTCAGACTACCAGCTGATGATTGGCTCACAGCAGCCCCAGCAACATCTAGCAACATCTAGCTGATTGGCTCCTCTGTGATGATGCTCATTGGGCTGTTTCCCTGCCCTTTCAGACCATGGAGCTGCTCATTGGGGGACTTTTTTGGATCCGCCCATGCGACCCAGCCAATCGGCCTCAAGAGCAGGAGGATTGTGGGAGGAAGAGGCTGGGTTGGAGTGTGTGGCTTGTGGGAAGCTGGTGGTGGCAGTTGGGCTCTGAGGGTTTTTTCCTGAGGAGCTGTTTTGTTTGGAGTGTGTGGTTCTAAAAATAAAGTTAGTTTCTTTTGACAAGTGGCTCCTGAATTGTGCCCAGCCAGACTGCGGCACTCTTAGTTGTTTTTCTCAGGTATTTTGTCACAGGAATGGAAGTCTGACTAACACAGACTCTCAGTATAATTAGTCATTAGCAAAATGTAAGTTAAAATGACAATGGCATATCATTACACATCTATTTGCATGGTGAACTGCACATCTCCAACCCCTGCCCAGAAACCACCTTTCACTTACAAGATGATGATACCAAGTAAGGGGAGGAGTGCAGAGTAACTGGCACTCTCATGCATTTCAAATGAGAGACTAAACATAAAAGAACAATGGCCAGATTAAATATAGAACTCTGTCCTACAACCTTTCTAGCAACCATCCAGGGAAGTCAAATCACACTGTGGCAGAAACCAAACCACAACTTCTGCAGCAATTGGCTCAAAATGGTTAAGACTAGGTCAATAATACTAGAATTTTTGTCCCTGCTTCCACTTAAGACCAACCACAGAAAGCCAAATATTCTCCCCAAATCAATCACATAGCTTCCCCACACTGCAGACCCCAATCAGCTTGTTTTCAGAAAACTTCTACAAGAAGTGGGAAACCCACTCATCTCTATTCCCCTTCCTGAGATCTCAATTGTTGAGAATTTGTCTTTAGGAGTGGAATCAGATACATATCAATTTCATTTCCTGAATTTGATGAGGTTCCTTTAAGGCCAACCCTAGTGTTTTGTCCTATTTTCTGAGAGAACGAATGTTCTCTCCTTCTCTTATGTGAATTCAGGAAGGCCTTAAGGTCATTTTGAAGCCTGAGTTTTCCAATTTGAGCTTTCTCTGTAATTTGCTCACTCTAACAAATCCTATTTTTCCAAACTGTATTCCATAGCATGCGGGTGTTTTGTTCATTCTGAAGCTCCTCCAGCCTAGTGCATTTGAGCAGAGTGGTCTTTATTCTGACATGTGAGAATGTGTTTATTTGAAATCTGATGTCCAATTTCTGAAAAGTCATCACTGAATACCCTCTAAAAACTTTTGGGCAATTACAGAGTCAGAGGCATTCACAACTCCAAGGTCATTTACAATTTCTGACACTGGCTCTTGTAACTTTTTATTAATCTTTTTCTTCTTTCCCTTAGGCCTACATTTCTGTGGCATACTCTGGCCACAATCCCAAACCCTCTTATTCATCTCAGTTCTGTACTCCTTGAAAACATATTGAGTTTTTGGTTGCAAGTGTTCTTTTTTTTTGGTGTGTGGGGGTCCTGGAGATTGAACTCAGGGGCACATGACCATTGAGCCACGTCAGCCTTTTTTTGTATTTTATTTAGAGACAGAGTCTCACTGAGTTTCTTAGTGTTTCCCCATTGCTGAGGCTGGCTTTAAACTTGTGATCCTCCTTCTCAGTCTCCCGAGCCACTGGGATTATAGGTATGCACCACCGTCCCTGGATATTGCAAGTATATTTAACCAGAGGTTCCGATGTTTACCTCATGTACTGGAGTCAGCCTCCTGGGAATCCTGTCTCAGTAGAAGAAAGATTAAAGACTGATTAATTTTAACCACATCCTATATGTTTCTTGGAAGATTCTAGTCTCATAGGAAGTGAGATACTTAAGAAGTTAGTTAGCACTAACTGGGGATTAAACCCAGGGCTTTGTGCATGGCAGGCAAGCGATTTACCACGAAGCCACATTTCCAGCTCCAAGAAATCATCTTTTTCAAAACTTGAAATTTTACTTTACAGTCAAGTAAATGATCATGTAGTTGGTAGCTGCTATTAATTGGGGAGGAATATCTGTATAAGGATTAATTTTGAAAGTGGTCAGTTCATTGTGAATATTTTTGGCTTTACAGAAGCTTGTGAGTTTGGGAATTCAGAAAATAAGTACATGGTCCCTATTAATTATCTGTTGCTGAATTACCATTACCTAAAAACTCAGAGGCATTAGACAACAAACATCACCTCCCACAGTTTGAAGAGTCAAATGGTTGTAGATCAGGTCTCTGGTGAGGTTTCAGTTAAGATGCTGGCTGGAACTGCAGTTATCTGGAGGTCTGAAAAAGGCTGGAGGATCTGCTTCCAAGATAACATGCTCACACGGTTGTTGGTGGAGGCCTCAGTTCTTGGCTGTCTCGTGGCAGAAATGTTCATTTGCTTGCCATGTAGACGTCTCCACAGAGTTTCTTTTCCTTTCTTTCTTTCTCTGCCTCTCTTCCTATTCCTTATTTTCTTCCTTCTTTCCTTCCTTTCCTTCTTTGGGTACTGGGGATTTAACCCAAGGGCATTCTGCCACTCAGCTACATCCCCAGCTCTTTTTATTTTTTTGAGAGGGCCTCACTAAATTGCTGAGGCTGGACTTGAACTTGCAATCCTCCTGCCTCAGCCTCCCAAGTTGTTGAGATTTCATGTGTGTGCCACTGTGCCTGGCTCCACAGAATTTCTGGAGTGTCCTCATGACATGGTAACTGAGTTCTTCCTCATGAGAGGGGAGGTAGGGAGAAGGAAAACAATGTTTTAAAGACCTAGCCTTGGAAGTGACTTCCATCACTTTTGCCATATTCAGACCAACCCTGATAGAATTTTAGAGGAGACTATCTATAAAACAAGAAAAATAATATCTCTAATACTATGGATGTTATGTGGTAGAGATCCCTGGGGGCCATTTTGAAGACTGAATGCCCTCTGACTCTCGACTTAGGTTCCTCCCTTGTGCAAAACAGACTCAATCCCTTTCAAGATGCACCAAAGTCTGATCCCATTATAGATTCATTACAGAAGCCCAGCATTTCACCATTCAAGTCAGCTTCAGGTATGGCTAAGATTTCCCAGTGTATTTCATTAAGTGCAGCATCTCAAGTATAATTCCTCTCCTCCTAAAGACCTGTAAATTAAAGGGGAGTCATCTGCCCTCCTCTCCCTAACATGCAATGGTGGAACAGACATAGGATGACTTTGATAGATATTCCTGGCCAAAAAGGGAGAATTGGCTCAGGTTTTACCTCTCTCGGTCACAACTGCATCATTATCTAAACTCACTGAGGTTACCCACAAGTCACTGAGTGGCTTTTGGATGTTTTCCCAACTCTTCAATTACACTTTTAATCTGTAAGAAAATTACTGGGTTTGTGTCATAACTATGGATGATAAATTTTGTGACATTTTGATTTTTCTGAATTTAATTTGGAAGAGAAAATTTGAACTTTGCTTTTGGGGCTTTCCTAACAGCCATGTTTGATTATAGTTAATGCCTCTATGATAGTTTTTATAGTCTTACATTTTGCCCAAGATTAAATTTTTGGGAAAAACCTTTCATGCTTCTTTAAAACTTTACAAATTCATTCCAAATTATATAAGAAACGAGAGTCCTTTCCCCACCTTATCCCCGTTCTCTAAAGCTAACCACTGCTAGTTTTTGATGAACACCCTTTCAGGTATTTATTTGTGCTTATTGATGACAGTTTATATTCAACATTGATAAAGTTTTTAATGTTTGAGAATATTGTGTCCATCTTACAATATTCATCTTATTTAATGCTCAGTTTATTAAACATCTCTAAATAGAAGTTGGAAACCTAAACTTCAAAAAAATACTTAAACGTTGCAAATTTCATTGCATTGTGTTAAACAGTTTAAACTGCAATTGCAAATTTAATTTGATGATTCTTTTGAGTACACTTTAAACGGTACACAAAATAAACACCAATACAATGATTATAAGACTTACTACAACTGTTCTTAAATCTATTTTAAAACATCAACCCTATGGATTTAACTCATGACTTCATTGGTTTTTACTTGTTTTTGTTTTTCCCTAGGAATAAAGTTTCCTTCTTCCCTTCCCTTTCCTGATGGTTTCTTGGTATGTTTCCCAGGTTGGCCCTGAACTCCTAGGCTCAAATGATCCTCTTGCCTCAGCCTCCTGAGTAGCTGGAGACTCCAGGGGTATGCCTTTACACATGGCTTAGATACTTCCTTAAGGTTGCTAAAATATTTCTTTTATTGTTTTCTTCTTGATACTTAAATCTTGTTACTTGTTAGACCTCTAATATCCTCAATCCTCAGATCTGCTAAAGCTGTAAAATCACACTTCCTAACAGATTAATTCATGGTTGGGGTACTGAAGCTTGTTTCTCCCAAGGAACTGTCTTTTCCAGCTACCTCAATAAACCTTTCAGTGTTTGTATCTTTCACAGAAGTCTTTGTTTCTGCAATCTGTCTTTTCCCTTGAAATGATGCACTCTTTTATTCACTTGGCCAGAGTTGTGGAACCCCTTATTCTCATTGTCCTGTTTTGTTTTTTTTAATATCTATGTGCTCTTTTTTAAGTATTTATTTTTTAGTTGTAGTTGGACACAATACCTTTATTTTATTTATTTTTATGTAGTGCTAAGGATTGAACCCAGGATCTCGAGTGCTCTACCTCTGAGCCACAACCCCAGCCCACATTGTCCTGTTTTGTTATAGTATTAAAAGCATATGTAGCCAGGTACAGTGGCACACATCTGTTATCCCAGTGATCCAGGTTGAGGCAGGAGGATCACAAGTTCAAGACCAGCCTCAGCAACTTAGTGAGGCTCTAAGCAACTTAGTGACACCCTGTCTCAAAATAAAAAATAAAAAGGGCTGAGGATGTGGCTCAGCAGTAGAGCACCCTTGAGTTCAATCCCCAGTACCAGAAACAACAACAACAACAATAAAACATATGCATGCATTGCTAATGTATTCTCATGACTAATGGGGCATCTATCTAATAGATTCTTCTCCTGGGAGAGACAGATTGCATTTACCCATAAGTTTCTCTTTAGGAAATTTGACTACCTGTCAACTCAGGACCCCCTTCTCCTTGGTCAGGAAGTATAGGCACCAGCACTCGTTAACTGTTTGACCTCCTTCCCATCTGGTTATCATGTGTAACCGCATGTGCTGATCAGTCTTTCCTCTTTTGGGAACAGTTCCAATTTTTTCCAGATCTATTTGGCTCACATACAATTATCTGTTTTTATATTTTTCTATTTACTAATAGAAATAAACATACATCTCTTAATTACAATGGATGAACTTTGAAGAAACACACCATTCTTTTTTTTTCATTAAAACCTATAAAATGTCAAAAGTCCTAATTATTCACTCTTTTGCATTATGTTATTTTTTGGTAACAGTTTATAACAACTTTTTTCTTTTGAATATTATGAATTCAGGCCTTTTATAAACTATAGCAGACACTCTTTGGCACCTACCTCCCAATCATTAATCCAAACTTCTCGCTTATTGGAGGAGCCCCAAATATGTTTGGGTGTCCATAATTGCTCAATTAAGTCAGGGCTAAGTTCTAACTAAGTCAAGAGAATCACAGTGGTTCCATCTCCTTTGCCCATTTAATGGTTTCAGGCTTGACACTCAGTTTTGGGAAAAGAGATAAGGGGAATGTGATGTTTTCAGATTCAAAATGGAGTCATTTATGTCAAACCCTAACCAAAGAGAGTCAGGAAGCCATGAGCACATTTGCCTAATAACAGGGAATATCTCAAGAGACTCTGGAACTGCAACTTTCTTGCTGAGGCCATTTAAAAAAAAAATGTCTGTCCATTAGTAGCCTATTCAGTCTTGGACTGATACTACTTTTTTTAAAAATTAATTTTTGTAGCCAAGGATTATTGTTTCAAAAAGCTTATGTAATCATCCTCATTTGCCTTTAAAAAACTTTGTCTCCCACCCTCCTTCTCTTTCTTTCTTTGTGGTAACTGAACACAGGGGCACTCTGCCGTTGAGCTATAGTGTCAGCACTTTATATTTATTTTTTGAGACAGGGTCTTGCTAAATTGCAAGTCTGGCCTCCAAATTGTGGTCCTCCTCCCTCAGCCTCCCGAGTCTCTGGGATTACAGTCTTTGTCTTTCTATGCCCACCTGGCTATGTCTATGAGTTGCTATGACTTGCATATCCAGGATTCAGGAACAGTCCCCTGCTGTTCCTGAATCAACACTGTGTTTTAGAGAGCTGTTTTTTGTTTGTTTGTTTGTTTGTTGTGGCTCATTTTGAATTGATGGAAAAAAGCTGGATGGTTTCTGAGAAAACTTTCTCGGTTCTTAAAAAGAAAGCACAAAATGATTCTTTTTTTCCCACTAGATATTGTGTCTATATGGGATTATTGGAACAATAGCAGTTATTACATAGTGCCACCATAACATAATTAAAGAGGTAACCTATTGAGGAACTAACCGATGAAGAATGACAGTATGGAAAGATCAGGGTAAACCCAAAAGAAAGCCCCCTAAAATACCTTGGGTTGCTTGGTGATATTGTTGAACCAGTGACCCAAACAACCCTACAGCCAACCTACCTTATGAACTTCTTATTTCCTAATTTTTCCCAATTGTTTGAGTCATTTTGAATTTTTATGTTTGTTGCACTCAAAAGTATTCTGACACACGTATCTATTTTTTAAAGATATTTAAAAATATTTGTATCTTTTTAAATTTTTTTTAATATTTATTTTTTAGTTGTAGTTGGACACAATACCTTTATTTATTTATTTTTATGTGGTGCTGAGGATCGAACCCAGGGCCTTGAACATGCTAGGCGTGTGCTCTCCCATTGAGCTACAACCCCAGTCCCTGTACCTTTTTTTTTTTTAAATTTATTTTTATGTGGTGCTGAGGATTGAACCCAGGGCCTCACACATGCTAGGCTAGTGCTGTATCGCTGAGCCACAACCACAGCCCCACATATCTATTTTAATGAACCCTATTTATTGTTTTGTTTTTGCTACTCAAAATATAACAATGTGCCTAGTGGGAGCCCTTATAATTGAACATTAAGACCTCTTAATACTGTCTGTGACTTTTTTGAGAGAACCCTTACCTTTTAACCACAGCAGTATGTTCTGGGCTTATTCTATGTTGTTTATACCTGCCAAAAGATATGGAATCAGCTATCCTCCAAGGGTCCAAGTTTCTTTTAGTGGAGAATAATATTGTAGAACAAAATCAGGGCTTTAAGAAGCTGATGTAGGTGGGCTGGGGTGGTGGCTCAGTGGTAGAGCATTTGCCTAGCATGTGTGAGGCACTGGGTTCGATTCTCAGCACCATATATAAATAAATGAATAAAATAAAGGTTCATCAATGTCTAAAAATATTAAAAAAAAAGAGAGAAGCTGATGTAGGTAAATAAATGACCATTATGTCTTTTTGGACCCTGTTAGTAGTGATAGAGTTGGAAAGGTTAATTTTCCTTATATAAATAGTTGCTACAAGTAAATAAGAAAAAGACCAAAAACCAATAGAAAAATGAAATAGCCAGTTCACAAAAAAGGAAACATAAATAGCTCCTATAATATGAAAAGATGCTCAACTGTAGCCATCATAAAAATGCAAATTAAATTAAAATGGGGGTGCAATTTTTACCTATCAATAGAAGTGGTTATTATTACACCATTGACATAGGCATTCTCATATCTTGGCTACTGGTGGAAGTGTAAATTTGTACAACTTTCTATGGCAGGAAATTTATCAATTTCTGCCAAAATTACACTTGCTTTTGGCTTATAAATTCTATTTCTAGGATTTTGTGTTACAGATATGGTTACACAAAAGAAATGATGTATGCACCAGATTTATTCCTTTCAACAACAACAAAAGTTATAAAAGATTGTTGATAACTTAAAGTCTACCAATAAGGGATTGGCAGAGTATATACAGCAAAACTGTAGCTACCTTCACAAATACAAGGAAGTTTTTAATGTTTTAATGCTAATATGAAATGATTTCCTGATTTACATTGCACTATGGAAAAAACAAGGTGCAGAACAGTGTATAAAATGTGCTACCATATGCAGGAAAAGAACAAAAATTATAGGTATACATTTGCTTGGGAATGTGCACAGAAGACACTAGCAACAGTGTGAACAGGGTGGATTGGAACTAGGAGAGAGGAAGAACCTAGTGAATATCACTTTGTACATTCTGAATTTTGAATCATGCAAATGTACTTTTGCCAAAAAGTAAATGGATCAGAAAATATGCGTTACTAACATATTTCCATCAACTTCTTTAGTGTTACTAGGTGTGCAGTATTCCATGGCATGGTGGCACCAGTTTATTTTAATATTTGTGTATTATTTACATTGCCTAATAGTTATTTGTTTACCTTATCTCCCCAAAAGGAAGAATTTATTTATAATTGATTTTTTCAGCTCAGTGTGTTTCAGAAAATGCTCATTGACATCCTCAAGCCCAGACAGTGTGCTAATGCCAGGGGAGACAAAATTGAATTGTGTGGAGAATGTGGTTCCTGCCTAAGAGGAGCTCACATTAGTGGGAGTTATAGACATATAAATTACCACTATGCATTATGAAGTGTGCAATAATAGGAATATGTACAAGAGGGAAAGTCATAGAGGGGAAAGTTGATTTGCTCTGGCTCAGTGAGAGGGGTAGAATTGCCAGGGAAGACTTTGCTGAAAAACTGGAGTTTATCAGAGTTTGGAGGGATACACAGAATGTTCTAGGAGTAGGTCCTTGGAGAGAAGAGCATGGGGCATTCTGGGGAACACATGGCTTCAGTCCAATGTGGAGGACCAGGCAATGAGGAAGGAATGCTGTGGGATGAGGAGAAGGAGGGCAGATGGGGATAACATAGGTGTTGAATATCAAGAAGGTTCATATCTGCAGATAACAAGGAAGGCAGTCGTTTTTAAGCTCCAAAGTAATGAGCACAAAGAAAGCAAAGTGTACAAATCAAACGCTACGGAAGACCATGTCTCCTCTCCCACTACCTCTCCACTGCAACCTTAAGCGTGTCCTATGGCCTGGGAGAAGCAATTTGCAAGGAGTTCATGTTTGTTTAGGTGGAGGAGGACTTCCCAGTCGTCTGGATTTGCCCCAAAGTCCGCCCTAGGCTCACTCTTCTCACTGGGTTTTCCCGGATTAGGTGTTGTTGATTCCTTCTTGTAGACTTTCTGCTCAAATCCTCTTCTGCTTCCTCCTCCCATCAAGATAATGGGGTGCCTGGCCGCCCTCAGCCTTGGCTGGGGTCTCACCGCTGTAACTGCGGGATCCAGCTCCTCTGCCAGCGTTAACAGTGTGCTCTCCAGCCTGCAGCGCAGGGTTCCCAGGGCCTGATCCTTGCTAGCGCTTGACCCAGTCAATGAAATAGGGAGGAAACTAGTAAGGAAAGAGAGCACCTTTCCATCTCTTGTCCTTTACCTTCTCACTGTGGGTTGAGTTATTTGGCATTTCAGAATAGGGTCTTGGGGGCCCCTGCTCAATGTGGACTCCCTTTATCTCGCTCCCCTTTCCCTGAAGTCCGGGGAAAGCAGTCCAGGGGAAGCAAGACCCAGCCCAAGTACACAATCCTGTGGGTCCCACTGATTCTGAACCTCTCAGCATGCATGCTGAATTGTCGCCTACAGGAACAGGAGTTCAAGGTGGAAGTCTCAGAGTACTTGGGGTCCCTGCTGTTTGTGAAAGTGCGCAAAAGGCACCTCATTAAGGATGACAACTGGTTCTGCAACTGGATCTCTGTGAAGGGCCCTGGAGATGGAGGGCCTGAGTACAGGTTCCCTTGTTACCGTTGGGTGCAGGGCAACCACATCTTGAGCCTTGCTGAGGGCACTGGTAAGCACCAGGGACAAGTGTGTGAGAAGGCACAAGAGAGGCTGAAGGTCTGTGTGTGTGTGTGTGTGCGCGGTGCGAGCTTGTGCGTGCAGATGTGGAAGCTAGAACCTGGAGGGCAGGAGTTGTTTGGGAATTGTCAAAACAGAAGGTTACTGGCACAGGTGTCAAGGAGACAGGAGAGGGACATGAAGCTGTAGGGGCCAGCTAGAAAGACCAAGAAGATAGGGATAGGGTCAGGCCCTCAGTGAAGTCATACCATGCCCTCTTTACTTTCAGGCTGCACAGTGGTTGAAGACTCTCAAGGCCTGTTCAAGAAGCACAGGGAAGAGGAACTGGAAGAGAGAAGAAAGTTGTACAAGTTAGTCCCCTGTAGGGCATGATGTAACATGTGGGGCATGTTGCATCAGAAAAGAGGAAACCTAACTTGCTGGCTGCTACCCGCTTCCTGGTCCTGGGTCATCATGGCTATGATGGTGCCTGGCAGTCAGCCAGAAGGCATTACCGTGGGTTGTGACAAAAAATTGGACCACCTCTAGGATAGGCTCAGAACCCTTCTGCCCTGGTGGACAGCTTGCGTCACCCATTATCATATACCCTGTAGGATGGGTATACACATGAACTCTCCCCACCCTGCTGATCTTTATCCTGATTGGCTCCTGTACATTATATTAGCTGTGTGTATTTTCTCAATAAACCAGCTCCTGCTTTGACTGGTCTCCCTGATGCATCTGATTGTCCTCCAGCGAGGGACCCTCTCCTTTCTTGGCTCATCCAGTTGGAGCGAGCTCTCCCCATCTCTCCCGCAGGTCGTAGGTTGGGAGGGAATGAGGGCTAAAAACCCCAACAGTCGCCCATCCCCTGACTCATGATGAGTGGTTAATTCTCTGGAATACCAATGCCTGATTTTATTTCTGCCCCCGCAGGTGGGGTAACTAGAAGGCTGGCTTAGTCCTGAATGTGGCTGGGACTAGTTTATCTGACCTCCCTGAAGATGAATGATTTCTGGAAAACAAGAGAGTTGACTTTGAAGCTTCACTGGCCGTAGGGTGAGACCAAGGGGGCCCTGGTGAGAATCTTGATCTAGTGGAGGCCAATAGGCCTATGTACTGCACTGGACTGACCAGTCCAAGATAGGTGCCCGTGGCTGTAGTGTTTGCGTCTACGAATCAGTGTCTAACTGTTTGTCCTATTCTTCCCTGAAGGCTGGCTGACCTGGCTGTCAAAAGATCTGTGAATATTCTGAGTAACTGGAATGATGTGGATGACTATAACCGGATTTTTTGGTGTGGCTACAGCAAGCTGGCTGGTTAGTCCCACCTACCCCAGTACTTCTCCCTGGACCTTTTATCACCTAGATCCCACCCAGTCTGGGTTAATGAAAGAACCAGGGTTGGGAGACCAGAGGTTTAGATCCCCTGATAAGCTGGGGTCAAATGAGGATGGTTTGGTGGGGGTCAGGAGGACCAGGATCTCAGGTCTCATAGCATGCTCTACTGCCATTCCCCAGAGCGAGTGCGGCAGTCCTGGAAGGAGGATGCCTTCTTTGGGTATCAGTTTCTCAATGGCGCCAACCCCATGCTGCTGAGGCGCTCCATTCAGCTTCCTGAACGCCTAGTGTTTCCTCCAGGGATGGAGGAACTGCAGGCTCAGTTGCAGAAGGAGCTCAAGGTATGAACCCTAAGGAGATTGAACAGTGAAATGGGAGTGGTGTTAGCATCAACTGTGCTGCAGTAGGGTTCACCATGGGCCTGGCTTATGGCTGATTGGCAAGAAGGACTCCTACAGAAATCCTGAGCAATCCTGAGAAGTACAGCTCCATGGCTTTTCTTCCCACATGAGAGTGGTGCAATTGTGAAGGGTGGGGTGTATGAGGTGGGATGGTTGATAGACTGAGTCAAAATGAGAAAATGGGACTGAGCCTTGGTGCTATGGATTCAGGGAGTGTGCAGTACAATCAGGGCCAGAGGATTGTTAATCTGGGACAATATGGGACAATTGATAGAGAAAATTCAGAGGATTACAGGGTCAGGCAGACTTAGATTTGAATCCTGGCTCTTCTATTTGTAAGCTGTGTGAACTCAGACAAAATACCCAACTTCTCTGATTATCTATTTCATTTTCTGTAAAACTGGGAATGATTCAAGTAGAATGTATACGAATTTCATGAGACAGTATGCACATAATCCACTACTGGTACAAAGTAGGTGATGAAGACAAGTCAATTTCCTTCTCTTCTCCATTTGGGGAATCAGGGTGGGAAGAAGACACCTTATGCTGAGAGAAGCCCTTGCCCTCTCCCCCACCCAGGAAGGCACCTTGTTTGAAGCTGATTTTTACCTACTGGATGGGATCAAGGCCAATGTCATCTGTAATCATCAACAGCACCTGGCTGCCCCTCTGGTCATGCTGAAACTGCAGCCTGATGGGCAACTCTTACCCATGGCCATTCAGGTGAGAGGACTTGGGATTTCTGCTCCTTGTTGGTTGGCCGTTTCAAATCAGCCCCTCATTCAAGTTGGCTGAGGACTCACTCTCTGAGACACTGGAGGAGTCATTAAATGAAGAAATGGGTGAAGTCTTTGATTTTAAGGGTTTTGCAGCCTCATTGGAAATATAGACAATACTAAAGTCAGAGACAGTCTGAAAGGAATCCCTGCAAGAGGGCCAGGACTTAGACAAACGGGAGGAGAGGAAGGACCTATCCCCAGGGGCAAGATGTGTTGGGCAGAGAAGCGGAGGTAGAGAAGTCAGGAGATTCTCTGTGATTGGAGTGGGCGAATAATATGAGGTGAGAGGATAAAACCTAAGGCAAGCTAAGGAGTAGGGATAAGGGAAGCTGGGGATGGCTGTTGTGAAAGATGTTGTAGGCACACTAGAGGGGAAGTTGTGTTTAGTGCCAGGTTTGGGGTCTCATGCTATAGCTCTGGGAGGTAAAGGACTCCCCTGGGGATAGAGACGGAGAGGAAAGATGGATAGGAGTGCAGAGGGAGATTCAACTGGATTCCAAAAGAGGGGAAAAGGGGGTGTCAGTCCATACCAGTAAAGAAGAAAAAAAATGCCTGGGTAGGGTTTTGACTTGTCAATTTTGAGGCAATGGGGAAACATTCAAATTGTCTAGCCGGCAGCTGAGAACTGAAGACTCAGTCCTCTGTGCAGAGGTGGTGTAGGAAGATCAGAGAGAGGCTGAGGTTTCTGAACAAGACTGTGGGATGAAGGGTTTGATTCCTGTCCACACTGTGGGAACTTAAAGGGGAAGTGGAGGCTGGAGAAGGCTCAGTTTCTGCTGAAGGCTGAGCGCACTGAGGCTTGTCCAACATCAATGCACTGCTCTGAATGGATAAGAGAAGGGTGGTGGGGGGAGAAATGGTAGCTGGAGTGGGAAGATGGAGAAAGACAGGCAAATGTGGAGGAAGAAGGGATAGGTAACATGCAAGAGAGGGGAAATGGTTGGGCACCTGACACTCAGCCCCTCTTCCAACTTTTCCTTGTCTTTGCTCCAGCTCCAACTGCCAAAGATCGGATCTATTCCACCACCGCTTTTCCTGCCCACGGATCCCCCAGTGGTCTGGCTCTTGGCCAAATGCTGGGTCCGTAGCTCTGAATTCCAGCTTCATGAGCTGCAGTCTCATCTTCTGAGAGGACACTTGATGGCTGAGGTCTTTGCTGTGGCCACCATGAGGTGCCTTCCATCAGTACATCCTGTCTTCAAGGTAATACCTTATTCCCAACTCGACTCTCTTGCCTGCTTCTCTTTCCACCTCACTGCACATTCTCACCTCTGACATCTCAGTGCTTTGTGAGAACCAGCAATGGAAAATAAGAGAGCTAGGGAGTGGGAGAGGGCCTGCATTTTCAATTGTCACCTCCCCAAGGGGGCAAACAGGTTTCTTGGGGAGAGGAGTAAAAAATATTACTGTTTTTTTTTAATCTATAAAGCACAGATATTCATACATACAGGCTAATGACTAAAGATTCCATCCATAGGGGACCATGCAAATAACATAAAAGACTTTCACATAAAAGATTTGAAAAGCTAGCAATTAGGGCAACACATTCACTCATTCAAAATAGTTATTGGGTGCAAGAATCATTCTAGATGCCAGTGGTAACATCTGGATCAGACAATGTCCTGATCTTTTGGGATTTTCATCTCCAATGAGGGCAGACTATAAAGATTGTGTTGCAATATAGGGGCTGTGACAAGTATGATATAGGGAATCAGAGCAGGGTAGTGTGATGGTGAGTTTAGATTGGGTGTCAGGAAAGGTTCCCTCAAGGAGGTGACATAAAGGGTAAGAAAACAAGAAGCCAGCCAATGAACTGGTTAAGGGCCCTCGGTGTTCCAGGCTAGTGGGATAGCCTGTGCAGGGACCCTTACATAGAATGATCTTGATTTGTCTGAAGAACAGAAAGAAGGGGAGTGTGGTGGACAAGGGAGAGGGAAGCAGGAGGTTCTGGAGGCAAGTGTAGGTCTCACCAGACCTTCTTGAAGGGGACTGTTATTCCCCTCAAGGGGGTGTGTGTGACAATCACTGTGTGTGTGTGTGTGTGTGTGTGTGTATGTGTGTGTGAAAAATATTATCTTCATGTATAAAGCATAGATATTATAGCACAGAAACATATACAATGTTTGTAGCATTAACATTTCTTGGATGAATGTGAGATTAGGAAAAAAATGTCTCAAAAAGATTCTTATGGGGGTTTTGATAAAAAAAATTTGAAGAATATTCACCTAGACTTATGAAAAGAATATGGAAAGAAAAGGAGAGTGATTTCTTTCAGTTATAAAGCACTAAGGCAGTGTTTTGTGGAGGGAATTAGGCAGTGCAGGTTAGTAGCGAACTCTTGGTGTTGAGGGGCCACTGAGCCCCAGGTCTGTGCTTTTCCTGAAGACCTGTTCTTTCCTCCCCTTTCCACGCTGGTTTCTGCAGGGTCCTGCTACAGATCTCTTTTGACTTTGCCCTTGCCTGCTTTTCTTCTTTTAGCTTATAGTTCCTCACCTGCGATACACCATGGAAATTAACCTTCGGGCCAGGAATGGGCTGGTCTCAGACTGTGGAGTTTTTGACCAGGTATGGGGAAAGAAGAGGGGATTCAGATTCTGGGTTCACTGTCCTTGCTGGCTCTAGCCTCAGACAGCTTGACTTGCCTGACTGTCTCTCCTCAATCCTCAGGTGGTGAGCGTAGGTGGGGGAGGCCATCTGGATCTGCTGAGGCATGCTGGAGGCCTTCTGACCTATAGCTCATTATGTCCCCCTGACGACTTAGCTGACCGGGGGCTCCTGGAAGTCAAGTCTTCCTACTATGCTCAAGATGCACTGCGGCTCTGGGAAATCATCCGTCGGTAAGGCAAGCAGGGAGGCAGGGCAGGTGGGGTGAGGGTGAGGGTGAAGAAGAAGGCTAGGAGAACAGGAGGGCTGTGTCTTGGTTGGGGAGCTGGATGCCCTGAATGGGCCACGTGAACAAGGAGCTGAGAGCTTCAGCTCTTCTTGCCCTGACCTCTTGTCTGGCAGGTATGTGGAAGGAATTATGGATCTGTACTATAAGACAGATGTGGCTGTGAGAGATGACCCTGAGCTGCAGAACTGGTGTCGAGAGATCACTGAAATTGGGCTGCTAGGGCCCCAGGATGGAGGTAATCAGAGTTCCTGTCCTCAGAACTAAGACAAAAGTTATAAGAGACCTCTCCAGAATCCTCTCTTCTTATATAGAATCTTCCAGAAGCATATCCAACCCATATAAAATCCAAAAGCCTCCTAGACACAGTAGGAGTAGTGCTAAAAAATGTTTAACAACTGGTTCCCCAGAAAAAAGAGCCCTGCCTGGTAGCATTTGCCCATTTCTGTGACATAAGTATCCCCACTGTGGCTACCAGCATGCTGAACAGTTGAGAAGTGGACATCTTTGTGAGCCAGCCCCAGCACCTGACTGATTGGGATCCTCCCAGCAGAGGTCCTCCATCCCCTGCCCCCCCACCGGCTCTCAGGTCAATTTCCACAGGTCACTGAGAGTTGCTGGCATCCCTCTTTACCACCCTTTTTCTCCTCTCTTTGCCTTATCTCTCTCAGATCTGCTCCTATGCCTGACCCCACAACTTTAACTCTCCCCACTTCTTGTAGGGTTTCCCACCTCTCTCCAGTCTCGGGCCCAGGCTTGCCACTTTGTCACCATGTGCATCTTCACCTGCACTGGGCAGCATTCTTCCATCCACCTGGGCCAGGTACTTAACCTTGACTGTTAACCTGGGCAACTGGGAATTTGTGGACTTCACTGGGGGGAGGGAGCTGAATACAGGTGAGCCAAAGGGTTTTCATGCTTAGCAGGCCTTGATTCTAGATTCCTGCTCCTATTTAGTTGGATTGGTTCTCTTGGATCCCTAATGCACCCTGCACCATGCGGCTGCCCCCACCAACTACCAAGGATGCCACTATGGAGACAGTGATGGCCACACTGCCCACTGTTAATCAGGCTACTCTCCAGATGTCCATCATTTGGCAGCTTGGCAGACGCCAGCCCATTATGGTGAGAACCAGATGCCCCGAGGGCCTGGGGAAGGAGGCAAAGGGGGAGGTGTGGTGCCCTGAACGGGGCTCATAGGTTCTAAGCTGTGTTTTCCTCTCCATCCCAGGTGCCTCTGGGCCAGCATGAGGAGGAGCGTTTTTCAAGCCCTGGGCCCAAGGCTGTGCTGAAGAGGTTCAGGGAGGAGCTGGCTGTCCTGGACAAGGAAATCGAAGTCCGGAATGAAAACCTAGACAGACCCTGTGAGTACCTGCGACCCAGCCTGGTGGAAAATAGTGTGGCCATATGAGTGTCCCAAGCTTTTGGTTGTTTTAGCTCTCCTCCGCCCAAACCACAGCCACCCTTCCCAAATGTGACCTTTCCCTTGTCTCTGCCCCTTGGAACACATCTCATTTTAGATGCGTCATCTAGGTGCCTCTATCCTTTCCTCTTTTCCTCCCTCCCTCTCTTCTTTGCTTACCATTCAGATCTCCTCTAGGGTCAATAATAGCCACCTTATACAAACTATTTCAAGAACATGATAGAGTGATAGTATATATTGTATCACACCTTTTATGAATTGAATTTGGTTTTGAACCTACATTTTAAAATAGTGATAGAAAAGAGCTTACACCCAGCTATTTTAAATAAAGCATTGCCAAAAGAATATGAAGCATCAAAAATGTTTTTTTTTTCTTTTTTTAACTGGATAGGATTTAGCATGTGTCCTGAAGTCAGACACATACTATAATGCAAACCAGTAACACAGAGATTCTAAAAAAAAAAAAAAATGTTGACACTCAGGATTTTCATTTTATGGTTCACTTAGAAAATAATAAGTGCAGGTAAGTTGGTCAAATTTAAGAAGATGTTCTGGAGAGATTTAGCCTCAGGTTTCAGCCTGAGGGATTCATCTTTCTAACCTATTTGCAGTTTATCGGTTGGAAAGTTCAAAATTAACATACTTCACGGGAAGAATACTAAAAATCTATTGATTGTCTTATCGAGCCAAAGGGTTTTCATGCTTAGCAGGCCTTGATTCTAGATTCCTGCTCCTATTTAGTTGGATTGGTTCTCTTGGATCCCTAGTGCACCCTGCACCATGCGGCTGCCCCCACCAAAAGGATTCAGTGAAATTCAACTCTGTATGTGGGTAAAATTAAGAAAAACAAACTTGGGAGTTTTGTTTCTTCATATAATAATAATCTGTAACCATCCATTTAAAAGCATAAACTAATAGTATACACAAACCAAAAACATTTCCTTTATAATATGAACAATGTTGCTTCTTGCCCTGATTCTATTTGATTTTATAGAAGTAATGGATGATAGTTGGTCTGATTTTTTGGGGGGGAGGTTCTGGGATTGAATCCAGGGGCATTTTACCACTGAGCTACATCTCCAGCCCTTTTTATTTTGTATTCTGAGACAAGGTCTTGTTAAGATGCCAAGGCTGGCTTTGAACTTGAGATCTTCCTGCCTCAGCCTCCTGAGCTGCTGGGATTACAGGTGGTACCACCATGCCCAGTTTGGCCTGATTCTTAAGGCAGAATTAGAAAAAAATTAGTTGAGAGGTTGGGGATGGAGAATTTAATGCTAGAGTATAGGAAAAATCTGCAAAAGGCAGGAGAGCAGAATATTGGCAAATACAGTTTAGGTCATACTGCAGGTTGTTCTTATATAATATATTCATCGGAACAGAAAGGTGTAACCCGGCAACTGGGCAGAAGGGAACTGCCCTGGAGAGGGCATAGCTGGAACAGTCTTGAGATGGGCCATGCACAGTGGCACATACCTGTTGTCTCAGCTAGTTGGGAGGCTGAGGCAGGAGGATTGAAAGTTCTAGGTCAACCTGGGCAACTTAGACCTGGTCACAAAATAAAAAATAAAAAGGATGCCCCTGGGTTCAATGCTCAGTAGCAGCGGCCGTAAGATCCAGAGAAAATCTGACTTTCCGGGAACCTTCCTTAACCCTAACCAGACCATGCCATGGAGCTCTCCTCCTTCTCTATCTTGCTCCTTTCCATGCCAATCTCTTTCATGGGTGATCAAGTGTGGGACATGACGGTGTGATGTCTGTGAGAAGCTAGAGAAAAAAATATGGGAAGTACTGCAAAGACAATTGACGGGAGGTGATGATGTTTTACACAGCCATAAGACTAGGTATGGAGAAAGGGGAGAGGTTGAATCCAAGGACTTAAGGCTGGTTGGGGGGGCAAAATAATTTTTATCTTAAATTTTTACGATTGCTATATAATACCCATGCAAAAAAAGTGCATGAAATGTAAAGTCCTGCTTGATGAGTCATCACCAAGAGGACAATCATGTAGCCACAGCCTGGAGCAAGAAAGAAAACTTTCCCAGCATCCCAGAAGGACCCACCCACCTACCAGTATTACTTTTGATTGAAAAAAACTCATTTTTTCCCCCAGTACTGGAGATTGAATGCAGGGCATCCCACATGTTAGGTAAGTGCTCTGTCATTAAGCTACATCTCTGACCCTTTTTCAGATTTTTATTTTAAGGCAATGTTTTTACCAAGTTGCTGAGGCTGGCTGGAACTTGAGATCCTCCTGCCTCAGCCTGCAGAGTATCTAGGATTCCAGGCAACAAATCATTCCAGGTGTGCGACACCATGATTAGCTGTCTCTTGACAATGGTTTGTTTTCTGTTGCTTATCCTTGCACTCCACAATTTAAAAAAAATAATATTTATTTTTTAGTTGTCGTTGGACACCATACCTTTATTGTATTTATTTTATTTATGTGGTGCTGAGGATCAAACCCAGGGCCTTGTACTTGTTAGGCAAGCACTCTACCACTGAACCACAACCCCAGTCCTCCATAATTTTTAATAGTATAGAAGATATTGTGTCTAGAGCAGCATAAACTGAAATAAATAGCACTCATGCTTATAAATGGGCTTGCTCTTCCTTTATGAGGCAATGATGATGGGGTATTGAGTCAATCTTGTCAAGAGAGAAGCCGGGTTGGGTTTTGTTGTTGGGTTTGTTTGCTTCAGCACAATACCACCTTCAAGTTCCTCTGGTGTTATCTTTGTGCTTAGGGTGGGGCCAGGGCACCAGAGGGTTCCTATGCTATCATCAGCTTCTAGACTTTTCTGTTTCTGAACAGTGGAGGGAGTCTCTCTCCATTTTCTTATAGTGGCTGCTTGGTGGTGGGTGGGACAAGGGCAAGGGACTTTCTCTTTGGCTGTGGTCCATCCTCAGTTTCAGGAAGCCCTCAGTATGCCTGTGTCTGGGGCTCTCTCTGAATCTGCAACTCCTACGTGTGGCAGCCAAAGTTTGGGGTCTTGTGTGGGAGAGAGTTTCTGGCGCTCTCTCAGGAGACCCCTATTGATGTTGATATGGAATTGTCAGCTGAGGGAGGTTCCCGGTCCTTCTTCCAGGGATCTAGAGTGCTGTTTGTGCTCCTCTTCCATTGATCTTCTCCCATGCTCTGGGGTGACTGGGTTTGCAGTCCCTCCCTCTGGCAGCTTGGGTATTGTGTTCTGTAAGGAAGAATGTTCCAGGCAGGACCTTCAGAATTTCCTGCAGTGGTGGTTGATCCTCCTGCAGGTCTACACCAGGGAGGGAGGCTCTCTCTCATCTTTGGTCATGTCCCCAGTCTTTCTCCTGAGCACCTGGGGGGAAGTCGGCAGAGAAGAGCCCATGGGCATGAATTGTTTCCCTTAGTCTGTAGCTCCCAGGAGTTCTATGCTTTCGAACACTCACACTTGCCTTTAGCAGTAAGTTAAAAAATTTAGCTGTTATCATTTGCTGGTATGGTAGTCCTGTCAAAGCTTCTGATCTGATACAGGGGCCTGCCTTTCAGAACTTGGAAGAGCAACTCTTTTTTTTTTTTTTTTTTTTTTTTTTAGTTGTAGATGGACACAATACCTTTATTTATTTTTATGTGGTGCTGAGGGATCGAACCCAGTGCCTCACACATGCAAGACAGGTGCTCTACCACTGAGCTATAGCTCCAGCCCAGAGGGGCTACTCTTTATTCAGACTTCAGGCTACTTGGTTGCCTTTCAACCATGGTTGACTGATGCTTTCAGGAAAAATTATGATTGTGTTTGTAATGGTTTATTTTGGTAGGATGGAGCACTGCATAGCCAGGCTCTCTGTATTCTAGGCAGCAATGAGACCAATAATTTTATATTCTGATAATAATGGCACTTTCTTTTTTTTTTTGAGAGATAGAGAGAATTTTAATATTTATTTTTTAGTATTCGGCGGACATAACATCTCTGTTTGTATGTGGTGCTGAGGATCGAACCCAGGCCGCACTCATGGCAGGCGAGCGCACTACCGCTTGAGCCACATCCCCAGCCCAATAATGGCACTTTCATTCTTTTATGTTCTATAAGTATTTTCCTTTGTTAAGAATATTGATTTGGGGGCTGGGATTGTAGCTCAGTGGTAGAGCACTCTCCTAGCACGTGGAAGGCCCTGGGTTTGATCCTCAGTACCACATTAAAAATAAATAAATAATAAATAAATAAAATAAAGATATTGTGTCCAGTTACAACCAAAAAATAAATATTAAAAAAAGAATATTGATTTGATCCTGTGATGAACTAATGACTTGGTAGGAGTTATTGAAAATACATGTCCTTATATTGTTCATAGCTCGTAAACTGTGCTTAAATCCCTAAATTAAGAGAGTTAAAAAAATTTTCAGCACCACAGCTGAGCATTTTCAGCGAAATGAAAATTTCATATGTGAATCTGTGGCCACTGTTTGTTTCTTTGGGGAGATATCATGAAAGTTTGGATGGGGAAATTCAGTTTAATCTGCTTCGATATATACAGATTATTCCTTAAAAGTAAATGTTAAGAGCTGGGGATATAGCCCAATTGGGAGAGTGCTTGCCTCGCATACATAAGGCCCTGAGTTCAATCCTTAACACCACATACACACACAAAAGTATGTGTTAAAAATTTTAACTTCAATATTTAATATAGGTTAGAAATATATGTACATATATTTACCTATACATACATATATGTACACATGTACTTATATATTCAGCAAAAATGATAATCCTTGGGGAAACAAGTTAAAATAATTTTTATCATTTATTTAAATTAATCTGTTTTTTCTTCTATTATACAGCCCAAGTTATATTCTTTTCCATAAAAAGATATAGCATTAGGTTTAATGAATTAGATTTTAATCAAAATGTTTATTATATAAATGAGTTGTTTTATTTATAACCAGGAAAGTATTAGACTTAAATATTTGAAAATTAACCAAATTTTTGCCTGATGAAAGGAAAATTAAAAGGAAGAAAGTTGATCATCATTAAGTTTCTCCATTTAAAAATATAAATTTGAGTCTACTTCAAGGACAATGATAAAATTTAAAAAATGACAATTTAGCTGGAGACTGCATAATAAAATGAAGAGAAATGAAGGTACATTCAAGCTAATGCATTATGCCTTATGAAAAGGAAGCATTGATGCTATTGAAATACACCTCCTTCAATATTGGGGAACGCATTTTAGAAAAACAATGAAGTATTTATTAATAAATGAAGCTATTAAACCATATATACATGTAGACATAGGATAATGAAATCATCATTTTGACCACTCTAGTAAATTCTATAAAAGAAAGTTGATTTTTTCTTTCTGGGCATGTGGAGACAATTTATTTGAATACATGATTTGAAGAGATAAAAAAATATATAAATTTGAGTTAGTGTTGTTTTTTAATATACAATAACAGTATTTGTTGGCAAAAGAATGGTGTCAACTCTGAAAATATATTTTTATTAAAGAGGACTATTTCAGACTTACCTGACAGTGGAATGAAATCAGACACCTTTTTTTTCCCCCCAGTTCCTTTTGTAACAAAGAACCAAATTAGAATAGTATGAAACTCTTGAGGTCCACAGGCTTTATCAAGTTTATTCCTCCTGGTTTTGGGTCAAGCCAATAAATTTATTGAAAAATTTGTATGCTCTTCATTCTTTTCTTCATTTCTCTCCCACAATATTTTGGATTTTCTAAGTATAGGATCATATTATCTGCAAACAGTGCTGATATGACTTCTTCCTTTCCTATTTTTATTCCTTCTAGTTCCTTCTCTTGCCTAGTTGCTCTGCCTAGAATTTCTAGTACTATATTAAACAGAAATGGTGGGACTGGACATCCTTATCTTGTTCTAGATTTTATTTTATTTTTATTTTTAAAAAAATATTTTATTTTTTAGTTGTAGTTGGACACAATACCGTTATTTTATTTATTTTTATGTGGTGCAAAGGATCGAACCCAGGGTCTCACACATGCTAGGTGAGCACTCTACCACTGAGCTGCAACCCCAGCCCCTCTTGTTCTAGATTTTAAAGGAAATACTTTTAGCTTTTCCCTATTTACTATGAGGTTAGCTTTGGGTTTGCTGTATATCGCCTATATGATGTTGAAGTAGCTTCTTTCTATCCCTATTTCTTTTATTTTAAATGTATTTTTCACTGGGCATAAGAATTTTAGTTTGCCAGTTATATATTCTTTCAGCACTTAATAGTTGCCATTCAGTCATCTTCTGGTTTCCTAGATACTGTTGAAAAATCAAGGTGTTACTGTTATTTTTTTCCTTTTAAAGAAATTTCTTCCACTCTCCCTTACTGCTTTAATGGTTTTCTTTTTGTCCTTCAATTCATTAATGCTTTTCTTTATCTTTCTTTCTTTTTTTTTTTACTTTATTTATTTTTATGTGGTGCTTAGGATTGGACCCATTGCCTCTCATGTGTTAGGCAAGTGCCATTCTGCTGAGCCACAACCCCAGCCCCAGTGTTTTTCTTTATATTTATCCTGATTGAACTATCAGAGAATTTTGAGTATTTGGATTTATGCTTTTCATTGGCTTAAAAAATGGCAGCTGGGTGTGGTGAATCATGCCTACAATACCAGGAACTGGGGAGGCTGAGGCAGGAGAATCAAAAGTTCAAGGCCAGCTTCAGCAACTTAGTGAGGCACTAAGCAACTTAGTGAGATCCCATCTCAGAATAACAAATAAAAAAAAAGGGGGATGGGGTTCAGTGGTAAAATTCCTCCGAGTTCAATCCCCAGTATATTAAAAAAAATTCTCAGCCATTGTCTATTCAAAATTGATGTGTTCAATTTCCATCTCCTCTCGTTGTAATTGGAAATCCAATTAAAAATAAAATGGAGTTTTAACTGTATTCCATATGTATATTTATTCATAAGAATTATATTCTTTTCCTTTTTGTGTTTCCTTTTTGTGAATGTGTTTCATCTTGTATACATGTTATTGGTTTGTCTTCCAATCAAGTAATAATTTTTTTGCTATATTAATATGTAAGTCAACCTACATTTAAATCCCTGATTTCAGTAATTGTAGTTTATAATTAAAATTTTCTTTTATATGTTCAAATCTGCTGCTAAAATCCTCTATTTTTCATTTGTTTTCTCCATATTTTATTGTTTTTTCAAGTCTGTAACTTTAAGCACACAACCATTGTTATTTTAAATAATTATTTGATAACTCTGATCTCTAGTTCATTTTGTAGATCTGGTTTTTTTTTCTCTTTGGGATTTTGGTCATATGTCTCTTAGCATTTTTAGTAATTTTTGAACAAATTTGGGACATTCTGTGTAATTTGTTTCGGAAAAGCTGGAGTGCTGTTCTCTTCCTCCAGAAGTGTTTCATCTTGTAAGCTGTCTCGTGCTGTCACATGAAAATCCTGTGAAAGTGTCCTATGACTTGTCTTTTTGCCATATCCTGTGAAAATAACCTTGAACCTCCAAAAGTCTATAATTATGATTGGTTATATTAATAATGTGTTGATTTGGTGTTCACATTTAAATTGTATTTTTGATTTCCAGAAATTATTATTTCTTGTGAATTTCCTTTGTTAGTTCCAGAGGAGATCTTTGGCTCATCCTTTTTGACCTCCATGTATGAAGTAATAAAGAAAAAAAGATAAATCTAAATTTTCTCTTTAAGCAAAGTGTTTGCCTCACTTACTGAATAGATTGGGTTGTGATATGGGTTGTCTGCATTGAGCAGAAAATGGTGCACCGAAAACAGAGACACCACGCTGTTGCAAAATGTGGGACAACTAAAGGAAAATAAAAGAAATGTTGGGTAAAGGCAGGAGCCTGTCAGCCTTTGATAGCTGCTTCTAACTCACTGGGAACAGTGCTGATGGAGAGTTGATTTGCTGAGAAAAGTTGTATTGTGTTTTAACTAGTACAGGGTACACTGCTTAACAAAGAGAACCCAAGTATAGCAATTAAAAAAAAAGGGGGAACAGAAAATTTATTTCTTTCTAAATAATGCTTCAGGGAATGTATTTACGGAGATTTGGATGTTCTGCTGCACAATTCAAGGGCCATTGTTCCTTCCACTTGTTTATACTTATCAAAGAGGAGGTTGTTTTTGAATTTATAGCAGTGGTCAGCAGGAATAGGAGGGTATTGCTTATATCCTTCAGAAAACTAAGTCATGATAAAATCTAATACCAATGAAGTCTGGGAAGTGTGGGGTAACTGGGCTGCAATGTGACACGCTATAATTACAGTAATGTCAAAGAAGGAGAAATTGGATTTTGAAGCAGTCTCTGTCACACATTGGAAAAGAAGAAAATTTGTAATTATTACTGTCATTTTTATCTAGAAACTTTTTGCCAAGTGGCATTGAGTATGTATTTAGGGTCACAGGTAAGTCTCATCTGTGATTTATCAGCATTTGGTTCAGGGGAGGTGCTGACCTTGGAATGAGTATTTCCAGCTTTCAACATTGATCAGATTAAAATTTTATCAGAGTTGAGACAAGCAGATCTTCCTGTTTTGAGACTGCAAAGTCTATAAGCAGGGAAACTGGTGAACTCAAATTTCTAAACCACTTAAAATATTGCTGCTTCTGTTCTGGTGAGGAAGAATCTTCTGGGACTCCTCAGAGGACATTGCATGCAGCAGGATGAGTAGCACAGATGTGATGGAACACATTTAATATTCTTATGTCCTGAAGTCTCTCCTTCTTCAATATGTCAGGGGTTTTTTATAACATCTAAACTTCTTTTGCATCATCCAGAGCTGCTTCTGACTTCTTATTGGCCATCCCAGCCAAGTGTGAGATTCCACCCCCCAAGGTGTGCACAGGCCAAAACTCTCTAATGAACAGAGTGACTCTCAGAACACACACTCTCTGTCAGTCCATACACATAAACAAATTTAACCTAATGTAAAACAATGTTTCTTTCATCTTGATTACCCTCAAAATTCCATTGCCAAAAAAAAGTCCTCGGATTTTTAATGACAAATAGATGAGCAAATTCTGAAATTCTCTCCTCATATAAATTTTGTTTTCTAGAATCTGAGGAGCAGGGCTGAAGTGGAGTTAACTGCTTTTAATTTTTTTTTTTTCTTGCACAGGGTTAGACTCCCTCTAGGCAGGCAGTAACAGCTTGTCAACACAGCCTCTTCGGGAAGAGGGTGTGAGGGGCTCATCCCTAATGGAATGGTGAGAACATGACTCCTACTCTTGGATGTCCACACAACTGTGGAATTTCACTTAATGTGATTAATCAGAAGTTCCTCTGAATTTTCTTTTCAGGCAACATCCCAACTGCCTAAACAAGCCATGATATATAACTGTTTTTAGTGACTGAGAAAGGCAAAATTTTTGAAGCCTGGACTGCAGCTTGTTGTAGGCAGAGGTCAACTTTAAAAGTGCCATAGAATGACAATAATGGCTTCTCACACTTGGTGGTCTGGACCCATTGTGATGGCTTGGGTGTGAGGTGTCCCCCTAAATCTCCTGTATTAATTCAGGAATGCTTGAAGGTGAAATGATTGGATTATGAGAGCTTTAACCTCCTTAGTTCATCCTAGTTTGAATCGAGTAACAAGATGAAGATCATAACTATAGGCAGATGAAGCAGAGCTGGACGAGGTGGGTCACCGGGAATATGCCCTTGAAGGATTATTCTTTCTTGGGCCCATTCTTTCTGTTTTATGGTTGCTGTGAATGGAGCTGCACTCCTCTGCCTCCCCCTTCTATTATGTTATTCTGCCTCACCCAGATCCCAGAGCAACGGAGTTGGCTGACCGTGGGCTAAATCTCTGAAACTATGAGCCCAAATAAATTTTCCTTCCTCTAAGTTGTTCTCATCAAGTATTTTGGTCACAGAGGTGAAAAGTTGACTAACACTTCCAGTTTTGTGCAAGCTGCTGTTATTAAGGTCCACTGAATAAGTTTACTGGTGAATGTCTTTTCTAATATCTCATTGGTTACCTTATTGTCAAATGTATATATGTTTGTTTCTGTGACTTGGGAAATGATCAGTTGATCTTTTGTCTCAGTGCTTACATATCCAAGCAGAATATATGCCCCTTATTGGATCTACCATCAGAAAGCGCAGTATGGTACATTTCAGAAGGGAAAACCACTTGCCCAATATTCCCTGAAATCCCATTACAGTGATCGGCATTCAAGTCTGTCCTCATTTATGGCTTTTTTCAATTCACAGAATCAAGTTCAGTTTCTTTCCTTACTTCCTTTTCCCCCTCCTTTCTTCTTTTGCAACACAATTCAGGTGTCTATAACGGATAAGAGATTCTTTCATGTGGCCAAAGAAAGTCTCTTGAGTTTTGATACTTGAAACAGTAAATGAGGAGTTTGAAATGACTTCCTTTATTTTTTTATATTTATTTTTTAGTTGTACTTGACACAATACCTTTATTTTATCTATCTATCTATCTATCTATCTATCTATCTATCTATCTATCTATCTAGTTATATATCTGGTGCCGAGGATCCAACCCAGGGCCTCGCACGTGCTAGGCAAGCACTCTACTGCTGAGCCACAACCCCAGCCCTCCTTTATTTTTGTTTTTAAGTTTATTATGAGAAGAACTAGCATGTGCATCAGAGTCCTGGAATTCCTAATACATCTTATGTTGTTTTAGAAAAGGAATCCCTTGTTCAATAGAGTCCCAGCCTCCATAAAGCTTGCTTCCAGGTGACTGAGTTGTTTTGTCACTAGATACCAAGAACTTCTAGTGTTGCACGCCAGAATTAGATCTCAACTCTAGATATTCTGGATTTCCCCGAGAGTCTGTTATTTACAACAAGCTCTTTGTTATTAATATCTATACTAGTAGCATTCTGTGTTTTTAAGCAAAGATACTAACTTGCCAACTTAAGCAAATCTATACATTTTTGGGGGGGCGGGGGTACCAGGGTTAACCCAGGGTGCTTAACCAATGAGTGGCACCCCCAGCCCTTTGGTTATTTATTTATTTATTTATTTTTGTGGTGCTGGGGATCAAACCCAGGGCCTTGTGAATGTGAGGCAAGCACTGTACCAACTGAGCTATATTTTCAACCCCTTATTTTTTATTTTGAGACAGTCTTACCAAGTTGCTTAGGCTGGCCTTGAACTTGTGATCCTGAAAGAAGAACATAGGAGAGAAAGGATGGGGGAAGTTGGTGTTTGTGTGTGTATATAGTGTAAAGGAATGAAATCCCTATATTACTTAAGAAGCTTTGTAAAATAATTGAGAAAAATCAAGAAATAATAGGACAGAAAGAAAGACAGACAGACAGACAGCAGAGTTATGGTTTGGATAAGTGTCCTGTTCCTTTCCACTCTTCTACTGATCTCCCTTTTCATGAGATTTGCCCCACTTTCTTTTCCCTTTTCCTATCTTCCACAAATGAGAGAAAACATGACCCTTGACCTTCTGAGTTTGGCTTCTTTTGCTTGACATACTGTCTTCAAGTTCCATCATTTTTACTTTTTTTTATGGCCAAATGAAAATCCATTGTGTGTATATATACCACATTTTCTTTATCCCTTCATTTGTTGGTGGACACCTAGTTTGGTTTCACAGTTTGGCTATTGTGAATTGTATTATCATAAACATGGGTCTGCATGTGTCACTGTGATATGATGACTGAATTTTTTTTATACACTACTGAGGTATAACTAGATTATATAGTGGTTCCATGTCTGGTCTTTTGAGAAACCTCCATACTGACTTTCATGAGGTTGTACTAATTTATAATCCCACCAACAGTGTAAAAGTGTGTTCCTTTTTTCTCACCCTCTCTGCAGCATTCATTATTATTTGTGTTCTTGATGACTGCCATTTTGACTGGTGTGAGGTGAAATCAAAGTATGGTCTTGATTTGCATTTCTCTCATTGCTAATGATTTTGAAAAATTTTCATATATTGGTTGCCCATTATTATTTCTTCTTTTGAGAATTTTCTGTTTAATTCATCTTCCCATTTATTAATTGGTTAGTTTGATTTTTTGTTGTTAAGTTTTTGAAGTTTTTAAAAATATATTCTAGATATTAATCCTCTGTCAGAAGAGTAGCTAGCAAAGATTTTCTCCCGTTTTGTAGGCTCTCTCTTCACATTCCAACTCGTTTCCTTTGCAAAAGCTTTTTAATTTGATGCCATCCCACATATTAACTCTTGGCATTATTTCATGAGCTTTGGAGATCCTATTGAGAAAGTTGTTGCCTGTCTTATATGCTGAAGTGCTGACTCTAAATTTTCTTCTAGCAGTCACATTGTTTCTGGTCTAATTCCTATGTCTTTAATCCATTTTGAATTTATTTTTGTGCAGACTGAGAGATAACGGTCTAGTCTTATTCTTCTACCTGTGGATAACCACTTTTCTTTGCACCATTTGTTCAAAAGACTGTCTTTTCTCCAATGTATGTTTTTAGCACCTTTATCAAGTATCAGATGACTATAGATGTGTGGGTTTGTCTCTGTGTCTTCTATTCTGTACCATTGTTCTGTGTGTCTGTTTTTATGCCAGTACCGTGCAGCTTTTGTCACTATAGCTCTGTAGTCTAATTTGAAGCCAGATATTGTGATGGCTCCAGTATTACTTTTGACTTAGGAATGCTTTGACTATTTTGGGTCGTTTATTCTTCCTAATGAATTTTAGGACTATTTTATCTAGTTCTGTGAAGAATGCCATTGGTATTTTGATGGGGATGGCATTTAATCTGCATATTACTTTTGGTAGTAAAGCTATTTAAACAATATAAATTCTGCCTGCCCACGAACATGGGAGGTCTTTCCATCTTGTGTCTTCTTCAATTTCTTTCTTCAATAATCTATAGTTTCAATATATGGATGTTAATTCTTGATAAGGTGGGAGGCCCTAGGGAAGAATAGCATTACCATAGATTACGTAGAGGGAAGTGATGGGAGGAGAGGGGAGGGGATGTGGGGATAGGAAAGATAGTAGAGTGAAACAGACATTATTCCTGTATGTATATATGTGACTATATGACCAATACGATTCTGCAACATGTACACTCAGAAAAATGAGAAATTATATCCCATCTATGTATGATACATCAAAGTGCATAAGTGTATTCTACTGTCATATATAACTAATTAAAACAAATTTAAAAAATATTCTATAGTTTCATTATAGAGGCCTTTCATCTCCTTGGTTATGTTTATTCCTAGGTATTTAATTTTTTTGAGGGTATTATGAATGGGATTGTTTTCTTGATTTTTTTCTCAGCAGATTCTTTGTTGGTATATAGGACAGCTATGGATTTTTGTGTGTTGATTTTGTAACCTGCTACTTTGCTAAATTTGTTTATTAGCTCTAACGGTTTTTTGGTTTTTTTGTTGTTAAAATAATATGTTAAGATAATGTTGTTAAGATAATATGTTTTTTTTGTTGTTAAGATAATATGATCCTATCTTTGGACTTTCTAAGATAGGATCATATTATCTTCAAACAGTGCTAATTTGACTTCTTCCTTTCCTATTTTTAACCCCTTTATTTCATTTCTTGCTTAATTGCTCTGCCTAGAATTTCTAGTACTACATTAAATAGTAGTGGTGAGAGTGGACATCCTTGTTGAAATTGCCAATTCTTAAAGGGATAACTAAGTTTAGAAAATAAACTATGAGCTTAATATGTATATATTACATATAGCAACGATTACTACAGAAAAACTTACAAATCCTCGTTTCAATAAAATTGTGATATTTTCCTAATCTCTTTTAATTGATTTTAATTTTATTCTTTATTTTTTGTGGTACTGGGAATTGAACCCAGGAGCATTCTGCCTCTGACCTACATCCCTTGGTCCCATCCTTTTTTCAACTTCTTTTGTTGAGGCTGCCCTCAAACTTGTGATCCTCCTACTTCAGCCTCCCAATTAGTTGGAATTATAGGCACGTGCCACAGTGACTGGTTTGACATCTCTAAAGTATCATAGAAGTTCTATTTGTGTTACAATTTTAAAGGTAATGCAAGTTATTTAATATTAAAACATGGTTCTTGGTTGCCATGTACACCTTTTATGAGTATTGGACTAATTCACATGTGCTTCTGAACCATGAACTGGAACATAAAGAGAAGCAAGAAAGTGGATACTTGACACTATTCGGAGAAGACACTTCTCTGTGTAAAGATCTGTCACAACTGTGCTCATCTGTGCTATGATAAAAGGGAGGGTTTGACGAGTTAATTTGTCTTTTCTCTCCCTCTAGTGTGTCTGTTGCTCAAGGTCTCCCCAAACATCTCAATATCTTGTCTCTGATGCTGGTGGTTGCCCAAGTCACAAATCTTCATAAAATTTGGGTGCAATCAATTATCTCTTGATTCAAGGACACTGAGTGAGCATGCTCATAAACATGTACTTGGGGACACTGAACAGTGTTAAACCCAGAACAGATGTTTAGAGTTCCTGAAAACTTTGTCCACCTGAAACGCTTTCTCTGCAAATCTTCCCAAATCTTTGCCCTGCTCTGCTTGCAGAGCCAGCTCAAAGCCAAAATGTTCCCCTTGGTGCCAGGTGTGGTAGCACATGCCTGCAATTCCAGCAACTTGGAAGGCTGAGGCAGGAGGATTGCAACTGTGAGACCAGCCTCAGCAACTTAGTGAGAGCCTGTATCAAAAGAAAAAAACAAACAAATTGGGTATGTGGCTCAGGGATAAAGCCCCCCCACCATTGATCCCTTGTACCAAAACAAACATTCCTCCCCCCGCAAAAAAAACCAAACTAAAACAAAACAACTACCTCTCCCCAACCCTGAAAGTCTACCCTGGTCACATTAACTTCTTTCTGCTCCTTATTTAACTCATTAACCTCCCACCACTACATACTGTTTGGAATAAGGTAATTTCACTTGAGTGGACCTGTTCCTGGAAAGGCTTGATTGCTAGCAAGAATTTATGTATATGAAGTCTAATTTTCAGTTTCCTTTCATTACAAACCTGGAGAGGAATTCCTTTTGAGAAAATTCTTCAGTGAAGAAAGACAACACTTTGACTGCCAGGAAATACTGGCAATGTCCCTTCTTACAACACCCCTTCTCTCTCAAGAGTCTCTGTCTCTCATATATGTACACGCACTCATATCATTGAAATTTCTGTCTGGGCCAGGCATGGTTATGCACACCTGTAATCCCAGCTATTTGGGGGGCTGAAATAGCAGGATCACAATTTAGTGAGACCCTGACTCAAAATAAAAAATAAAAAAACACTGGGAGTATGGCTCAATGGTAGAGCTCCTCATGGGTTCAATCCCCAGTATGACAAAAAACAAAACAAAACACAAAATGCAAATCAAAACACAAAATGCAAATCAAAACAAAACAACAACAAAGGACAAACCAGATCTCTATACTGATACAATAAATATTTGACTCCAGGGGTTTCCAACAGTTAGATTCCCTGGAAAACTCATCCAATGCAAAGCACCCAATATGGCTCTATTAAATAATTAAAACTTAAATGTGCTGTTTATTTAGCAACAAAAAAAGGAGAAATTTAAAGTACAAAAATGAAGCCAAAGGAGGATCTGGTGAAGTGTGATAATGCCATAGCCTGCACTGACTGTGACTTAGAGCTTTAGCTTTAGCCATATGGTGACCAGGACACAGCGCTGGGTCTCCCACTGTGAGGTGTTTAAGACTTCATAGGCAGGCCCTATAGCTGGTCTAGTTATCAAGATCCCTGGCATTGCTGACTTAACCAATATTTGGTCCACACAGCTCTCAATTCTGACAGGGACTCAGCCCAAACTCTGTTGGCCCTAGAGGGAGTAATGATGGTAGAGGCCAAAGTGTCCTGCATACCATCTTCTTGTGATCATGTTGTCCATGGTATGATCTGGAGCTCAATGATGTGCCTCTGGCCAGGGTGAGGAGCTTCTGTTACGTATCCAGGCAAGGTGAGAACCTGACCAAACCTGGCCTTAGAAAAATGCATTAGTGGGCTGGGGATGTGGCTCAAGTGGTAGCGCGCTCGCCTGGCATGCGTGCGGCCCGGGTTCGATTCTCAGCACCACGTACAAAGATGTTGTGTCCGCCGATAACCAAAAAATAAATATCAAAAAATTCTCTCTCTCTCTCTCTCTCTCCTCTCTCACTCTCTCTTTAAAAAAAAAAAAAAAAAAGAAAAATGCATTAGTCAACTTTTTTTTTTTTTTTTCTGTGAGCAAAATACTTGACATAAACAACTTAAAGGAAGAGGGATTTCTTTAGGCTCACAGTTTTAGTGGTTGGCTGGCTCCATTGCTTGGGCCTGAGGTGAGGCAGAATATCATGGCAGAAGGGTGTGGTGGAGGAAAGCTGTTCAGTTTAGAATGAGAGAGGAAGTGGCCAAGGACAAGAAATACTTTTCCCAAACAATCAAGAATGTGAAGAGAAAGCCTGCAGAATGGGAGAAAAACTTTGCCACCTGCATCCCAGATAGAGGATTAATCTCCAGAATATATAAAATACTCAAAAACTTAGTATCCCTTTCACCCCCCAAAAAAACGCAAAGAACACAATCAATAAATGGCCAAAGGAACTGAACAGACACTTCACAGAAGAAGAAATACATTTGATCAACAACTATGTGAAAAAATGTTCAACATCACTAGCAATTAGAGAAATGTAAATTAAAACTACACTGCAATTTCATCTCCAATAAGAATGGCAATTATCAAGAATATAAGTAACAATAAATATTGTTGAGGGTGTGGGGAAAAAGTTTCACTCACACATTGCTGGTGGGACCTGCAAATTGGTGAAACCACTCTGGGAAGCAGTATGGAAATTCCTCAGAAAACTTGGATTGGAACCACCATTTGACCCAGTTACCCCACTCCTCGGTTTATACCCAAAGGACTTAAAATCAGCATACTATAGTGATGCAGCCACATCAATGTTTATAGCAGCTCAACTCACAATAGCTAAGCTATGGAACCAACCTAGGTGCTCTTTCACAGATGAATGGATAAAAAAAATATGGTATATGTACACATATACATGGAAAATTATTCAGCCATAGAGAAGAATGAGGGCTGGGGATATAGCTCAGATGGTAGAGTACTTGCCTCACATGCACAAGGCCCTGGGTTCAATCCCCAGCACCACAAACACACACAGGAGGAGGAGGAGGAGGAGGAGGAGGAGGAAATTATGGCAGTTTCCAGTAAACGGATAGAACTGAATACTCTCATGCTAAGTGAAATAAACCAATCCCCCAAAAACCAAAGGCCAAATGTTCTCTTTGATATGTGGATGCTGACTTACAATAAGAGGGGAGGGGGAGGTAGGAGTAGAGACTCATTGGATTAGACAGGGGAAAATGGGGGGAAGGGAAGAGGGATGGGAATGGGAAAGATAGTAGAATGAATCAAAATAACTTCCTATGTTTATACATGAATATACAACCTGGTAACTCCATATCATGTACAAACACAAAAATGGGAAGTTATGCTCCATGTGTGTATGATATGTCAAAATACACTGTACTGTATAACTAAGAAGAACAAACAAACAAACAACAACAACAACTATATATATATATATATATTTTATTTCTAAGCCATGCTCTTTGAAACATGATCCCGTCACTTCCCCAAAACTCCAGTTCTAAATGTTGCCACATTGGGGACTGTGCCTTCGACACATGAGCCTTTGGGGGACATTCCATATCTGAACCAAAACAATGAATACATGTGTCACTCTGGAGGTGGAGGTGGATAAGTGGGTTTTCAGAAAGAGTAATATCACTCTGTTTTTATTATCCGTAGTGGTCGCTGATGAGCATCCTTGAGATAAGTAAGTCTTATTTGATTTATTTTGTAGCTATGTTTGATCCTTCTACAGATTGAGTTTACCACGAGCATTTGTCAATATAAACTGGACACATTAATCCCAGCTACTTGGGAAGCTGAGGCAGGAGGGTGACAAGTTCCAGGTAATTCCCCCTCCCCCATGTCACACAAAATGAATATATAGTCACCCAGACTAGTATGAGAATTAGGCTATTAAACAAAGAGTTAATGTCCTCTAAGGGAAGAGCAATAATATTCAGATGTTTAATTGGTCTGATAATTCTTCCTAGTGTGAGAGAGCTAATGTCTTCTGAAATGTGACACATCAATAGGATCTTGGAACTCTACCCTTCACAGGTGAATGTCTAGCAAATAAACTTATTTATTTATTTATTTTTATTTCTTACAGACATGACAATAGTGGAATGCATTATAATCATAATTATCCATTCACAGCACAATTTTTCGTAACTGTATATAAAATTAACGCCAAATTATGCCATTATATATGAGCTCTCATATATTTTTTTTGCATTACAATTCTTTTTTTTGATTTGAAAATGGTTTATTTTAAAAAATAAATATTTTTATATTTGCTTTAATCTTTAATATAGTAAATATCAATAGTATAGCCCATGCAAACAACTTCCTTGAGGGTCTTCAGTAGCTTTTAAAAATAATGAGTCCTAAGACCACAGAACTTGAGAACTACTCCTCTCATGCATAGCCTGTTTCATCGATGCAGAAATGTACCATTTACATGTTTTTCCGTTTCTGAAATTGGGACAGCATATCTTACAGTTTAAGGTATGTCCTATTTTTCAAATGGTGTGAAAATTTCCATTGGTAACATTTGGCAACATGAAGGAAACACTGGAATGAAAAATACCATTGTTTTTAGTCATTCTTCAAACCTCAAATATAATTGTCTGATATTTATTTTAACAAAAAAAATTCCATTCTTTTTCTCTTTTTCTAATTCAGAAGCAGTATTTCTCCTCAAGGCCTGTTTTTGAAGACCAAAAGCTATGGAAATATCAGTGAGCGGGTTGAGCTGAGGAAGAGGCTGGGCTATCAGTCGTTCAGGTGGTACTTGGATCATGTCTACCCAGAGATGCAGATCCCTGGGCCCAACACCAGGCCCCAGCTACCCATTTTCATCAACAGAGGACCCAAACGGCCCGCCCCGGGTCCTGCAGCGTGGCAGGGTGAGGTGGCTATCTTTGGCAGGTGTTTCACTAGAGGTGTGAAGACCCTCTCCAGGTCCTCCCTGCTGCCTGGAGGGAGGCTCACTTCCCAGGCAGGCCTGTGGCTGCGCCCTGCAGTGCACACAGCTGGCATTTTGAAAGTGATGGGTGGACTCTGCTGCATTACAATTCCTAATACACCTTTATACCACAATTTATCGTATCTCTGTTTGTATATAAGGCATGTTGATACCAAATTCACATCTTCATACATGTATTTTGTATAATGATGAGGGTCTACTTCAGGAAATAGAAAAAGAGGGAGTACTTCCAGCAACTAAACTTTAAGTGTCTAAATTGGAAGGAAAAGTGAGAAAGCTTGTGGTACAAAGGCTATTGTTGGCGAGAAGACTTGAGCCAGCAGAGGGTGCTGAGGCACCGCACATAAGACCTGATAGGCCTGTGGGCTAGAAAGGCCAGGAAGGGAAAAGAAGGATCTGGGAAAACCAGGACAGAGTTTTTCAATGAGGATGTTTCTTTAGATCCTCAGCAATCACTACATGCTCATTCAAGAGGCCTAACAGGGGTCCACAGCAAGCACTGCTGTCATGCACAATTAGTGATATGCAAATCAACACTGATTACTTGTCAAGGGGGCAACTGTGGGGTTACCAGGGCCTGGACACCTATTTCCAAGTCTCACAAAGGCCCTGTAGCCAATGTTGCCAATTCCAGTAGCATCTTCACAGTGAGTCTGGGGCTCTTCTGTCCTGCAGAATGCTCTATGGGAGAGACTTGAGAAACCTTGCTGTGTCCCAGTCTGTCTTCCTGTTGAGTCCTGACTTTCCTGCCTTTGCTAGTGGGGACCAGACATTGTTGTTTTTAGGTGGCAGCCTATCGCTGAAAGAGCTGCTCTTAACAAAACCATGCCCCCTCTAACTTTATGTTAAGTGCTTTCATTAGTGCATTATAATTATACAAAATACCGGAGTTCATTTTGACATAATCATACATACACAGAATTGAATTTACTCAGTCCCCAATGCTTCCTCCCTCCTTCTCTTCCTTCTTATCCATGTTTTACCTTCTTTACTGATCATTTATTTTTAAATTGGTGCTTTATTGATATAAATAAAAGTAGAGTTCATTTTTGGTATGTTTCTATATATGCATAGTATAATTTTGTCAAATTTATTTCACATTTCCTCCCTTATCCCTCCTTCCTGCCCCTCAATCTCTCTCCTCTACAATATTGATCACCTCTTTATTTTGGTGAGTTCTGCTCCCCATCCCCCATGCTTACTTGGCTCTAGTTTCTGCATGTGAGAGAAAATATTTGACTCCTGACTTTTTGAGTTTGGCTTATTTCTCTTAGCATGCTGCTATTCAGTTCCATGCATTTACGGGCAAATGCCATTTCTTCTTGTGGCTGAGTGTATATGCATATACACTCCATTGTGTATATGTATCATGTTTTCTTTATTCATTCATCTGTTGATGGGCATCTGGGCTCGTTTCATAAACTAGATTATTTTGAATTACGCTTCTATGAACATGAAGATTGATTTGCCTGTATCATTATAGTATGCTGATTTTATATCTTTTGGATAAATACAAAGGAGTGGGATAGCTGGGTCATATGGTGTTATGGTTTGGATGTGAAGTGTCCCCCAAAAGCTCACGTGTGAGACAATGCAAGAAGGTTCAGAGGGGAAACCTAATCAGTGAATTAATCCCTGCTGGGATTAACTGAGTGGTAATTGGAGGCAGGTGGGGTGTGGTGGAGGAAGTGGTTAATTGGGGCCATGGCTATGGGGTATACATTGAATTTGGAGAGGGGTCTCTCTCTTTCTCTGCTTCCAGGTCATCAGGTGAGCTGTTTCCCTCTGCCACACTCTTCCGCCATGATGTTCTCCTTCATTCAAGCCCTGAAGAATGGAGCTAGCCTTCAATGGATTGAGACCTCTGAAACCGTGAGTCCTCAAATAAATTCTTCCTCCTCTACAGTTGTGCTGGTCAGGTCATTTAGTCACCATAGTGAAAAAGCTGACTAAAACATATGGTACTTCCATTCCTATTCTTTCCTCCTCTCATTTGAAACCAAGGCCTTCATCCTAGGCTAGTCTCTTTCTTTTAGGTCTTTATCAAAGATTGTGTGAGGTAACCAACATACTCTGACACCATGATTTTTTTTTCCTACCAAATTCTGTAATGTGAGAGCATCTTCAGGCATAGGTTCTTAGTTTGTAAAGTTTAATGCAGAAAAGCAGAGTTCTCACAGTTTACCATCCTTATTTGAAGTACCCTAATTACTGGCACAAATTCTGCCACTTTTAGATTATTCACTTGCAACACCTAAGTGGCTTAAGCAAAACGGAGCTGTGCTTCTGATCTTTCTGCTGAAAACTTTTCTTCCCTCAATCTCCCTGTCAAGGCTAACGGCAACTCCATCCTTCCCATAGTTTGGGCTGAAAATCTTAAAACTTTCCTTGATTCTTCTCTTTTGTCCATAAAACTAAACACTAAAAAATATTGGCTATACAGGTTCAAATTCTGTTTTGGAAATAAGTACTCTTAGTAATGAAAAATCTTAGGTAAGGAGGCTTGTACAAAATTTAAAAAATGAAAATACAAGAATGATAGAAAAATAAGCAAAGCCAGATTATTATTAATTGGTACCTATAAACTCTAAGGGAAAATAAATACCTGGTTCTTTGCGTATTTTTGCTGAATGAAGCATAATATGGCTTGCAAACATTTAGAGGAAATCAAATCAGTGTGGCAACCAATCTGGCCTACTTTCATAGCATCTTCCAATGCCATTCCTGGCCTACAAAGGACAGCTGCTCTTGAGCTTGTTAAAGGTGCTGGTGCCTCTCAAACATTCCACACCGTGAAGGAAGTATCTTCTAGGCTTCCCCAGGAAACAGAGTCAGCTGAGGGCTTCTCTAATTTAACATAATAAATTAATTACAACATGCCCACTTCTCTGAACTTATTCTCTTCCTTAGTTCTCTTCCCAGAGATCTTTCATTTCATTTAGTGGAGACCACTGTTTTTCTAAATTCCAAGAAGAAATTCTGGCAATGTTATTTATTTTCTTCAGTACTGGGAATTGAACCCAGAGCCTCATCCATGCTAGGTAAGCACTCTAACATTGAGCCACACCCCCAACCCTTTTTATTTTGAAATGATATTTTGCTAAGTTGCCCAGGCTGGCTTTGAACTTGCAATCCTTCTGCCTTAGCCTTCCTAATAGCTGGTATGGCAGGCCTGCACCACTGCACCCTCATGACCCACACTATACACTCATGAAGTGTATTTTCTTCATTCTTGAATATGTACTTCCCATAGCTTGCTGTTCTTTTGGTGAATAGGTAAGTTTCCTCATTGTAGCATACTAAGAATAAACCCTAAAGATGTCTAAAAACAAAGGGGACAGGTAGAGGTCATTGCATGCTCTCCAGATCACAGGAAGCTCTGCCCTCTAGCTAGCTGAAAGGGGCTACTTATGCTAGCCAGAGGGTTATAGGAATCATGAGGTTGAAACTTTTCAAGTACATTCACTCAAATCTTCCCATCCCCGTCTCAGGGTCTCGCTGAGGCAGGAGAATCACAAATTCAAAGTCAGCTTCAGCAAAAGTGAGGTGCTAAGCAACTCAGTGAGACCTTGTCTCTAAATAAATACAAAACAGGGCTGGGGATGAAGCTCAGTGGTCGAGTGCCCCTGAGTTCAATCCCTAATCAAAAAAAAAAAGAAAAGAAGTATGCTAAAAATCCACTTACACACATGTGCACACGCAGACACACACACACACAAACACACCGTTATCCTTGAAAAATATTTTTTCCAGTATCAATTATTGAGTATTTTTCCACACATACAAATGAGAAAAATGTATGCTCAGCAATGTCATTCTGTGACTTTGTAAATAAACAGAAAAGGGACATGTTTTTGATCAAGCATATTCTAGTTCCAGACATTTATCATAATATGTAAGACATGTATGTATTTGATGATTATTAGAGCCTTGTGAATAATAGTGAATATGTAGAAATAGCATAAACATTTAACATAATTGATCTGGTTAAAAAGATTATGAAAGTCCAATTCATAGAGTCAGAAACTAATGTCTGCTAGCAGCTGGGGGGAGGGGAGAGGAGTGATTGCTGTGGGAGGAGAGTTTCTTTTGGGAATGATGAAAATTCTCAAAAAAGAGATTCTGAATGATAGTTGCAAAAATTATATGTTAAGACCTTTGACTCATAGCCTTATATCAGTAAATTTTATGTTATTACTTATGTTTGTATAGGACTGTTTTAGCATTACATAGTCGAATAAGTCAACGGAACACTCTGGAACTATCATAAATGATTATGTAAATTTTTTCACTTGTGTGTATGGAAAGGTGGTCACAATAACTGTTATGTTAAAACTCCAGATTACTCTTACACACACACACACACACACACACACACACACACAGACACACAATAGGAAAACTTGCAGCTTGCCCTTGTGTGTTGCTGATGATACCTGCCCTGCGTGTCACTATGAAAATGGAAGCAAGACATTCAAGGTGCACGTCATCCATGCTGCACCTGATGTGCTTTGCAAATAACCAATCTGTCACATATCTCTGCCTTCAAAGCCAATCTCTCCATTTCCTCCAGGAGACCCCAAGTTACTGGCAGATGGCCAAGGACCCAGGATGCCTCACCCACACTGCATTCTCTGCCTCTGGGGTGATCTTAAGGGGTTACACAACCTCTCTGAGCTGCCTCCTTGCACCCATAATGCTTTCTTATGGGTTTGAGAACCACAAGCAACAGGATGCGTGACTGCACTATGGAAACTGTAGAGTGTTAGGATGATCAGAGAGATCGTTATATTGCCTTTGAATACAAGGGTTCAGATTATAAGGAGATGTTTTGAAGTATGTGAGTATGTTTGTGAAAGACCGGAGACAAGGGAAGATAAAAAGGGGAAGAGAGAGAGGGGACACCTGAGACCTCCAGCCTTACCTGTGGCACTGCGCTGCTCTCAGACTCCCCTGGCTCTGCTGCCTCCACCTTCCTCCTCCATCCAGTGAAGGTCACAGTCAGGACATAGGAAACCTGAAGCAGGGCTGGGGACTCAGGGCTTCCTAGGGTAAAGGTGAAAAGCAGGGACACTGGCACCTGGACCTTTGGTGCCCATACAGGAGGAGACAGAAGACAGACTGTGGGTGCCCCCCACAGGGCTGGGGACCTGAGAGCTGAGGCTTGAGCCCCAGTTCAGGAAGGAAGGGGCTGAGTCAGGACTGTGCCAGGCCTATTAGTCAATTTTGGGGAGGCCTCGGGAAGCAATCCCAAGACAGCTTCTTCAGATGAACATGATTGCCCCGATGTTAATTTCTATGAGCCAGAGCCTTGGGAAAGGAACCTTGTTTACAAGGAGTTCGCCAGATTCTTTCTCCTCCTCCCCCTCTGTCTCCTTCCCTTTCCCTTTTTCTGGTGGTAGGATGAGTTTGAGTCTCCCAAACCACAGAGCCCTCAGCCCACCCTCTCTCTGCCCTAACCACTGTCTCAGAGCAGAGAGGATTCTAGGTTCAAACCATCCACCCCATACCCCCTCCATAGAGGAGCTGGCCTCAGCATTCCTGTCCAGACAACGCCTGCCACCTCTCCTTTCTACCTCCTCTTTAATGGGACCTTAAGCAAAGAGCCTCCAGTCTCATGCGCGGTAGCTGTCAAGCAGTGTCTCAGTTGGGAATCCTTCATGCTACAGGGGAGGACGAATGGTCTCAGGCTGGGCCTAGGTCCACTAGTAGACGGGCCATGATTATTGTTAAACATCTGGGCTGCTCCCACTTTTCAGTGCTAGCAGTAACAAACCTTCTGCTGGCCGCATTATGAGATGGGCAGATTGTCATTGGTGCCACCACCCAGACATCCCACAGAGTTGTTTGCATATAGCAGTCACCCCTCATCCATGGGGGGATATGTTACAAGACCTCCAGTGAGTGCCTAAAACTGCACGTAGATCCAAACCCTGTGTATGCTATGCTTTTTCCTCTGCTTTTCCTACTTATGAAAAGTCTAATTTATAAGTCAAGCACAGCAAGAGAGTAACAATCCTCACAATAAAACAATTATAATAATATTGTTTAAAAGTCATAAAAATTAAAAATAGAAAAGTTATTTAAAAGTTATAAATTGTTGATTTCTGGAATTTTTCATTTAATATTTTTGGACCCTAGCTGACTATGGCTAACAAACTACAGAAGGCAAAACCATGGATAAGTGGACACCATGGCTCTTGGCCTCCCTCCTGCTTCTGAGGTTCTTAGATTTGGTCTTCACCATAAACACCCACCTTCTGGGGGTTGCCCTGAGTCCAAACACCTCTCACCAAAACAACCTCAGTCCTACTCATGCCTGAGAGTCTGTCTTCCCACCCTTCTCCCTCCTCCTGATTTATTTGTGTATTGTTTACTGATGGGAGACATTGGCCTAAGCACTTGAGATACCACCATGAAGAAGGTGAACATAGTGCCTCCCCTGAGAGCTTGCAGACCAGGATGAGAGAGGCCTTCTAAAAGCAAATAGATGAGGGCCCCGAGAAAACAGTAACCTGAGAGAGAGAGTAGTGGGGGAGAGGAGCAGGCAAGTTCTTACGTTGGCGAGTCAGAAAGACTGAGAGGGTGGCAGCTCAATGGTAGAACATACTGCTTAGCATGCCAGAAGCCCTGGGTTCAGTCCCCAGCACCAAACAAACAAGCAAAAAGGACTCTGAGAAGGAGACATGTAATCCGGGAGAAGATCCTTCTAGGGAGGGGGAATAACATTTGTGAAGTTGCTCAAGTGGGAAATGAACCCTGTGTGTGGAGGACTGGTGGGAAGGCAGCCCTGGGTTTTGTAAGCAAAGCAGTGAGTGATGCAAAATGTAAGTGGTTAAGGAGATTAAGCCAGGGGAGTTACTCTGTTTTTATTCTGATTACCATGAGAAGTCACTAAAGTACTTTAAACAGGGAAATAGACTGTGTATTCAGAGATCAGGTAAATCCCAAAAATTTTGGCGGGAAACTATCAGGAGCAGTGGATGTTGATTTTCATCTGCTCTGTAGTAAAGCTTTTCTGGTGGGTAGTCTTCAGCTCTTCTTTGCATTCTGTGTTCTTTGCCTTATTTTATCTTTTGTTAATTATTATTATTATTATTATTATTATTATTATTATTATTATTATTTTCCTTCAGTAAGAGCAAATGAAATGATAGAATATTTCTGTTAGGCTACCCTAATGGGTATACAAGTTTGTGTGATCCTATTTTTTTTATTTATATATGACAGCAGAATGCATTACAATTCTTATTACACATATAGAGCACAATTTTTCATCTCTCTGGTTGTGTACCCAGTACATTCACACCAGTTCGTGTCATCATACCTGTATTTTGGATAATAATGATCATCACATTCAACCATTGTAAATACCCCAAGCCCTCTCCCTTCCCCTCCAACCCCTCTACCCTATCTAGAGTTCGTCTATTCCTCCCACGCTCCCCCTCCCTATTCCACTATGAATAAGCCTCCTTATATCAAAGAAAACATTTGGCATTTGTTTTTTGGGGGATTGGCTGACTTCACTTAGCATTATCTTCTCTAATTCCATCCATTTACCTGCAAATGCTAGGATTTTATTCTCTTTTATTGCTGAGTAATATTCCATTGTGTATATATGCCACATTTTTTATGCATTCATGTATTGAAGGACATCTAAGTTGGTTCCACAGTTTAGCTATTGTGAATTGTGCTGCTATAAACATTGATGTGGCTGTGCCCCTATAATATGCTGTTTTTAAGTCCTTTGGGTATAGACAGAAGAAAGGGATAGCTGGGTCAAATTGAGATTCCATTCCCAATTTTCCAAGAAATCTCCATACTGCTTTCTATATTGGCTGCACCAATTTGCAGTCCCACCAGCAATGTAAGAGTGTACCTTTTCCCCCACATCCTCGCCAACACTTATTTTTGTATGCATAATAGCTGCCATTCTGACTGGAGTGAGACGAAATCTTAGAGTGGTTTTGATTTGCATTTCTCTAATTGCTAGTGATGATGAACATTTTTTCATGTATTTATTGATTGATTGTATATCTTCTTCTGAGAAGTATATGTTTATGTCCTTGGCCCACTTATTGATTGGGTTATTTGGTTTTTTGGTGCTTAGCTTTTTGAGTTCTTTATATACCCTAGAGATTAGTGCTCTGATGTGTGAAGGGTAAAGATTTGCTCCCAAGATGTAGGCTCTCTATTCACCTCACAGATTGGTTCTTTTGCTGAAAAGAAGCTTTTTAGTTTGAATCCATTCCATTTATTGATTCTTTATTTTAATTCTTGTGCCACAGGTGTCTTTTTGTAAAATTGATATACATGCACTTGTATATTATTAGAAAAACCTGCAAGTGAATATATCAAACCACCAAGATCAGATATTAATTTTATTATTTAAAAAATAAGACATTAAAAATTTTACTATATGTATGAATGGACTCAGGCAGTGGGCATCGGTACTATAAACATCACAGAAAAAGAGCTGATCAAATATTATTTGCCTCATGATAGAAGAAAACACACCCCGTCCTACAGTCTTGCAGATGGGATGGAACTGGAGGCTGAGCAAGCCTCTGGTTGGAGGTCTGAAGCAGCCACGACCCAGGAACCTTCCACTTTAGCCATTGTCTTCCTCCAGGACAAATCACCCCCACAGTAAAGAGGAGTTGCTGAGAATAGACCCTAAATAGAGTAGTACATGAGGAAAAAGATAAACAAAGGCACGTTCCAGGTGTAATTGTGGAAGAGAAATAGAGCTAGGAGAGCTCAGAAAATGTGTCTGCATATTTGAATACTCCATCAAAACAAAATAGGGAAGTCTTAGATGGCAAAGTTAGGAAATCTATTGCTAACATCTTCCTTCTGAATTCAGGAAAAAGAGCTGCTGAAGCTGAGTTATAGAAAAAGATTGAGTACTAGAAAGAATGTAAAAACAATGGGCACTCGTCAACTTTAGAGAAAAATATTATTTATATAAACTTATTAGCAATTTAGAACACCTATAAAAATTAAAAGTTTCATTCCGTTAAATCCATTTACCAGACTTACTCTATCAGCAGTATAAAGAATAAAAAAATGTAAGTATTAGTAAGTTTATGACAACTTTGCTTCTAATTATAAAAATTTGTAGTTAATCAAATATCTATCAATAGGTGATTGAATAAAATATTGTACATGCATACAAAAATAGAATGAGATATATCTTAAGATGGGGATGTGAAATTTTTTTCCATGAAGTTTCAAATAAAAAAATACATGTTCGTGTGATCTTATTTGTGAAGTTGATATGCATGCACTTGTACATTATTAGAAAAACTTGCAAGTGTATGTATCAAACCACCAAGATTGGTTATTATTTAGTATTTAAAAACTAAGATATTAAAAATTTTACTATGTGTATAATTTGACTCTATCATTTATACTCCCAGGGATAGATAACCTATTAAATCATCCAAAATGGAATTAGCTTTATAACTGAAGATGTCCAATACAGAATTATTTGTAATTTTTTAAAATGAAGAGGCCAAATGCTCACCAATGGGGCAATGCTTCAGCCTCCTGGTGATACCATAACAGGTGAGATATAATGTAGCATGTTTGGGCATAAGAAATTTCTTATGAGATGTTGACAAAAAGCAAAACTTTCTTCAGGGTCAGAAAAATATTTAAAGTAAATATACCAATATGTTGCATGCAGTTATCTCTGTTGTTGAGATTAGACATGATTTTTATTTGTCTATTTCCCAATGAACCAAGATCTGGGACTTCTCTTGGGCAAGACCCTTTAATTCCTTCCAATGTCCCCAGGGCTCAGCTCAGGAATTGGGACCCCCCAGACATTAGTGTATCTATTGAGAGATTCCTTGCTTAAGATTCCAGCAAGGGTTCACTTCTCTATGCTGCTCAGCTCAGAGGTTAATCACACACAAAAAAAACTACACACAGTCCAAGGAATTTTGCTCAATAAATATATTTGGGTTCTGGAGAGTTTTGTATGATGTCTGAGAAGACGGCCTACAGCCCCTCAGAGCAGCATGTCATTGAACAGAGCTGACATGCTCTCCTCCCCAAACATACTTTCCAGACACCAGGACTCTCTCTAAAGGCTAGACAGAGAAACAAAAGAGCCAACATAAATTATAAAATAACAAATACATTTGACAAATGCTTTGGAGGAATATGACATATGCTTCTGTGGACAGAAAGGGAAATAATATTTAAATAGTTCTCATCCTCACCAAGCACTGAAGCAATTGCTTTCTATCCATAGACTTTTACTGACACCCAACAGGGTTTATCCCTGCCCTGTGTGCTGCAAGCACAGAGCTTTAATCAGATATGGTGAAAACTTGGTTTCCAGGTCTAGTGAGACTGGGATATAAACTTGAGCAAAGGGGAAATAACAAGATGTCTTGGGACCATACTCCATGGAATCATTCAGGGAAAGAAGAAATGAGGCTGAGACATTGCATTAGGAACATCCCATCACCGTCAGTCATCAGCCTGCCTCAGTGCTCCTATCTGTTTCCTCCCTAATGAGGCTCCAGGGAGGTTCTGCTTCCTCCAGGTTTCTTGATTCAGATGCTGGGTTAATCCCTAGGGAAAGTCTATGCAACCCAGTAAAACCCACTTGGTGAGTAAAAGTTTGGATTATTTTAAATGTCTCTTGGAGAACCTGGTCCTGCAGTCCCTCAACAGCAAGGTGCTATTACTGTCTCTCTCTACTTTTTTTCCACAGACGTGGGTCTCCATGAGGAGAGTAAATACATGGGTGGGGAGATGAGTGGTTGCTGCTGTTTTGCTTTTTGTTTTCTTAGGTACAAAGTAGAATAAATTCTATATCTCGGCTCATGGCACATTATCTATTCTTACACCTCTGGTTTTATTGTCTTTTATTTGTCCAAACTTTCTCTCTAATATATGTCGGCCATTTCAATATATGCACATATCCTTGAAGAAAATGTATCACTGAGCATTTGTGTGTTTTATTTACATAAATAGTATTGTGCTATATATCTAATTAAGTTTTTTACTTTTTGCATGAATACTAATTTTTATTATCCTTCTCCTTGTTTCTTATCTCTTTTAAATCCACTCTTTACGCACACAGTAATTTTCTTAAAGTTTAAATTGAACTTCTCACTTCACTGCTTAAATCATGACTTAACACTTAATATCACACTTAGGCAAAAAATGAAAACAGCTTACAAGACTTTACCTGGATTTGCTCCTACACATATCTACTATATCAACCATTATCATTCTATTTTCTTTGTTCCCAGTACTTCAGCCATATTGGATTTATTTCAGTCCTCTGGATTCACAAAGTTCTAAATCATCTTGGGGTTTTGCTTATCCCCTTGCCAGGAAGCTCCTCTCTCAACACTAAATGGCTTTCTGTTTCTCAGCCTTTGAGCTTCAGCTCAAATATGCATATTGGTGCAACCAAAATACTAGTCATCTTGGGTCAGGATTCCCTAGAAGCAGAGAAACTCATGGGAATGGAAAAAGCAGGCATTGAAGAGCCCTTTCAGAACAATATGGAAATAAGGAGGTTGCAGGTTCAGTATATCAACTTTACCCTGGTCTTGAGTGGGCCTCTGGAACACGAATTGCTCCCATAGAGCCAGTCCTACTTAGAGTCAAGAAACCAGCCTTGGACACCTGTATCAGTCAGTTCTTGGCCACTGGATGCCTGCCTCCTACCTCCCAGAGCAATGAGAGCTGGGGAGGTCTCTCTGACCAAAAGGAGAAATTATGAGCGTTAGCAGCCAACAATTACAGCAGCTGGGGATGTGGGGAGATGGGTGAACCAGCTCTTGCCCAAGTCCTGAGCAGATGGTGGAAATGGGGTTCCTCTCAGTGAAATGGGATGGCTGAGAAATAAAAGCTAAGAAAAATAGAATGGAGGAAAAAAACACAGAACCACAGAAATATAGTTTCAAAAAAAGGGGCAGGACAGGCATGCTGATCAGATGGATAGAACTTCTAGACTATGGCCAAAATGGAGCCCGTGCCTGCTTTATTTATATTGGGATACATCGAAGGCCTTCCATAGAATGTTGTTCACCAAAAAATGTTAAAGTTGGGCTGTCCATTTCCCAACAGGTTATGCCTGTTTCTGGAGCTATGATGAGGGCTCTTCCTAGCAGAGCAGAGTTAAAGGTCATGTTCATTGGGCAATCTATTGCAATGGGAGAGCCACATCTAAACCTCCAAGGCCAAACCTAAACCTCCCTGGCCTCCATGCCAAAAGAAGATATTCAAGTGATTCATGGATGGCTTTCTGCAACTAGCCAGTGAAAGGCGCCAACAGCATCCATCAGTAAGGGGTGAGGTACAAATGGTCTTCCTCCCAACATTCTATTCTTAGCTATGTACCCTGGAAAGTCTTCATTCACGTACCTGAAGAAAAATGCATAAGAAAAAGTCATTTCAGCTTTGTTGAAAATGGTAGAAAACTAGAAATTACTGATGAGGACTTTCTTCTTCTCTAATGCATTTATTTAGAGCCATGAATTTTTCTCTCATCAGCATTTTAGTTATGTTCTACAAATTTCGGTATATTGTATTTTCCTTTTAATTCAGTTCAATTCAGTTTTATTACACGTGTAACTTCTTTGTGGATTATTTAGGAGTATTATATTTGGCTTTCAAGTGCCTAGAAATTTTCCCCTTATCTTTGTGTTATTGGTTTCTTGTTGGATTTTATTGTGTTTAGAGAACACCTTGTGTATGATTTCAATTATGTTAAATCTGTTGAGGCTTGATTTATAGCCCAGGATATGGTCTATTTTGGTGTATGTTCTATGGGCTCTTGAAGATAGTACTTGTTCTGTTATTATCAAAGGGAGTGGTTGATAAATGCCAAATAGATCCTGTTGCTCACTGCTGTCTAGTTGTTCAATCAACTGTTGAAAGGGGGGATCTTGAATTCTGAAACTCTATTTGTGGATTTGTCTATGTATCCCTTCAGTTCTCTCAGTTTTTTTCCCCACATATTTTGCTTCTCAGTTGAATGATTACACATTTCAGATTGGTATGTCTTTGTAATAGATTCACCTTTTTATTATTATGAAATATCCCTCTCTGTCTCTGGTAATTTCCTTTGTTCCAAAAATCTACCTTATATGAAATTGATTTGTCCACTTCTTTTTTTTCTCATGAACATTTGCAGGTATTTTTCAATCCTACTACAACTGATAAGCTATTGCATTTTAATATTTGAAGAGAGCTTCTTGTGGACAGCGTATAGTTGGATGATGTTCATTTCAGACTCACTATGCCAATCTTTGTCTTTTACTTTGTGTATTTAGACCATTTATATTTAACATAGTTGTTAGAATATTCAGACTTAACATTTACCAATGTATTTTTTGTTTGAATTTGTCTTCTCTATTTTTCTTTTCTGATTTCTTCTTCCTGCCTTCTTGTGAGTTACTCAAATGTTTGATTTATCTTTAGTGTTTTTGAGTGTACCTTTTATATAGCTTGTTAAGTGGTTTCTATGGGCATTTACACTATACAAAACTTATCACATTTTAATGTTTTCATCATTTTAGCAGTTCAAACAAAATCTAAAAATATTACTTTCCTTTAAGGAATCCATTAAAATAGAAACTGCAATTACCCTCTGATCATTTTGTCCTCCTCATGAAGTAGAACTACAGGAAGAGATAGGTGTTACTTTTCTTCTACTCAGTGTAATTGATATTGATTTTCATGAAGATCTGTGGTTGCTACTACACAGTTAGGACAGGAAGTGATATGTCTTAAACTTCGAGCATTCACTTGGATATCTCTTAGTATTTCCATGAAGAGTAATAAATGTTAATAAGAAAGTTTAGTCATTATAACACAAAAAGAGCAGGATAGCTAAGAACTCAGGCCTGTATGGATGAAGACCAAAGACATTATAGCAGATCTACCAAAGTGACGGCCTAGGTAAGGGAAATTTAGAATGGGTAGTGGAGAGTGGAGATGATGACCTTAAATTACATCCTTGGGACAACCTACAGTATTGGGGACTGTATTTTGTTTCACTACATTTCTACTCAAATCTTTCCAACTCATAACTGTTCACCACCTTGAAGGGAATTCTTAATTATTGGATGTATTACCACACTATTTGGAAAGGACTGAGGTTGAATTCACTTTAATAACAAATAGAGGCCCCATATTGTAGGGTGATAGGTGGATAAAATGGGAAACTACAGATGGATCGGGTGTCACCCACCACCAAATCATTTTGGGGTAACTGAATATTCACTTTCAAAACAATAGATTTGAACCCCTGCCTCAGATTATATACAAAATTAATTAAAAATGGATCAAAAGCCTGGGTATAAGAACTAAAACTGTGAAAGTAATAGGAGAAAATAGAGGCATAGATTTTCATGACCTCAAATAAGGCAATGGTTTCTTAGCTATGACACCAAAAGCACACACCACAAAATAAAAAGAAGATAAGTTGCATATCATCAATTCTAAAACATTTGTGCTTCAAAAAACCCTATCAAGAAAGGGGGAAAAGCAACTTATAGATTGTGGGAGAAAATATTTGCCAATCATTTATCTGATGAGGGATTTCAATCTAGACTATACAAATGGCAATTACAATTCAATAATAAAAAGGCAACTAACAATGATACATTTAAGAAATTGGTCTGGATACAAGTTTTTCTGAGCAATCTCTCTGATCCCATATAATGGGATGGTGCATTTTTATTTAAGTGAGTCTATATAATTATCTTTTATAGGTACTTGAACTAATGTTTTTGTGTGAAGAAAATAATGTCTGTGGTTTTGTAGACAACTATGAAATAAAATTGTCTCACATACAAACAAAAAAGAAGGGAGAAAAAAGGCAGACATATCCACAGTGAGATAATACTCCACACCCTCCAGGATGGCCAGTTGGATAATGTTACCAAGGATGTGGAGAAATCGGAACTCTCATACACTGCTGGGGGGACTATAAAACAGCTCAACATCTTTGGAAAATAGTTTAGCAGTTCCTCAGAAGGCTAAGTGTAGGGTTACCTTGTGACCCAGCAATTCTACCCCAAGGAGTATCCCAGGGACATGAAAATGTACATCTACACAAAACTTGCCATAATGTTACTAACCCCATTTTTCATAATAGACAAAACCTGAAGACAACCCAAATGCCCACCAACTGGTGAATGGCTGAAAAAAAATGTAGCCTATCCATACAATGGAATAATATTTGGCAACAGAGAGGAATGATGCATGTTACATCATGTGTGGACCTTGAAAACATTATGCCACGTGAAAGAAGCCAGTCACCAAGGGCCATACTGTATGTCTGCATTACATGAGTGTCCAGAACAGGTGAATCTACAGACAGAAAGTAGACTGATTGCCAGGGCCTTGGAAAGGTGGGCAAGTGAGGGAGATGGCTGAAGAGTGAGGGGTTTCTTTGGGGTGATGAAAATTCTCTGCATTCAGTTATGGTGATTGTTCTGCAACTCCATAAATACACTAAAAGCCATTGGCTTTATATTGGAATAGGGGGATTTTGTTTTATGGGTATTATGGGGGTTAAATCTCAATAAAGCTGTTAATATTTTTTTATCATTTAATTTCATCATTTTAAATTTTTTTAGTTTCAATTATTTTTAAGTGACAAATAATACGTGTACATATTTATGGGGTATAATGTGATGTCTCCATACATATATACATCATAGAATGAAAGTTACAATTAGGTAGGAGGAATAAATTCTAGGGATCTATAGTTATTAATGTCCTACATATTTCACAATAGCTAAAAGAGGGGATTTGGTAAGTGGGGAGGGAGAAGGGACATGAAAAGAGAGGAACTGTGCATTGAAATTGACCAAATTATGCTATGTGCATAAATAAATAGACCATGGGGAATTTCACCTTATGTATGTCTATGAAGCATCAATTAAAAAAATAATGAATAAACAGCAGAAAGACCATAGAGTAGAAGAAGAGGAACCAGGGAGGGAGGAGAGGAGGGAAAGAAGAAGGACTGGGGATTGAGGTAGAGCAAATTATATTCCATGCATGTAGGATTATGTCAAAATGAACCTGGCTTTTATGTATAACTATAATGCACTAATAAAAGCATTTTGTAATAGAGGATTTTTAAATGTTCTCACCACAGAGAAATGATAAATATTTGCAGTGATGGCTATGCTAATTTAACTCCTAACATTTATTTGAACATTTATTAATTTTTTTGAAGAAAAAAAGAGAGAAGCCATTTATTAATCAAAGGAAGAGAGAAAGAGAACACGAGAAGACAAACTAAGAAATGATAGGGTGGGGAGCTGTTTCTCCCTCTGAAGATGGCCCACATTCTCCCTTGAATGTGCCTTTACTTTCCTAAATAAGCCTCTGTCTGCATTAAAAATAAAACAAAACAAACCAAACAAACAAACAAACAACAAGAAGAAAGAAAGGAAAAAGAAAAAAATGGCAGGGGGCTATAAATGTTTTGTACAATCATAAGATTACTTTGCTTAAGTCCATGCAAATAAATGTATAACACTAGATGAAATAAACAATCTATGAAGAAGGCAATACACAAAAAATAACCCTGAAAGGGATGGGAAATCTAAGCCAACTACATGCTGCAATGGAAAATAAGTGATTGTATTTTATCATTTTTTTCTTTTATTAAAACTGTGATAGAAAATGATCAGAAATTTTAGGAGCTTAAAAAGAGAAAGATTTTCTTGCTCACTTACATTACATATGAACTGAAGTTATGTGTACTTTGATTAATTGTTTCATGTGCCCTCTTCATTCAGGGACCCAAGCTGAAGAATCTTTGGGATGCCTTTCTTTGGTAAAAGAAGAAAAGAGCAAGAGAACTTAATAGAAATACAACAACTTTTGCCTGGAAAGGGCACATATCATATTCAGGCAAAGAATGGAAGGTTATAATCCTCTTTCAGGTGGGGAAGAAAACAACTGATGACAAAAATATAGTCTGGTCAGGCATGATGACGCCTATAATCCCAGCAGCTCTGGAGGCTGAGGCAGGAGGATCACAAGTTCAAGGCCAGCCTCAGCAACTTATCAAGTCTCTAAGCAACTTAGTGAGACCCTGTTTCAAAAACAAAATAAATAAAAGGGTTGGTGAGGTAGCTCTATGGTTAGCACCCTGGGTTCAATCACCAGTACAAAAAAAAGAGTAATAAACAAAGTATAATATCAATAAGAACTATACAAAAAATATATCACGGAAGAATCTTAATTTTAAGTATTCACACACACAGTCTCAGAAAAATAAAAGCAAGGTCCAACTGAACATTTAAAAAATACTGCATCTTCACCACAGAGGAGATAAATCCAGGAATGCAGAGCTGGTTATATATAGAAAAAATAATATTCTTATCCTTGGGAATGGTGAAAAGACATTTAACACCATTCAACACCCATGTACTTCTTGGGGAGAAAGGTTAGTCAAATGTTGCTTTTATGATTAGGGCTTCAAGCAAGCTGAACAATCATTTTCCTTTTAAAATATTTTAATTTTTAATATTTGTATTAGTGCATTATAGTTATTAATAATATTGGGGTTCATTTTGACACAATCCTACATTCATGAAATATAATGCTTCACCTCAGTCCCCCAAACTTCCTCTTTCCTGCCCGACTCTCCCTCCCCCAGATTCATGCATTAAATTCATGCATTATAGTTATACATAAAAGTGGAATGCAATGTGATATGAAATTGATCAAACTATGCTATGTGCACATGTGAATACATCACAATGCAACACACTTCTGACTTAAAAAAAATCAGTGAATATTTCATCAACATGATAAAAATATGCTTATCTTTGTTAAAAAGTCAACTTCTTTTATTTTAAAAAAATTTTTGTCTGTTATTTATATTTTTTTTATTTGTTCTTTTTAGATATAAATGACAATAGAGTATATTTTGACATATACATGGAATATAACTTATTCTAATTAGGGATCCCGTTCTTGTAGTTATACATGATATGCAGTTACATTGGTTGTGTATTCATATATTTATTGAGAGAATACTACATAAATATTTTAAATATTTAATATATTCTAACTCATTTAATCTTTGTTTTAAAAAAATTATTGGGGCCGGGTGGCAGTAGGGGAGGCTGTAATCTCAATATCTTGGGAGGCTGAGGCGGGGGATGGTGAGTTCAAAGCTAGCTTCAGCAACTTATCGAGGCTCTAAGCAATTCAGGGAGACCCTGTCTCTAAATAAAATATTAGAAAGGGCTGGGGGTGAGGCTCAGTGGTTAAGTGCCCTTGGGTTCAATCCTCAGGACCAAAAAAAAAAAAATGATGAAAAAGCAAAATTCTCAGTAGTGAAACAAAGGAGACATTTATACTAAAGTCAAGAATAATATGAGGATAAAATTCCTATTTCACATTGTATTAGAGAACTTATAAGACAATTATATAGGAAAAATCAATTAAAATGATAAGAATGGAAAGGCAAGGCAAAGACAGGTGCATGCCTTTAATCCCAATGACTGGGCAGGCTGAGGCAAGAGGACTGAGAATTTGAGGCCAGCCTATGCAGCTTGGCAAGGCCTTGTCTCAAAATAAAAAATAAAAAGGGCTGGTAGTGTTTCCCAGTGGTTAAGTATTCCTGGGTTGGATCCCCATTACTGCCAAAAAAAAGAAAGAAAGAAAGGTACAATTATCTCTATCTACAGATGAAAAGATTTTCTAAATAATACACACAAAAAACCTGAAGAACAAAGAACATTGATAACAGTCACAAGTTATAGAATCAACGTATACAAAATAATCCTCTTCACATTATAAACAACACCCAGATAGAAGATGTGATGAAAGAGAAGAACTCATATCAAATAAGAACCAAAGTGGGGGGGCCGCAAAATACCTAGGGGGGAAAACTTCAAAACAGGCATTCAAGACCTATGAGAGAAAACTCTCAAACTCTAATTAAAGGATCAGTTCAAGAAAGATAAATGAGATTATAAAATGATGCTAACACTATTCAATGAATGGCTGATGGAGACATAGTTATTGTAGGATACCAAACTAACATCACATCAAATACCCAACTGGTCACAGAGGAAAACAGAGATGTATTCCCCAAATCCAGTAGGAGTTCTTAGCATTAGTCAATCATGGCACACAACATCTTATGATGAATTTTAGCCCAAAATGTGTAACTTAAATGTAATCAGACTTCTATCAATAACTCCTGGTTGCAGGAATACAGGATCCCAAGAAACAAGCTAGGAAGAAATGATCAGAAGGATCTGACTGCCCTGTCACCATGGACACGGAGGTCAACATGGCTTTGTGTTAAGTGGCCTGGGCTGGGACCTGCAAATTTGAGAAAACAAGTTCCAGGTGATGCTGATGCTGCAGTCAGTGAACTTGACTAAGAAAAAGAGGAGAGAGGGTCTATCTCTTCATGTAGTCACTGCTGTGAAAAATAAATTGTCACAGACTAAAAATATCCACAGCAGGGATCTTATCAACCAGCCACAATGCATAGTCCTGGATAGGATTCCTATTTTGACAAACCAACCGGAAAGAACAATTTTGGGGATAACTGGAGAAAGTTGAATGTGGACTAGAGATAGATAATAATAAAGAGTTGTTGATTAATTATTCATTAATTGGTTGTAAAAATGTTATTTGGGATATAAAAGGTTTGAGGGGTTTTTTTCTTCATTTTTAAAGATGTAGTATAAATGTTTAGGGGACTGATACTACAATAATTATTATTTACTTTAAAATATTTTAGCATAAAAATGTGAATTTTGAAAACTTGCATGGAGTGCAGATGATATCTGTATTGACACTTTGAGAAAGGACGGTCTATTTTTTGTATCAAATGGACCCCTCCCTCCCATTTTCTCCATGAACTCATATGCCCTCTCTCCCCACAAACAGTAACTCTTCCATGAGGCAGGAACAGATGATGTTTCCAATACTAGCAGTAAAATACAAATGTAAGACTCCTCCCAAAAATTCAGATGAAGGAGACAAATTAAAATAATGAGAAAATAAATCATAGTTAAAGGGAATAGAGACCCAAGATCCAATCCGAGAATTTGAGAAACCCCAAAGGAAGCAAATTATTAGAGCCAGAAGCAATTTTTACTAAAACGGAAGGGTCACACATTTGTAAACCTAAATGGTTCTATGCACTCTGCACATAATTTCTGAAGGATAAAAAGACTCATACATTTACACATCCTGGGATTTTTTTAAATTTCAAAGATAAACAGTCATCAAACTCTATTAAATACTAAATAGCACCTATTGAAAGCTTACTGTCAGGATGCAATACCCAAAGTGCTCTGTCTTATTTTGCTTAGCCTTCATTTTGTATCAAGAAGAAACCATTTATTGTCTCCAACTACAGGTGAAGAAATTAATGTTCAGAGATCTTGCAGAATCCACACAGCTTTGTAGTGGTAGGATAAAGATTCAAACCCTATTTTCTCAAACTCTAAACTTGAGCTCTTCTCTTTGTCTGTATCAGATCGACCTCTCCCTCCCATTTTCTCCATGAACTCATATGCCTCTCTCCCCACAAACGGGAACTCTTCCATGAGGCAGGAACAGATCATGTTTCCCATACAAGCAGTAAGACATTCACTTATTCAACTGATATTTACTGAGGGTGGGCTATGTAAGTATCTGTAGATTATTTGCTCAAAGGAACCTGGATACAAGAAATATATATGAAATAGATTTTCTCAATTTTAGCAACCTCAAACTAGAGATGGGGGAAACATTTGAATACAGCAGCAAAGCACCAAGAATAAAAACTGTGAAATACTTCCAAACAAGTACAAGTAAAGCATAACACCTATAGAAAGAAAGCTAAAAAAGAAATTTATGAAGAAAATTCATAAGATATAAAAAATGGAAAAATATGCCATGTTCCAGGCTGAGAAAATTGATTATCACGAAAATTCTTACTCTCTCTAAATCAGAATATAAATACAAGGGCCTGGGTTGTGTCTCAGTGGTAAGGCACTTTCCTAGCATGTGTGAGACACTGGGTTCGATTCTCAGCACCACATACAAATAAATAAAGGTTCACTGACAACTAAAACAATATTAAAAAATATAAATATAATTCAGTTCCAATTAAATTATTAATAAGTCTCAACTTTAAAGTCAGTTCCAATGTCTTCTAGAGAAGTCTTTCTTGACTTTTTCATTTAAAGAAGTCTACCTCACCAGGAATGATGGTGCACATTGTAATCCCAGCAACTCGGCAGGCTGAGGCAGGAAGATCCCAAGTTCAAGGCCAGCCTCAAGAATTTTGCAAGATTCTGAGCAAATTAGTGAGATCCCACCTCTGGGTTCAATCCTCAGCACCAAAAAATTAACTAAATAAGTAACATAAGAAAGCCACCCTCACCTACGAGTTATTCTCCATCATATTGTGTGCTTATTAGTTTCGTGGCACTCTCTACTTGCTAAGGTTATCTTGTTGATGTTTATTTTCTCCACTGCCTTCACCCTGCCCTCTGGAAATAAGCTCCCTTTCTGGCTTGCTCACCACTGTATCTTCATTTCCTCAAACTAGTCAAGACAGACTAGAAACTGAGGCTACTGTGATAGGAGATGCTTATATAGAGCCTGTGACCGGGGTCAGTGAAAGACTGCAGCAGAATCCCCCTGTGCTTGTTTAAAATACAGATTCCTGAACACCACCCAGATCAGTTGAATTATAACCTCTAAAAAATTTCGTGAAATCTGCATTTTTTTAAACAATATTTCTGGGTAATTTTTATCCACCCTAAAGCTGAACTGTTAGAGAAGAAGGCTTCCCTGCATGGTACTCATGCAAGGAACAGTATCAGTTCTGAGAATGACTCAGCCATGGATCTGGTCTAAAATTAAAGACAACTTCCACAAATTTCTCCAGACCCTGACTCCCAGGAGGCATCATCTCTACCTGGAGAAATGGAGACTGAAAGTCCCCTTCTCTGATCATTGCTCTTAGGTGCTATCACTGTCTTGTATTTTCTCTTTGGAACTTTACTCTGGCTCCCATAAACAGGGCATGTCAAAGTGAACCATTAAATTATTGAGGGGAGACACCATAACCATGACCCACCAAATTCACAATCTAAATTCAGAGAACCATCAGAGTCTCTGGAACCAGCCACAGAGCCCCTGCAGATGTGCAGAGAGGCACCATTGGATCAGGACCAGCAATGAAACCAACACTTCCCCCTCATTCCCCAGGCAACACAAGGGGAGGACTGGCTCTATGAAGAGAGAAATGAGAGAGTTTTCTCTTACCACCTTCTGTCTTAATTTGCAGCAAGGAGGCTGAGGGTGGTGAACTGCATCTGTGCCCTGGTCTCCGCCACCTTATAGACTGGAGCTGAAGAGCAGAGGTCACGGAGGAGCAGTTCCCTGGAATCCCTTTTCCTCTCCATTCTCTTTGCTCAAGCTTTATCTCAAATCCCGGGGTCCTCACTGACCAATCCAAGAGAAGAGGCCTCCTGAAGAAAAATAGCAGAGACCAAGGACCCACCAGGTGCTGCACCTCCCAACATGGCTTCCCCCAAACCTGGAAGGTCCAGCCACTTTCTCTATCAGTCACACAGCTGGTGCAGAGGACAGAACCCTGGGCTGCGAGTTCTAGACTCAGCTTTGCTACTAGCTGGCTATGGGTTCACTGGGGCTAAGGTTTCACATGTGGGTCATGACATGGTTGTATGAGATGCTAGAAGAGGAGAGAAAGCTTGGGCATCAAGATTATGTCCAAAAAACGGAACCATATATTTTCTAACAGCCACCATTTGTGGCTGTGGCTCAGTGGTAGTGCACTTGCCTGGCATGTGTGAGGCACTGGGTTTGATTCTCAGCACCACATATAAATAAATAAATTAAATAAAGAGCTATCAACAATTAAAATAATAATAATAAAAACACCATTTGACATTTTAAGCTTTATGTGCTATATTGTTTTATTTATTCATTTTAAAATTTATTCTTTTTAGATATACATGACAGTACTGTGTATTTTGACATATTATACATTCATGGAGCATATCTTAGTCTAATTAAGAAAGTTCACCTAAGACCTTTTATCTCAAGTTTTTCTGCAGCTGTTATCAAGCATCAGTGGAGCTAGAGACATCTGGGTGCCCAACAGCACCTGCAAATATAGTTGCTTCTGTGAGTCAGGTGGTCTCCAGAGCCAGAGCCCAGGAGACTTTAAGACATTTGGCAGTAAATGAATGGATCTGGAGATTATCATGCTAAGAGAAATAAGCCAATCCCCCCAAAACCAGAAGTCGAATATTCTCTCTGATATGTGGATGCTAGCACACAATAAGGAGAGAGAAAATAGCAGTTTAGTGGATTAGACAAAGGGGAATGAAGGGAAAGGAGTGGAAATAGCATCAGGAAAGACAGTGGAATGAACTGGACATATCTTTCCTATGTTCATATATGAATACTCAAGTGAAACTCTATATCAGGTACAACCACAGGAATGGGATCCTAATTAGACTAAGATATGCTCCATGAATGTACAATATGTCAAAATACACAATACTGGGCTGGGATTGTGGCTCAGTGGTAGAGCACTCGCCTAGCATGGGCAGGACCCGGGTTCGATTCTCAGCACTACATAAAAATAAAGGCATTGTGCTGTGTCCATCTACAAAAAAGATTCATATTCTCTCTCTCTCTCTCTCTCTCTCTCTCTCTCTCTCTCTCTCAAAAATAAATAAATAAGCTTTTAAAAAGTTTATATATAAAAACACACAGTACTGTCATGTATATCTAAAAAGAATAAATTAAAAAATGAATAAATAAAAATATAGCTCGTAAAGCTTTAAAAAAAAAAGGAGAGCTGAGAGCTTCGAAGAAAGATCTGGCCTTCAGATAAAGTAGTGAGATCAGTAGACTATATGAAAGGAATGGATCTGAATATCATCAGTTAGAGAGGATGATTAAATAAATGAATGGACCAAGGTCAGAAACAGTCCATGTCTTGGTGGTGCTAAAATTTTAGAAAAGAATAATTACTCCCCTTCATTTGTAAGTGGGAGAAAATGAAAAGACTTTTCAGTCTCTGATCTTACACAGACTTAACAACTGACCCACTGGATGGCATGAAAAGTTGTTGAACTTCCTAGACTTTAGTCTGAAAATAAGTCATAATAGCTTCTCTACTTCCATCCAATTGTCATGGGGGTACAATAAAAAACATACAAGGACCTTCTGCAAAGTCAAAATATTACACAAAAGAGAGGCAACTGTAAAAACAGAAAATTTCCCATGATCTTTAACTTTTTTTGCCCCATGCTGGGTCAATAAATTCTAGGGTTCCTTGATTAGTTAATTACAAGTGAACACAAAATTGTTCAATGACACTATTGAACAGAAGGTTAGAAAAATTTATTGACATGATAGAGAATAAAAGACAATGTAGACATAAAAATAAAAAAGGGGCGTAGAAAAGTTAGGAGGTGGAATGATGACAGAATTTGTGCAGGAATATTATGTAAGAGTCGCTGGAGGTTTGCTGGGAGATTGAGTTATTGGGAAGTTCTTGAGTATTAATCTCAGATTATGGAGCACTATTTTAAAATGATACCATAGTCAAAGCTGACTTGAGATAAAATTGAAAGATCTAGGGATAACTTCAGAATGTAAGAATTGGAGAGCACAAAATGTAGTTTTACCTAGGCTTTTCCAGCATCAACTGGGAAAGACAGAGAGGAAAGCAAAGCTAGACCCACAAGACCACCTTCCCTAGTCCACTGATCTGCTAAAATTCCTTTCTTTTGCCTATTGAACAGTTATATTCTATGCTACTTCAACCAAAGTTCTCATGGTGAGGGAAAATTCTGAGAAAATATTCCAATATTAATATCACTAAGAATATTAATTTAATAATTATGTTAAAAGCCCTTCACACACACAGAAGAAAAATTTCTTTCTAAAAAGAGCCCTTCCTAGGGCTCCCTTTATGTCTCTGTTCCTTAGGCTGTAGATGAAGGGGTTCAGCATGGGAGTGACCACCATGTACATCAGAGCCATGACAGTGTCTTTCACAGTAGATTTATTAGCTGTTGGACATAAGTACAGACCAATGACTGTCCCATAGAACAGTGACACCACAGAGAGGTGGGAGCCACAGGTGGAGAAGGTCTTACGGATACCTCGAGCAGAAGGGACCTTGAGAATGGAGGACACTATCTTTGCATAGGACACAAGAATGAGTAGGAATGGGATGACAACAACAATTCCTCCTATAATAAATAGCACCCACTCATTTACTTGAGTGTCAGAGCAGGCCAGCTTTAGCAGGGCGGATATTTCACAGAAAAAGTGCGGGATCACATTGTCTGCACAGAAGGACAATCTGTTAACTAGCAGGGTGTGCAACAAGGAATAGAACGTGGTCTGCACCCAGGACAGCACCACCAGGGAGAGACAGAGCTTGGGGCTCATGATGGTGGTGTAGTGCAGGGGGAAGCAGATGGCCACATAGCGGTCATAGGCCATGGCCATGAGGATGAAGTTCCCAAGGTCTCCAAAAAATAGGACGAAGTATATTTGTGTCAGGCAGCCTGCATAGGGGATGGAAGGGACTTCACTCTGCATGTTCTGTAGCAATTTGGGCATGGTGACAGAGGAAAAGCAGAGGTCAGAGAAGGACAAGTTGCTGAGAAACAAATACATGGGAGTGTGTAGATGGGAGTCCAGGCAAATGAGGGTGATGATGAGGAGGTTCCCCAGGACGGTGGTAAGATACATGGCCAGGAACAGGACATAGAAGAGGTTCTGGTGCTCTGGCTGGATGGGCAGGCCCAGGAGGAGGAACTCTGAGATGAGAGTTTTGTTTTTCCCCATTATTATCTCTCTCCAATACCTTTAAGAGAAATAAAAAGGCCCTTTAAAAACCCAAGTGAAAATGATCATGTTTTTCTCATACACAGTGTTTACATGTTCTACAATAGTTGATCCCACCACCATCACAATAAGCATAACCTTCAAGTGTCTTTAATCTCTATGATCATTTATTACTTTTTCTCATCTTCTTTTCAACATGTTTCAGTAGCCCATTCTTTCCTAAATACTTACCTGTTTGCTTCTGTCACAAAAGGAGTGTTGGATTTTCTCTTCCCTTCCTGACTGGTCATTCTTAGCAACTGTAATTGGTTTCTGCTTTATAATATCTTATAGGATGATGTTCCTCAAATATTTTTGTAAATCCCATTCTTTTATAATTCTATATAGAACCATAAGAAAAATCTCACCATATGCCAACTACTTAGATTAATATTTAAACTTGGGCAGAGACGTCTCTCTCACCCACAGAACTCTGCATGCCACTGCTTGACGGTCCTCTTCTCTTGGATGTATCACAGGTGTCTTCAGCTCAAAGGTTCCTAATGAAATTCAGCATGGTGTGTTGCATCCATACTACTCTCCTCCTCTTCTGCTGTATCACATTTCAATAAAGGAATGCAAGATCCAATTGACAATGTATGAACTTTTTTTCTTCCATTCTTCTCTGGCACCATCAAATCCAGTCATATCTATCACATTCCATATATTCTACATTTCATTCCTCTGCTACTTCATCCACTCCTCATCACAAAAACCACATTCCTAGTAGTCCAGGTGAGACTCAAGTCAGTCCCCTGTTTCTCACACCTTAAATACCTTCTCATTCAATATGATTCATTCACATTGTGTCATTCTGAGATGGAAATCAGGTCATCTCTCCTGATTCATGCTTCAGGATATTCTCATTGCTCTTAAGATAAAGGTAAAGTTTCTTTGAAGGGCACAAATGGTGCTTCGTTACCTGAGCTGTGTCTCCCTCCATGGTCTCACCTTGCGCCCAAGTGACACAAGCCTTCCATTCTCCAGTGCTGCTGGACTGTAAATCTAAATTTATTGCCTCTAAAATTTCATACTTGGTGTTCCTCCAATCTATCACTTTCTCCCCTCTGCTTCCTCTTTCAGTTGTCTTATTTTGATTTATCATTCAGGGATGTTTATGACACTTGCGAAACTAAACCTCCCTGTGTCCCCACCCTCGTTGAGTTCGGTTGCTGTCTGCACTGCCTCCTGTTCTCATCCCATAGCAGTGAATGTCCTGATCACAGGTAGATGGCTGACTTCCCAGGCCATGTCTGCCTCTTGCCTGTAGCAGGGCAGCTCCTGGCAGGGTGACTGATGTGGCCAATGCTTCATCCATATTTGTTGGCTGTCCTTCAGGATGAGAAAAATTCCTTCTTCAAAGGCAGAAAACTCCCATTAGGTAAAATAATCACAGTTCTTAAATCCTCCCAGAATACAAACTTACTAGATTTCACCATTTAGCACTAAATTTTGACACTCTATCACCAACTTCACACATGTAGTTTTGTATTTATAAAAAAAAAAATATTAGGGTATGTCGGAAGCACTGTACTTTTCAGTCACACCAATGACTTAAAACATCTTTAGGCATTGATCCACACAAATTCATTGATATGATGAGCATTTTATAAAGTGTGGGAAAGCAGAAGAAATTTGCATTTTTTTAAGTTCTCACTTGAGTTCCTCCTCAGATGTCAATATCACATGTGATGATTAGTTTCATGTGTCAACATGGGTAGGTTCTGTTATCAGACTGTTGTAAAATACCAGTTCTGAATGTTGGTATGAAGGTATTTTATAATATATAGAAGTTTAAATTAGTGGACTTTGAGTGAAGTAGATTGCCCCCCAAAATGTGATGAGCCTTGCTACTGCCAGTAGAAGGTCATAAGAGAAAAGACTTCACTCTTCTGAAGAGAAAGAATTCTGCCTCCAAAATGCTGTGATCTCAATGATGTACCATCTATTCTTCCAGGGACTCCAGTAGGCAGGACTGCCCTGCAGATTTCTGAATTAAGAATCCTCAGTACTATGTGGGCTATACCCTTAAAATCTCTCTCTCTCTCTCTCTCTCTCTCTCTCTCTCTCTCTCTCTCTCTCACACACACACACACACACACACACACACACACACACACACACACTGCTTTCTTTGGGTAACCTTGGTTGATAAAGCTCAGTATGGTTGAGCAGGGTTGCACATCTCTGCAATTCCCGTGGCTTGGGAGGCTGAGTCAGAAGGATCATGGGTTCAAAGCCATCCTCTGCAACTTGGCAAGGCTCTAAGCAACCCAGAGAGACCCTGTCTCTACTAAAACATAAAAAATGGTCTGGAGATGTGGTTCAATGGTTGAGCTCCTCTGGGTTCAATCCCCAGTACCAAACAAACAAACGAAAACCCAGTCTGTCTCCAGGTCATCAAAAATGCAGAGGAGGAACATTAAGAGATGTAGGAAACTCATTCACTAAATGATATAAATGAGTCCTACTGCTGGGAAGTCCACCCCACTGCTGATGTTTAACAGAACTGCATTAACAGTTTGTACCTTTGGACAACATGTGTTGGCATCATAAAGGGAAGAAACATGAGGAGAAAATCATGTACCTCTTTTCTCAGACTTTTGCTTACATTTTGAGTTTGCAGGACTATCTTTGTGTCAAGAAGCTGTGCAGGGATCACAAAACCAGAGATAGCAGCTGCAGACGTTTTATCCACTGAGCTTCCTCTTCTTCAGCCATTAAATCCAATATCCTCACTCTGGGATGCACACAAGAATCATGTAGGGCAGTGTTTCTAAACTCAACACACATGGAAATTACCTGCCCTTAAGATATTCATTCTGGTGCTGTAGCTCAGACCATACACTTTAAATGAATACCCAAGTAGTGGTGTCAATTCTGTGATCACTGGGCAGCACTTGAGTAGCAAATATACACACTGCCGTTTAACTTAGATTACTGAGCACCTTCAGATAACTTAACTGGAATCTCTGTGAAGTGGCTTGTGCAAAGCTTTTTAAAGCTCCTTAGGTGAATGTAAAATAAAGAAAGGTTAAGAACTGTTACTGCACTGAACCCTGTCTTACAGGCCTGGTATGTCAAAATGCTGTGACCTTTGAGGATTCACTGCACAGTAAGTAACATTAATGAACAGTTTTATTAATAAAAAGTGTTATAAGTGATGAACTTTAGTCAAAATATTTCTATTCTGTGGCAAAGTCTTGGAAGGCAGCTAGATGGAAAAGAGGTAAGTTGTCACACCTGAAAACTTACCTGGCAGAACATCATACAACCTGGCATATTGACAACTTACCCAGGGTGTCTGAGGGTAACTCTGGGCCCTGATCCAAGATCTTGCTCCCCTTTATTCATTACAAGCATATGAAGTAACATCCTCTGTAGTCATCACGTGTCTCTGCCATCCCTTCTCATGTCTCACCTTCTAGCCATCCACGGGCCTGAGAGGCTCTGCATCTCAGGGGAGTCCAGATTCGGGCCTAACTCATTAGGCACAAAGTAATTATCCAGGACCTCTTCAAGGCAAATTATCAGAGTCCTGGATGGTGACTGATTAAAGTCACTGATCACACCCTACTGTACTTTGGGGAAAGGTGGGGATGGAGAGCTCAGGGATGAATGATCAGTCATTGCCCATTTAGGGAATGGACAGGAATCCTCTGCTATTGGAGCCTACATTGGGGAGTTTTGGAAAAATAGTTGGATAATCCATAAAAATAAATCAAGTATTAGACTGAGAATGATTTGAAAAATCTTAGGAGCATAGCAATTTATACAAGTGGCATCTGATTGCCCTTTTTTGCATTGCTGTGGAATAAGTAAACCTCACATAATGAAATTTACTTGGTAAGGTTCAAGTGAACCTTCAAGTGAGCATTATATTATGTAGCAAATGCTACATAACAAAGTCTAGGTCATTAACCTCACTTTATCTTACCCTGTAGGAATTTTATCATGATACAGTGTGACAGGAAGAAGAAGAATGAATATAGTATAGTAAGATTTTAGGGGGAGGGACTGAGGTTGTGTCTCAGTGATGGGGCGCTTGCCTTAGTACATGTGAGGCACACATAAAAAGATAGATAAAATAAAGGTATTTTGTCCATATACAACTAAAAACTAAAGATATTAGCAAGAGAGATCACTAAGACAATTTATTATAGTATATGCTTTAAGTGTTCTAACTTATGATTAGATATTGTTGTTGATCTTTTCCTGTGCCAATTTACCATGTTTTAATGTTGGCTGTCTATCAAGGGCTCATACATAAAGGCCTAGACTAAGTATTGCAGTATAGGAGTTGCTATGGTTAAGTGGCAGAAAATTGTAGAAAGTCCTTAGGTCATTGTGGATGATTTGAAAAGGATCATGGAATCTCTATTCTAGTTTGAAATGTGATCTGTCCTCTGCCATCCCTATCCCACACCATGAGATGATCATGCCAGGGCTGACCTGGCCAAGGCTGCACTAGGCCATTTGCCATTCTAACTCCTCAAACTGTGAATAAATGAACCTGTTTATAAGTTGACTGTGCTAGATATTTCATTGTACTGGTGGAAACTGGTACAGTAGTCTCTTTAAGATTTGGTGCTGGAAAAACTGGATTTCCACTTTCACATTCTGTACAACAGCTCATAGAAAATGGATGGTAGATTTTAATGTTTGTCTGAGTGCTGAGGAGATTCCCCATGACATTCTGCTCTGTGGATCCAGAGATGTCTTAAAGCAAAAGCCAAGGTGAGATGGAGCAGGATGAATGTGCAGTGCTTTCACGTGGTAGCCACTGAAGTCAGTTGAGATCATTGCAACACTGACTGAAATAAGTGGCTGAGAAAACTTAGGACGGTGCATTAGAAGTGTATAGTTCTGAAGGGACATGCTTTTCTGCCAAGGGATATAACCATCCTTCGTTTGACCATTTTATGATTCATGTGTTAGCTAATGTGCAAACAGCAGAGTTGCTACTGTGCATGGGGTAGTTGACATTGATCACCAAGGGGAAACTTTGTTACTCCACACAACTGGAATAGAGAAGGTGGCATCTGAGATCCTGGGAATAGTTTGTGTGGCACTTTATATTTCCAAGTCCTTTAACAGACCTTATTAAAATATAGAACCAATAAAAGTGACACCCATCAGGATGTGGTCCCTAGGAAGGAAATTTGCAATGTGTCACTATGTAAGATCCTGAAGCTGATGATGGTGAAGAGGGATGAATGGTTAGAAGGTGAATTATATACACGAAACCTGGCTTCCCAATCAAATGTGGGGAAAGAATATTCTTGGCACTAGGAAGAGACATGACATAGAGGAAGGGATGATTATTTTCCTGGGTGCTCAAGAATTTCCACAGAAAATGAGCTAAATATGGTACAGAAGTCAATTAGTTTTTCAAAAGGCTAACAATAATATCTAATCATTACATGAAGAAGAATTGGACATGGTCTGGGGAGTTAATTTTTTCTTATTCTTCTGATTTCTTTATATCTGCATATGTTTTAATCATAGAACGCTAATCCTTGTTAAATGCATTTCTTCCTCTCCTACTGACCATGAGCAGCAAGACGGGGAGAAATAACAGGTTCTGCCATCCTTGCAATGTTTCTGAAACATGAGTTTCATGGCAGTACTCTACTCAAAGACCACTGATGGATCACTGTTATCCACAGAATAAAGCCTAAACTCTTAAACTCCTAAGATAGGTTGGGACATTCACAATGTGGTCCCTGATTACTTCATGGTTTCTGCAGCCATCCACTTTCACCTCCTGAAATGTAGGCTGCAGCCACACAGGTCTCCTGCCCCTTCCCCAACAGGCAATGAGAAAACACCTGTCCTGAGCTGCTTAGCATCTTCACCTCCCCAAAGGATGGTCTGGTGTGAACAGAGGCTGTCATGAGTCACCAGTACAGGACTCTGGGAGAATTAGTCTCTGAGAGGTCCTGGCTAATTATTTTGTCTGTAATGAGTTCCTCCAGCCTTGGTATTCCTCTGGGATGCAGAGCTCCTCAGACTTCTCTGAGCAGAAGGGGAAGAATGAGAAGGGATGGTGCAGTTAGGTGAAGACTATGGAGACTGTTACTTCCTGTGTCTCTAATGAATAAGGGGAAAAGGATCTTGGGTCAGGGCCCTGGAGTCACCCTCAGCCACCCTGGATGAGTTGGTAGCAGAGTGAATGAGCTCTTGTCTGTCTTTCAAATGTGATTGTCTTTAATTCCCAGATTGTATGATGTTCAGCAGAATAATTGTTTAGATTGTTAAGTTTCTTCTTTTCCATCTTTCTGCCTCCCAAGAATTTCTCACATGGTTTTAATACTTTGATTAATGTTTTTTAACATTTTTATGTTTTGTTGATAATGATATTCATTGCTATAACTTATTGTGCAATGTGCTTGCAATGATTGCATCATTTGCCCTTAAAAATAGTCTTGTGAATACGAGTTCAGTGCTATAATAATTCTTGAGCATTCTTTACTTTACATTCCCCTATAGAGCTCTAAAAAACTTGGCATTAGGAAGGCATGGACATGGGCCTCCTATCATGGATTATGATTAAATTTATCTGAAAGGGCTCGATAACCTGCCTTTAGTGACAATGTATGTGTTTACTACTGAAGTGCATTTCAGTGACAGCAGTACTGATATCATCTTAGTGTCCATTTAAAATGTAGAAGTTGAGTTACAGAATCAGATTAGGTTTTTAACAGAATCCCTAAGTGACTTGCATGCATGTTAAATTTTAGAAACACTGCCCTAGCTGATTCTTATCTTATGTTCGGGTCAGGTTGAAAACTATGGATTTTAAGCTGTAGAAGTTCACTGGGTCATCAGTGATGACATCAGCAGGTGATGTCTGTGGTTTGTTGTCCCTGTATATATTCCTAACACATGAGATCATTCTACTCACACCCCAGTGAATGAAAAATTCTGATGCATGGTCTACATATTTCTTTTCAATATAATGCCAACACCTAATATTTAGGGGTACATATTGCTAATGCGGCAGGCAGTGTTAAACACCATCAGCAGGGTGAAATTACCAGCAGTTATACTCATTCATTTCATTTTAGCAAAATGAGCTTCCCACATGTGTTAAAGTTCTTCTTTTGCTTTCTTTTACAGCTTTGTGACATACTGGGGTTTATTAGGTCTGAGTATAAGAATTAATATGATGCATATATCTATGATTTTGTGTGTGAATTTAAGAACATAATCCATATAATTTGAATATTTCAAAATTCACAGTCTGCAGTGAAAAACAGAAGATTGCAGACCAGGGAAGAGTGAATGTTATACTTTTGTTTATCGTGGAAGGTTTTAATTTCATCTTCCATCCTGAAGCTTAATTTCATTGGATACACGATTTTTAGTTGGAACCCATTTTCTTTCAGCGTTGGAAATATGTTGTTCCAGGATCTTCTAGCTTTCAGAGTCTGTGTGGAAAGATCAGCTGTTATCCTGATTGATTTACCCCTAAATGTAATCTGCTTCCTTTCTCTTGTAGCTTTTAAAATTCTCTCCTTATTCTGTATGTTGGGCATCTTCATTATAATGTGTCTAGGTGTGGATCTCTTACGATTTTGCACATTTGGCATCCTATAGGCTTCTAGGATTTGGGATTCTGTTTCATTCTTCAAGTCTGGGAAGTTTTCTCGTATTATTTCATTGAACAGATTGCTCATTCCTTTGGTTTGGACCTCTATACCTTCCTGTATCCCAATAACTCTTAAGTTTGGTCTCTTTATGTTATCCCATATTTCTTCAATGTTCTACTCATGGTTTCTTAACAGTCTCGCTGAGCTGTCTATGTTGTTTTCAAGTTGAAATACTTTGTCTTCATTGTCTGATGTTCTATCTTCTAAGTGTTCTACTCTGCTGATAGTACTTTAAGTTTTTAATTTGGTTTATTGCTTCCTGCATTTCTAGGATTTCTGTTTGTTTGTTTTTTATAACCTCTATCTCCCTGTATAGTTGATTTTTTGCTTCTTGGGTTTGTTTATGTAATTCATTGTCAAAGTGATCTTTCATTGTCTGATTTTGCTGTCTAATGTCTTCCTTGAGACTCCAGATCATCTGAAGCATGTGTATCCTGAATTCTTTATCTGACATTCCATCTGCTTCAGATATTACCTCTTCTGAAGTTGAGTTGACCTGCATTGCTTGTGGTCCTTTCTTTCCTTGTCTTTTCATACTGCTCACCTTTCTTTCTGCTTGGTGAAACTGTTGTGTTATTGATTTTCCCCCTATATATTTATATTGCTCTTGTGTAGTTGCAAAGTCTTCCTTTTGTGGAGAAAGACAATGTTAACAGTTCTCAATATCAATAGAACATCATCTAAGCACACATTTTCCTTGTTACTACATTTATAGCTAGACTCTATGTCTCCAAATGTTGGTTTCAATTATCATTTACAAATATAGTCATTAGTTTCATGAAAGGCATACCATTTCTGGTAGCTTGAAGAAAACTGAATTTCAGGTGTAGGATGTTATGTTTAGGGGGAAAGGAGTGAGGGTATGGGGTTAATCTAACTTAGTAACTTTGGAAAGCTCTAACCAACAGATGGGTAATTTATGGAAGAATGTATAGATTCAAATTCCTATCTGTATTACCCTACTTATAAATAGTAAAATTTAGGGGGTTGCAAGTGGGATAGAGGGAGTAAAAAGGAGAATAACAAATAACAAGGAGAGAAAGAGAAAAAAGAGAGTGGGAAAAAGAAAATAAGAGGAAAAAAAAGAACTAAAAAGGGGGGAGGGAGGAGGGGCATATGTAATTCCTCTATATTGTATTATTCTGGTGATTCAGTTGTTAAAGACCTTTTTCATGCACAATTCTTGGTTTCACATATGTTGAGGTTGCGAGGACTAGAGGGGGAAGGGTAGAGGAGACTGGATGAATGGATGAAAAGAGAGAGAGAAGAGAAAAAAAGAAAGAAAAAAAATATCTCTCAGAACTGTTTTCTTTTCTTCCAGTTGTTGGCGTTATCTATTCCTAGCTTGAGTCTCTGAGTTCAGGGTGGTGGTGGTAGTCAGTGTGAGAGGACTTGAGCTTCCACTGTGGCCTCTCTACTCTTATTCTCTGAGATGTAAACCAGGTGCCTGATCAGCTGCAGAACCAAGCTGGTAGCCACGCCCACCGGTTGGTGGGTTTTAAGGGTTGGTGGGATTTTCCAAGATGAGTTCCATAAATTTTTCTCATAAGGTGTTTGATGAGGTGGGGGGTGTTGGGGAAACCTTATGTTTGTCCAGAGCTCGGTCGGGTGACCACACGGGTGTGTGGCTGGGCCCCTCCTCCAGCTGGGGTGGTCTGTCTACCGCGCAGGCGGTCGGCTGTGCCCCTAATGTTATACTTTTGAATCCAGAGCACTCTGGAGGCAGAATTCTTCCTTAGGGGAGAAAAATCTTTTGGGGGCAGAATTCTTGATAAGGAGAATAAAGTCTTTTGTTCCTCTAAGTTTTTCAACTGACGATACAAGGGTCATTATATAGAGGATAATCTGCTTTGGTTAAAGTCTACTGATTTAAATGTTAATCATATAACAGAATATCTTCATGGCAATGAAAAAGTGATATTTGATGAAAACTTGGCCTCAGGACCGAGCAAAGCTGACACATAAAATCAGTCATCATATATGGCTAATTCCTCTAAGGAAGAACTCAAAGGAGAGCTTTAAAAAATATGTTTCTTTCCTCTCCTTTAATAATAATTTACATAATGCTCTCAGATTTATTTTACCAACATCAATTTGATGGCATCTTCTGTATTAAAGTGGAAGAATGTTTCATTCACATCAGTATTGCTGAAAAGGACAGGGCATCTGATGGACCCTAATATTTTCCATGAATAGAAAGCTACATCAGAGAAGTTGGTAATGCAGTGACAAAATGTAGTGCTAGGTGGTGTAGTGCTAGTCTAGAGAGTTTGTATTCTGGGTGGATGAAAGTAGCGATTATTCTACTTAAGGAGAGTTGACTTCCTTAAAGTTGAAGAGACATGTCTCATTCTGAAGGACAGGCAACAAATATAGATGAAGCATTGGCCACATCGAACACCATGCCAGGGGCTGCCCTGCTGCAGGTTGTGAGGCAGACATGGCCTTTTCTGTGTAGAGTTCACAACCTGGTGGGAAGTCAGCTATCAACCTGTGATCCAGATGCAAGTGATATGACAAGAAAAGAGGATATTTTGGAAAGTGCTGCAGGACTCCCCTAGCATGTGGACACAAGGGAGTTTTAGCTTAGCAAGTGTCATGTAATATGCCTGAAAGTAAGTGTGGGTAAGCCAGGTGAAGAGAGAGCAGAGGGACAAATTGATTAGCAGGAGAAACAGTGTGTATGAGATGCTATTAATTCCATAATTGCTGCAGAGTAGAGTGCAATTATCACTGTGTGGACAGGTGAGACAGTGGAGGTAGATGCAGGTAAGGTAATAAAGCAACATTTATGCCTTCAAAAGGAACATTATCTTAAGAGCAATGCCAATCCTTTGAAGCACTAATCAGGACAGAGTTGATCAATTTCTACTTAGAATGCTACTGTGTAATTGAAGCATATTGAAGGGGAAGGGTACTGAGGCATAGAAGCAGGGACATGACTTGAGAAACTGCTTGAATAGTCCAGGTGAGATAAGATGACATCATGGACTAGGAATGTGGCCTTGTGATCAGGAGTGAAATATATGTGATGTGGTATGTTGGAGTTGGTGGTAAGAGAAAAGAATGAACGAAACAGCTCACAGACTTCAGATCTGATGCTGCATTCCTTTTCTGAAATATGAGAGAGTAGATGAATAGGAGGGTGGTACAGAGGCAGTGCAATCTGATGAGAGTCATTAGGGACATCTTCAGCTTAAGGTGCCTATGATACACTGAAGGGAAGATAATGGTTATGGGACACAGAGATTTATTGATTACTTACTGATTTTTATTTTATTTTGTAATTTATTTTTTGGACCACTGGGGATCAAACCCAGAGTCTTGAGCATACTAGAGAAGCACTGTATCACCGTGCTACATCCCCAGACCCTACGTCTGAATTTAAAATGGTAATCTAAGACACTGGAGTAGATGAGTTTTTCTTGGGGGTGTATATAGATTTATAATAATAGCATATTAAAAATCCTTGAGGAACATCAACATATAAGACACAGATGGAACAGGAGTCAGTTATGTTTCCTTGGGATTAGCAGTCAGACAGGTATAAAAAATAACAAAGCATTTTGTCTCAGAGGCCAATAGATAAGAATGTTTAGGAAAGGATAAAATATTCAAACATGTTCCCTATAAGTTAAGAAAAAGACATCAATGATGTGGCAAGTTGAAAATATAATTAAGTTAAGCTCTTAGTTTGCATGGTCATATATATGAAATTTAAAAAAATGTAGCTTCTGAGTTTTGCATAAATTTAAATATTTTCTTGTATAAAATATTTTTAAAGTTTGTAGTTTATATTTAGTGCTTTAGCCATCTAAAGTCTCATGACTTTCATTATGAGAGTAAAGAATTCATTTAGTATTTTACCATTTCAATTATTCCAGTACCATTTTTAGGTACTGCATTCTTCACTAAATTTAATTTAAATACCATATTCATCATAAAACAATTCCCCCATAGGACTGTTTCTTCAGATACTTCCTCATTTCTTGTAACTTTTTTTCAATTCCTATACAAGTGTATACTTGTATAGGAGTTTTTTTTTAAAGATATATATTGATATTGCTAGGCATGGAACCAACTTACATTTCCAGGTTTTCAAATAGTTCTTAGAAATTTTACTTATTTTCTCTTTCATGTAAATTTAAGTTTAAGCTTTTTCATTTCCATAAAAAATAATTCTGGTTGGCATTTGGCATGAATTTCATCAAGTGTCCTTGAGGAGAACTGAAGTTGTTCAAATCTCATCAAATTGTAGATAGTTTTGATCAGGCTGATTATGAAACCCAGGATCTCATGTAGGCTAGGCAAGTGTAAATTGTAGAATTTTGAATTGATTGGCTTTATTATATAAAAATTCATCTGCAAAAGCTGTTTAAAATGACTATTCTTCTGATGAGAAGTTCTTAGACACAGATACCTTAATACTATTGAATCATGAAGAAATAAAAACCAGAACTTACCAATAACAAGTAGCAAATTAGAATCAATAATGAAAAGCCTCCCATCAAAGAAAAACCTAGAACATAGGTGACTTAACTGTTGGGTTCTACAAAATAGTTGAGAATGATTAATTCCAATTTTCCTTGTGTTATTCAAAAAATTTTTCAAAAGTAATTCTTCCAAACACAGCCCCAGCATTAACCTGATGCCAAAATCAGTAAGGAAAGAAAATTTCATGCTAATATTTTTATGAACATATATGCAAAAACTTCTCAGTAGAATAATACTTTGCTGAATCCAAAACCACATTATAAAGATTTTCATCATGATAAAGTGGGATTAATCCCTGAGATGCAAGAATGGTCAAAATACAAATCAATAAACATGATACATGACATCAATAGAATGAAAGACACAATCCATGATTATCTCAATAGATATGGAAAATGTATTTGATAAAATTTAACACCTCCAAAAAACCCTCAAGAAATCCTTCATAGAGGGAATGTACCTCAATATAATAAAGGTCACTTACAATAAGCCAACAGCTAAAATTATACTAAAATAGGTACAGCTGAAAGCTTTTGCTCTAAGCTCTGGAAGAAAAGGATGTTCACTTTTACAAATTTTATCCAACATAGTGTTGGAAATTCTGTCCAGAGTAACAGGCAAGAGAAAGAAACAAAGGGCATCCAAAATACAAAAGAGAAGTCAAATTGTTTGTTTGAATGACATGATCTTACATCTTGAAACCCCCCAAGTTCCATAAAAACATTAAAATTAACAAATGAGTTTAGCAATTTTTCACGGTACAAAATAAGCATACAATTTTATACCAAAACTGAATTATATGAATTGGAAATCAAGAAAACAATCCAAATGACAGTAGCTAAAACGTTAACTAAAATACCTATAAATTTAACCAAAGAGGAAAAAAGATCTCTACTATGAAAATTATAAAATATTGTTGAAAGAAACTGAAGAGGACACACATGCGAAAGAAAGAAAGAAGGAAGGAAGGAAGGAAGGAAGGAAGGAAGGAAGGAAAAAAAGAAAGAAAGAAAGAAAGAAAGAAGGAAGGAAGGAAGGAAGGAAGGAAAGAAAGAAAGAAAGAAAGAAAGGAAAAAAGCATCCCATATTCATGGATTGAAAAATCAATATTTTAAGTGGTCCAAACAGTTTGTAATTACAATACATACATTTAAAAAATATTTTAAAATAGAAGTCCATAATACCCAAAGTGATATATGGATTCAGTTCAGTCCCAATTAAAATGTCAATACATTCCATCAATGCAATTTCTACAAAAATACCCATGACATTCTTCACATAACTAGATAAAACAATTCTAGATTGTTTCGAATAAAAGGAATACCTAGGAAGTAAAAGAATTGCTGGGAGCTTTTGAGAAAGTTCTGGCATTCAGATAGTTGTGGGGTCAGCAGATATTTGAACGGAGGAAAGAAATGGGTTTGAATGCCATCACCTACAGAGTACAACTAAGGAAACAAATAAATGAAGAATGGAATCAACCCATGCTATAGAGAGCTGAGTTAAAAAAAAAAAAAAAAAAAGAATGGCTACTCCCCTCTTTTGGAAGTGGGAGAAAATCAAAAGAAACCTCAGAATCATTCTCTGATCTTGCACAGGCTGAACAACTGATTTTCTGGATGACATGGAAAGTCAATGAATTTCCTATTTTGCAATTCTAAACAATGAGTATCTTTTCTACTTCCTTTGAACTGTCATGAATGTATAATAAAAACATACATGTCAGGAAATTTTGCGAAGTCAAAATACCAAGCAAAAAGGCATTCTTTAAAACTGAACCAATCTCAAACTTCCTTGCCCAGTCCTGGAGAAATAATTTATAGGGTTCCTGCCTTATGTAATTACAGGTAAAGACAGAATTATGCAATTATCAGCATTACAAAAAGGGTTAGAAAATGTATTTAGGGTCAGGGAAGGGCAGAAAAATTAGCATAGACATGAAAATAAATCAGGGATGTAGGAAAGTTAAGTGATAGAATGATGTCAAAATTTGTGCAGAAAAATTATGTAGGAGATATTAGAAGGAGCCTGGATTTTGAGATATTTAAATGTTATCAGGGCAACAACCTAAGATTATGAAGCACTATTTAAAAATTATGCCATAGTCAAAGCGTGTTTGAGACAAGATAACAAAATACAGGGGTATCTTAAGAATGTAAAGAATGGAGTTCTCATAAAACAGTAGTCCTTACCCTGTGCTTTCCCAGCATCACCAAGAAAAGACAAACAGGAAGGCATAGCCAGGTTAACAAGACCTCCTTCCAACTAATCAGCTAAACTTCCTCTCTTTTACCTGTTGAACAATTATGTGATATGCTATTTCATCAGAAGTTAGCATGATGTAGGAAACAATCTAGAATAATATTCCAATATTAATATCAACAGATTTACTGGATAAAATGATATAAAACCCCAGTTATTTCCATCATACATAGGTGGGAATTTTCTTCTGACAAAAGACTCTTCCTAGGGCTCCCTTCATGTCTCTGTTCCTCAGGCTGTAGATGAAGGGGTTCAGCATGGGAGTCACCACCATGTACATCAGAGACATGACAGTATCTTTCACAGTAGAATTACTAGCTGATGGACATAAGTATAGAATTATGACTGGCCCATAGAACAGTGACACCACAGAGAGGTGGGAGCCACAGGTGGAGAAGGCCTTACGGATACCTCGAGCAGAAGGGACCTTGAAAATGGAGGACACTATCTTTGCATAGGACACAAGAATGAGTAGGAATGGGAAGACAAGAAAGAGTCCTACCACAATAAATATCACCAACTCATTGACATGAGTGTCAGAGCAAGCCAGCTTCAGCATAGCAGACATGTCACAGAAAAAATGCGGGATTACGTTGTCCACACAAAAAGAGACTTTTGCCATGAGCAGGGTGTGCAACAGGGCATGGAATGTGGTCAGCACCCAGGACAGCACCACCAGGGAGAGACAGAGCTTGGGGCTCATGATGGTGGTGTAGTGCAGGGGGAAGCAGATGGCCACATAGCGGTCATAGGCCATGGCCACAAGGATGAAGTTCCCAAGGTCTCCAAAAAACAGGAAGAAGTATATTTGTGTCAGGCAGCCTGCATAGGGGATGGATGGGACTTGACTTTGCATGTTCTGTAGCAATTTGGGCATGGTGACAGAGGAAAAGCAGAGGTCAGAGAAGGACAAGTTGCTGAGAAACAAATACATGGGAGTGTGAAGATGGGAGTCCAGGCAAATGAGGGTGATGATGAGGAGGTTCCCCAGGACGGTGGTAAGATACATGGCCAGGAACAGGGCATAGAAGAGGTTCTGGTGCTCTGGCTGGATGGGCAGGCCCAGGAGGAGGAACTCTGAGATGAGAGTTTGGTTTTTTCCCATTATTATTTGTCTCCAATACCTTTAAGAGAAATAATAAGACCCTTTAAAAACCCAAGTGAAAATGATCATTTTTTTCTCATATACAGTGTTTACATGTCCTCCAATAGTTGATCCCACCACCATCACAATAAGTATAACCTTACAAGTGTCTTTAATCTCTATGATCATTTATTACTTTTTCTCATCTTCTTTTCAACATGTTTCAGTAGCCCATTCTTTCCTAAATACTTATCTGTTTGCTTCTGTCACAAAAGGAGTGTTGAATTTTCTCTTCCCTGCCTGAGTGGTCATTCTTAGCAACTGTAATTGGTGTCTCTCTCTCTCTCTCTCTCTCTCTCTCTCTCTCTCTCTCTCTCTCTCTCTCTCTTTCTCTCTCTCTCTCTTTCTCTCTCTCTCTCTCTCTCTCTCTCTCTCTCTCTCTCTCTCACACACACACAGACACACACACACACACACACACACACATCACACGCCACTTTTTGGGGGGTAACCTTGGATAAAGCTCAGTATTTGGGGGCATGATGGCATGTCTCTGTAATTCATCAGCTTGGGAGGTGAGGCAGGAGGATCACAAGTTCAAAGCCAGCCTCTGCAACTTGGCAAGGCACTAAGCAACCCAGTGAGACCCTGTCTCTACTAAAACATAAAAAATGGGCTGGAGATGTGATTCAGTGGTTGAGCTCCTCTGGGTTCAATCCCCAGTACCAAACAAACAAACAAAAACCCAATCTGTCTCCAAGTCATCAAAAATGCAGAGGAGGAACATTAAAAGATCTGGGAAACTCATTCACTAAATGATATAAATGAGTCCTACTGCTGGGAAGTCCAGCCCACTGCTGATGGTGTTTAACAGAACTGCATTAACAGTTTGTACCTTTGGACTTTGGACACCATGTGTTGGCATCATAAAGGGAAGAAACATGAAGAGAAAATCATGTACCTGGTTTCTCAGACTTTTGCTTACCTTTTGAGTTTGTGGGACTATCTTTGTGTCAAGAACCTGTGCAGGGATCACAAAACCAGAGATAGCAGCTGCAGACGTTTTCTTAGATGATCCACTGAGCTTCCTCTTCTTCGGTCATTAAATCCAATATCCTCACTCTGGGATGCACACAAGAATCATGTAGGGCAGTATTTCTAAACTCAACACACATGCAAATTGCCTATCATTAAGACATTCGTTCTGGTGCTATAGCTCAGACTCTACATTTTAAATGAACACCCACGTAGTGGTGTCAATACTGTGATCACTGGACTGCACTTGAGTAGCAAATACACACATTGCCGTTTAACTCAGATTACTGAGCACCTTCAGATAACTTAATTGGAATCTCTGTGAAGTGGCTTGTGCAAAGCTTTTTAAAGCACCTTAGGTGAATATAAAATAAAAGAAAGTTTAAGAACTGTTACTGCACTGAACCCTGTCTTACAGGCCTGGTATGTCAAAATGCTGTGATCTTTGAGGATTCACTGCACAGTAAGTAACATTAATGAGCAGTGTTATTAATAAAAAGTGTTATAAGTGATGAACTTTAGTCAAAATATTTTTATACTGTGGCAAAGTCTTGGAAGGCAGCTTGATGGAAAAGAGGGAAGTTGTCACACCTGAAAACTTACCTGGCAGAACATCATACAACCTGGCATATTGACAACTTACCCAGGGTGTCTGAGGGTGACTCTGGGGCCCTGACCCAAGATCTTGCTCCCCTTTAATCATTACAATCATATGAAGTAACGTCCTCTGTAGTCATCATGTGTCTGCCATCTCTTCTCTGCCATCCCTTCTCATTTCTCACCTTCTAGCCACCCACGGGCCCGAGAGGCTCTACATCCCAGGGGAGTCCAGATTCAGGCCTAACTCATTAGGCACAAAGTAATTATCCAGGACCTCTTCAAGACAAATCCTCAGAGTCCTGTATGGTGACTGATTAAAGCCAGTGATCACACCCTACTGTACTTTGGGGAAAGGTGGGGATAGAGAGCCCAGGGATGTATGATCAGTCATTGCCCATTTAGGGAATGGATAGGAATCCTGAATCCTGTGCTGTTGGAGCCTACATTGGGGACTTGAAGAAAAATAGTTGGATAATCCATAAAAATAAATCAAGTACTAGACTGTGAATGATTTGAAATATCTTAGGAGCATAGCAGTTTATACAAGTGGCATCTGATTGCCCTTTTTTGCATTGTTGTGCAATAAGTAAACCTCACATAATGAAACTTACTTGATAAGGTTCAAGTGAACCTTCAGGTGAGCATTATATTATGGAGCTAATGCTACAGAACAAAGTCTAGGTCATTAACCTCACTTTATCTTACCCTGTAGGCACTTTATCATGATACAGTGTGACAGGTAGAAGAAGAATAAATATAGTACAATAAAATTTTAGGGGGAGAGACTGGGGTTGTGTCTCATTGGTAGAGTGCTTGCCTATCACATGTGAGGCACTGGGTTCGATCCTCAGAACCACATAAAAAAATAATAAAGAAATAAAATAAAGTTATTGTGTCAATATGCAACTAAAAGTAAAAAAAAATATTTTAGGGAGATAGGGATAGAGAGAGAGATCACTAAGAAAGTTTTGTTACAGTATATTGTTTTAATTGTTCTAAATTACGATTAGATATTGTTGTTAATCCTTTTCTTTGCTAATTTACCATGTTTTAATGTTGGCTGTCTGCCAAAGGCTCATACATAAAGGCCTAGACTCAGTATTGCAGTTTAGGAGTTGCTGTGGTTAAGTGGAAGGAACTTGTGAAAAGTTCTCAGGTCATTGTGGATGATTTGAAATGGATCATGGAATCTCCATTCTAGTTTGAGATGCTATTCTTCGGCTGCATGTGCTCTGCCATCCCTATCCCATGAGGTGATCATGCAAAGGTTGTCCTGACCAAGGCTGCACTAGGCCATTTGCCATTCTAACTCCTCAAACTGTGAGCTAAATGAACCTGTTTATAAGTTGACTATGCTAGATATTTCATTGTACTGGTGGAAAGCTGGTACGGGAGTCTTTTTAATATTTGGTGCTGGAAAAATTGGATTTCCATATTTAAAAAAATAATTTTAATCTACACCTCACATTCTGTACAACAGTTTACAGAAAATGGATGGTAGATTTTTAATGTTTATATGAGTGCTGAGGAGATTCCCCATGACATCCTGCTCTGTGGAGCCAGAGATGTCTCAAAGCAAAGGTTGTGGTGAGATGGAGCAGGATAGATGTGCAGTGCTTTCACATGGTAGCCACTGAAGTCAGTTGAGATCATTGCAACACTGACTGAAATAAGTGGCTGAGAAAACTTAGAACAGTGCATTAGAAGTTTGTAGAAGGGACATGATGTTCTGCCAAGGGACATAACATCCTTTAGACTATCATTTGACTATTTTCTGTTTCAGGTGTGAGCTAATGTGCAAACAGCGGGTTGCTATTGTTCGTGGGGTAGTTGATATTGGTCACCAAGGGGAAACTTTGTTACTCTACACAATTGGAATAGAGAAGGTGACATCTGAAATCTTGCAGAATTGTTTGGGTACCACTTTATAATTCAAAGTTCATGACAAATGTTAATGAAAAGTATAAATCCCAATAAAGGAGCACCAATAAAGATTCAGGTCCCTACAATGGAAAGTTGCAATGTGCCACTATGTAAAGATCCTGCAGCAAATGATGGCTAAAAACTAGTGGATGGTGGGAAAGTGAATTATATATGCCAAACCTGGCTTCACATTCAAATACAGGGCCAGAATAATCTTGGCAGTGGGAAGTGACATGGCATAGATGGAGGAAGGGATGATGGTCATGCTGGGGCTTCTTAAAGATTTTCATAAAAATGAGCCAAATGTGATGCAAAGGTCCATTTTTCAAATCTGCACGAGGAAGGATTGAACATGTTCAGGTAAGTTTATTTTTTCTTACTCTTGTGATTTCTTTATATCTGCATGTTCTTTAATCATAGAAGTCTGATCCTTGTTAAATCCATTTCTTTCTATCCTAGGGACTGTGGAGAAATAACAGGTTCTGCCATCCTTGCAATGTTTCTGAAACACGAGTTTCATGGCAGTACTCTACTCAAAGACCACTATATGGTGTATGGATCCCTGTTATTCATAGGATAAAACCTAAACTCTTAAACTCCTAAGATTAATTCATAATGTGGTCCCTGATTACTTCATAGTTTCTGCAGCCATCCACCTTCACCTCCTGAATTGTAGGCTGCAGCCACACAAGTCTCCTGCCCCTTCCCCACACAGGCAATGAGAAAGCATCTGTCCTGAGCTGCTCAGCATCTTCACTTTTCCCCAAAGGATGGTCTGGTGTGAATAGAGGCTGTCATGAGTCACCACTACAGGACTCTGGGAGAATTAGTTTCTGAGAGGTCCTGGCTAATTATTTTGTCTTTAATGAGTTCTAGCCTTGGTACTCCTATGGGATGCAGAGCTCCTCTGACTTCTGTGAGTAGAAGGGGAAGAATGAGAAGGGATGGTGCAGTTAGGTGAAGACTATGGAGACTGTTACTTCCTGTGTCTCTGGTGAATAAAGGGGAAAGGATCCTGAGTTGGGCTCTGGAGTCACCCTCAGCCACCCTGGATGAATTGGTAGCAGAGTGAATGAATTCTTGTCTTTCAAACGTGATTGTCTTGAACTCCCAGGTTGTGTGGTGTTCTGCAGAATAATTTTTCAGGTCTGTTAAGTTTCCATCTTTCTGCCTCCCAAGACTTTCTCACATGGTTTTAATACTTTGACTAATGTTCAACATTTTTATGTGTTATTAATAATAATGTTCATTGGTATAATTTATTGTGCAATAATATCGACAATTCTGTCAGTTCAAAATAATAACAGCTTTTAAATTTTGGGTTGAAAGTTGTAATTTTTGATTCTCCTTCTGCCCCTTCTCCTCCTCCTTCTTCTCTTTCTTCTTTGTATTTTCTTTCAGAGATTTAAAAATCTTTTCACAAGCCCTTCTTAGAGATAATTATTTAACTTTATCTGAACTTGGCAGTAATATGTATTTTCATGGCAGTGTATGTACTTGCTACTTACATGCAGTTTATTGACCACAGAATTGCCATTACCTGGATGCTCATTTAATATGTAGAAATTGAGCTATAGAACCAGAATGAATTTTTTTAAAAGAAATCCCCAGGTATTTGCACATCTATTAAGGTTTATAAGCACTGCCATATGTGATTCTTATGTCAGTGCAGGATGTGAATGATGGATTTTACCACAGGAGAAGATCAGACTTGATGGGTCAGCAGTGACACTACCAGGTGATGTCTCCAATTTGTGATCCCAGCATGTACTCCTGACTCAAGAGATCATCCTACTCACTCAGAAGGGACTCAGCATTCTGAGAAACCAGGTGCACAATTTTCCCTATGAGGGACAAGACTTGAGAAACTGCTTCCATAATCCAGGTGAGATGAGATGCCATTGTAGATGAGGAACTTGGCCTTGTGATAAGAAGTGGATGAAGTAGCAGGAGAACAAAGTGTAGAATATACATGACGTGGTGTGTTGGAGTTGACGGTAAGAGAAAAGATGAATGAAACAATTCACGACTTCTGATCTGATGCTGCATTCCTTTTTTAAAATATGAGAGTAGAGGAGGAAGAGAGAGGTAAAGAGGAAGTACAATCTGATGAGTTTCATTAGGGACCTGTTGAGCTTAAGGAGCCTATGATTCATTGAATGGAAGACAATTGTTATGGGATATAGAAATTTATAGGTTAGGGATGTCTATACCTGAGTTTTATTTACTGGTTATTATTTTTATTTACTTGATTATTTTTTTTTTAGGTGCTGAAGATTGCATTAGGGCCCTGTGCATGTTGGATGAGCATTTCACCACTGTGCTATATCCCCAGCTTTCATGTCTGAGTTTTAAATACTGATATAAGCCATTGGAGCATGTCAGGTTTATTAGGAGAGTTCCATATAGAGTTATGATAAGATAGGGTTTAGCAAAATCCATGAGGAATATCAACATACAAGTTACTGATAGAACAGGAGCCAATTATGGTTCCCTAGGATTACCAGACAGGCATGTATGTAAAAAAGTAATGCATTTTGTCTCAGAAACCAATAGGTAAGTGTTTAGGAAAGGATGGAATATTCAAACATGTTACAAAGAAGTTAAGAAAAAGGCATTAATGATTATAAAGATGATGGACAATTAGATTTTAAAGATAATAATTATTGTAATCAAGGTGGGATCAGTTATTGTAGAATGAGTACCAGATCACATATAAGAGAAAAATGTTCATTTATTTGAATTGTTAAGGGACCAAGTCTTTCTTTTTTTAAAAAAAGATACAGTAGACAGAGCATGACAGGAAGGAACCAAACTCCCGTCTCAGAGTTCCTCCTCCTGGGCCTGCCCATCCAACCAGAGCACCAGAACCTGTTCTATGCCTTGTTCCTGGCCATGTATCTTACCACCGTCCTGGGGAACCTCCTCATCATCATCCTGATTCACCTGGACTCCCATCTGCACACACCCATGTATTTGTTTCTCGGCAATTTGTCCTTCTCTGACCTCTGCTTTTCCTCTGTGACCATTCCTAAACTGTTGCAGAACATGCAGAGTCAAGTTCCCTCCATCCCCTATGCAGGCTGCCTGACTCAAATGTACTTCTTCCTGTGCTTTGCAGACCTGGAGAGCTTCCTCCTTGTGGCCATGGCCTATGACCGCTATGTGGCCATCTGCTTCCCCCTGCACTACACCACCATCATGAGCCCCAAGCTCTGTCTCTCCCTGGTGGTGCTATCCTGGGTGCTGACCATGCTCCATGCCCTATTGCACACCCTGCTTGTGGTCAGATTGTCTTTCTGTTCGGACAATGTGATCCCCCACTTTTTCTGTGAAATATCTGCTTTACTGAAGCTGGCCTGCTCCAACACTCATGTCAATGAACTGGTGATATTTATCATGGGAGGACTTGTTATTGTCACCCCATTTCTACTCATCCTTGGGTCCTATGTACAAATTTTTTCCTCCATCCTCAAAGTCCCTTCTGCTCGTGGTATCCACAAGGCCTTCTCCACTTGTGGCTCCCATCTCTCTGTGGTGTCACTGTTCTATGGGACAATTATTGGTCTCTATTTATGTCCATCAGCTAATAATTCTACTGTGAAAGACACTGTCATGGCTCTGATGTACACAGTGGTGACTCCCATGCTGAACCCCTTCATCTATAGCCTGAGGAACAGAGACATGAAGGGAGCCCTAAGAAGAGTCTTTTGTAAGAAGACAATTCTATTCTCTGTATCATGGTAACTCTTGCAATAGGGTACACAGTTTTGTCCAGTATAAATATTGTGATGTATATTTGAATATTATTGCAGTTCTTTCTTCCCATCACAAAGTTTTCTTTTCAAATAAAATATCACATAATTTTCCAGTGTTAAAAATCTGAAGTGAAAACAAAAGAGCTGAAGTGGAGATGGGTAGTTGATGTAAAGCTTTTTATCAGTAACCTGCTAGGAAGGTTTTCTGCTTGTTAATTCTAGCTGACCCTGGAAGCATAATTTAAATATTTTAATTGAAATTTCTATCTGTTAAATTGATAATTTACCATGTGTTCCTTTTTTAAAACCATAACTTAAAAAAATTTTTTTAGTTGTGATTGACACACAGTATATTTATTTATTTCTATGTGGTGCTGAGGATCAAACCCAGGGCTTCACACATGCAAAGCAGGTGCTTTACCATTGAGCTACAGCCTCAGCCCCAAAACTATAACTTTTTTTTTTTTAAAGTGATATACTGCTATCCCAGGTCAATGCCAAGATTTAAACAACTCAGGCCAATGCTTGCTCTTCTAAATGGAACTTTTTATCCCTGAATAGAAAGTCTTTACTTATCTCTTTCTCAGAAAGTGTTCACATCATTCTCCTAACCTTTATTACTTCTACCTTCTTTCCATTTTCTGCATTATTCTTTTGTACCCAATCTGTACTTAAAATAAAATTTCCATTTACTGTGTTCCAGCAGTTTAGTTTGTATTTGCTAGAAACGAAGTCCCCTTGAGGCGCTAAGTGCTATTGAGTCTGTTTTTCTGTGGGGACAAGTGCATGGAGTACTGCATACATGGCATACGTTAAAAGTGTCTGAGCGGCAGGCCACTCCCTTTGTGCCAGGCATGTAAGCGGCAGGCTGCTTACCCCGTAGGCACAACCCTGGGCATTAGGGTTGTAGTCCCTGTGCTTGCACCATGGCCCACTCCTCAATTGGTCGCTGCAAGGGCAGTTAGCAGAATTGCATTGATGGCTGCCTGTAATCTGCTTAGCTACTGCCTCAGTATATATACATGGTAACTGTGCAATAAAATCAGACCTGCTTCCTGCTTGGTCTCCAGAGGTCTTGATTAGTGACTCTGGAGCCACACTGTCCTCTACCCTGTTCTGTGGACCTCCTCGCTGGATGAGACAGAGCCCACACACTTTTCAACCTCACTCTTCAAGGATCACCTTTCCCTCCTTGGTTTTACAAGTTATCAATAAACTTTACATCAATGCTCTTACATCAATGATCTTAACTATCTTTATCTATAGATCTTTATCAATCAATAAACTTTACATCAATGATCTTCTCCTGTAATGATTCCATGAAGGAAAGGGAATCTTAATATGGGTCAAAGATTGAAAAATGTGGAATTTGAACATGCCGATGCTCTACTATGTGTCAGTACTGAACCTGTTTAAGACTGCAAAATATTTGATTGTGGGGGTTCTTCTCATCTCTCCCCCACCTCAGAAATAGAATATGCAGCCTTACACTTTCCAACGTGAGCTACATGTACATTGTCTGGATTGTTATCATTGGCTCATGAGTTTCCTTGTCTCCTGCAAATGATGACAACCAACTGTATCATTTCAACTTCTATTAAATGGCACTGACCTCCACATCTCTGCAGCCCAGACCTTCTCCATATCAAAACATAATAGTTTTTATCCTCATTTTTCAATGGACATCTTCACTTGATGATTTCTGAGTCACACAAATTTGAGCTCCATTATCTACTCACATATATTCTTTATCCTACATTCTGTTTCTTGATTCACATAACTTCTATGTAGTTATCCAGAAACAAAATAAAATATTGATACATACTATTACATAAATGTACCTTGAGCTGGGGAACAAAAGTGACCAAATTATATTATGCATACATAACAATGAATCTCACTATTCTATATAATTTAATGCACCTATAAAATAAATGAAAAAACATACATGTACCTTGAAAACAATATGTTAATTGAAATAAGGCAGCTGTAAAGACCATATATTGTATAATTCTATTCATATGAAATATTAAGTCTAGGAAAATAATAAAGATGTACATTGTCTGGATTGTTATCATTGGCTCATGATGTTGTTGCAAACTGCTGAGTATTTGTACATATGGAGAAATAAAGAGTAGTTATTAATTGGGGTAATGATTAGGTTTTAAAATTGTGGTGAAGGGTGCACCAATCTGGGAAAATACACAAAAATAACTATTTAAATGTACACTTTAAATCAGTGAATGAAATGGTATGTATAGTATATGTTAAAAATTTGTGAATAATGTTTTTATAGTTCAGATCGATGGCTACATAGTTACAGTAAGGTAGGAACAAGAAGTTCAGTGTGCTATTTGGCTGATAGGTTACCATAATGTACTGTGCATTTCAATAAGCTGGAAAAAAATTTTTTTTTAATATTTTCCCCATAAAGAAATGGCAAATGTTTGAGGACTTAGAAAACTTAATTTAAACATTATACAATATTTACATTTGTCAAAATGTTGCAAGCTGTCCTGATAATATGTACAATTTTCATGAGTTTTTTCTGTCAGTTTAATATAAATGAAAATAAAAATGAAAAAATATTTTTAAATGTTACAAGCTTTCTGAAGTGTCTATGTGTCCTTTTATTGTGATATTCTTTTGTATCTATCAGAAGATAGTTTTTTTCCTCCCTATAGTTCTTGCACCTAGTTTTCAGTGCAATTGAATATAAGATTCATTTTTTGTTAGATTTTTCTGGTATAAAAGAAATTGATTTAATTTAAATATTAATCCTTTGTCTTGTCACTAATACTTTTTTTGTTGTAGTTTGACACTGAGATTTCAGAGTTTATCTATGATAAAAACTGGTGTTACCTTAACAACCACATGGAGATTAAAAAAAACAATTGACAACAATATTCAAAGGAATATTGTATGTATAGTGCAAAATGGTATAGTCTGCTTCTTTTATATTTGGCAGTTAAAATAATAGAAATTTATTTTCTCTGTGTTCCAGAGAAAAGAAGTTCAAAGTGAGGTGTCAGCAGGGCCTTGGTCCCCATAAGACTGAGCAGACCCTCCCTTGCATCTGCACAGCTCTAGGGGTAGACATCAGGCTGGAGGTTTTTTTAGCTGGTAACTCTATTTCTTTGTTTTCTGCTTTCAGCATCACATGGTGCGCTCTCTGTGTCTCTGCCTTCACAAAGCTTTTTTTTTTTTTCTCTCTCCTTAAATGGGCATTGCTTATATTAGACTAGAGTTCACCACCATGGCTTCATTTTAACTTGAATACAAAATACAAAATAAGGGCATATTCACAAGTGCTGTGGGTTGTGACTTCAACATACCTTTTTGGGTGACACAATTCAACCCATAATAACAGATGTTTAGGTCTTATATGCTGGTGGGACAGGATATAATGGGACCTATTTCTACTAGCTAATTGGGACAGGAGTGGGGGCTAGGTGCGTGCCTGAGCAGGGGAGAGAGGGAAGCAGGATGGACTGGTCAGTGTGAGATCTGTCATATCCCCTGGTTCACTCAAAACAACAACAACAACAAAACAAACAAATAAACAAAAAACAGAGTCTGAGGATTGGAGAAGGGAAACAAGCTCTGCTTTCAGCCAACTCTGTGAGGCAGAGGACACAGAGAGGGACTACTCAGGGGTCAAGTGTTAAAGTGTGCAGGCAGAGAGAGAGAGAGAGGGAGACTTTCTTTGCCTGTTCAAGGAACACAATGCAGCTTTGGCACAAGGAGGGTCTCAAGGACATATACTGACCATCTGAAGCACTTGCAGCCTCAAGATCAAGGGCGCTGGGAGATAGCAGAAATATTAATGGGGGCCATTGCCAATGGCAGAATAGGGCCCTTTCAAGATGGTTTTAGAGAAGATCAAGGGAGAAGTGCAAGTCCCAAATGTGGGGAGCCGCTCTGAATGACCCTTGCCTTCCAGTCCCGAAGCAGGAGGCTCTGAGCAATCACTACATTTCGTGGTAACTTGGGCGTTGCCCAGCTCGGACGGTAAAGGCAGGTCTTCAGGTGTAGGTGTCGCCCCTGGGGTTGTGTTTCATTTACCTGTCCCTTGTAACCCTGCCTCTTCTGGCCTTTTTTTGGATAGAACTTTCTAAAGAACAAGAGTCCCCCAATAAAAGCCCACTTCCAAACGTGCTCTCTCTCTCTCTCTTGCCAGCCTCTCATGACTTTCTCTTGCTCTCCTCTTTGGGGAGCCTGAGACTGAGAGTTGAGAAGCTGTCTTGAAGCTTGTGTAAAGGTAATTTGTGTCTGGGTTTTATTTGATGTCCCTGCAAATTACAAGCGACCTGAAGTTCAGCTGCCCACGCAGGTCGGGGACGGCAAAGCCCCCCAAATCATCATAATCTACTTTTGTGAATACACCCTCCACACACTTACACACAGAAGTGGTTTCTCAAGTAACCACATGGGAGGTTGATATCGTTAATCATTGTATGAGGAAAAGGAAAAGGAGAACACTTGTTTGGAACCTAGAGTTTGAGGTTGTGCATTGTGCTAGTTTTTTTTTTTTTTTTTTTTTTTTTTTTTTTTTGGCTGCGACCCAAACAAGAAAAACTGTGACTTAATAAGAAAGACTTAGAGGAGGAAAAGTTTATTTTAGCTCACAGTTTCACAGGTTCAGTCCTTGGTTGGCCAACTCCATTGTTCTGGGGCCCAGGGTGACAGTCCCTGGACGGGTTAATAAAGCTCTCATTGATTTGAACTTGAACTTAAGAGTGTTTTCTGAACATAATAATCAAGTCTTGTCTGGTGAGTACCTTACTGTGTTATCATTGGTCTTAAGACAAAGGCAAAGTCACTTTCAAGCGACAAATTGTACTTCATTATTTGACCTGTATCTACCCCCACTGTCTCCTCTGTCCCCACCGTGACACTTGCATCCCACTCTCCAGCAATGCTGGACCTAAGATTGTAAATTATTGTCTCTAGCATGTTAGACTCAGTTTCCCCCAGCCTATCACTTTCTCCCCTCTGCTTCCTCTTTGCCTGGCCCATCCTGATTTATCCTGTTATATGGCACTTGCTAACACAAACCTTGCTCTTTTCACCAGATCAAGTGAGTCCTGCTGCAGGTCCCACAGCCTCCTGCACTCATGTCACACCACTGGATGTCCTGATCACTGGTGGGTAGCTGACTTCCCACCAGATTGTAAACTCCATGCAGGAAACTCCTCATGCCTGCCTCATACCTGCAGCAGGGCAGCTCCTGGCATGGTGCCTGATGTGGCCAAGGCTTCTTCAGTATTTGTTGGCTGTCCTTCAGGCTAAGACAGATTCCTTCAACTTTAAAGGCAACAAAGTTCCGTTAGGTTAGAATTACACTCCTGCTAAATCTTTTTGGAATTAGAATTCATTAGACTTACCCATTTGGCCCTAAATTTTGACATTCTAGTACCAAGGTCACACATGTAATTTTGTATTTACAAAAAATATTAGGGTACATGGAATGTGCTATAGTTTTCAGTGATACCAGTGACTAAAAACAACATCCTTTTACTTTAATCCACATGATTCCATTGATATTGATGTGCAAAAAATAAATATGATGAACATTTTGTAAGGTATGGGGAGGAAAGGTGCATTTTTTTAAAGACTTTGCTTCAATTCTTCTTCAGATGTTCACACCATAAGTGATGGTTAATTGTTATATGTCAAATTGGCTACGCCCTGATACCAAATAACAGTTCTAAATGTTGCTGCAAAGGTATTTTTTTTAGAGAGAGAGAGAGAGAGAGAGAGAGAGAGAGAGAGAGAGGGAGAGAGAGAATTTTAATATTTATTTTTTAGTTATCGGCAGGCACAACATCTTTCTTTGTATGTGGTGCTGAGGATCGAACCCGGGCCGCACGCATTCCAGGCGAGCGCGCTACCGCTTGAGCCACATCCCCAGCCCCTGCAAAGGTATTTTATGAGATGGACATCATCACCCTAGGTACATGTATGACTACACATATGGTATGATGCTACCTCGTGTACAACCACAGAAATGTAAAGTTGTGCTGCAATTGTGTACAATGAATCAAAATTTATTCTGCTGTCATATATACCTAATTAAAAAAATAAATTAATTTTTAAAATACATTTAAAAAATTTAAAGAGTATTAAAATTTAAATCATTAGACCTTGAGTAAAGTAGATTACCCTCTGTTTTAGGCAGCTTTTTTGCCGCTGTGACTAAAGGACCTGACTAACACAATCGTAGAGGAGGAAAAGTTTATTTAGGTGTTTAGTTTCAGAGGTTTCAGTCCATAGGAGGCTAGCTTCATTCCTCAAGGCTTGAAGTGAGGTTGAACATTATGGCATAAGAGTGTGGCAGAAGGAAGCAGCTCACATGGTGATCGGAAAGCACAGACAGAGAGAGGTCTTCACTTGCCAGATACAAATATATACCCAAAGCCACATCCCAATTCCCATCTCCTCCAGCCACACCCTACCATTTCAGTTACCACTCAATTAATCCCCATCAAGGGATTAATTCACTGATTGGGTTAAGGCTCTTGTAACATAATAATTTCTTCTCTGAACCTTCTTGAATTGTCTCACATGTGAGCTTTTGGGGGACACCTCACATTCAAACCCTAATACCCTCCCTAATGTGATGAGCCTTGTGCAGTCATTTGAAGGACTTAACAGAAAAATCTTGAGTCTCTAAAGACAAAAATTTCTTCCTCCAGAATATTCTGGACTCAAGATTATAACATTCTCCTCTTTCCAGGGATCCCAGTAGGTGGGCCTGCCCTGCAGATATCAGACTTATCAGTCCCTAGGACCATGTGCAATATATTTTTAAAATAAATCCCCCACCCAAACACACACACTTCTGTTTTCTTCTGCACAACCCAAACTGTTAAATAAACAGAGGAGGCACATTAAGAGATGTAGGAAGCTCATAACTGAGCTCAGGTTGCTGGAAACTTCACTCTGCTGATGGTGTGTAATACAGCTACACCAACAGTTTTTATATGTGGACAAAAGAAAATATCCTCTGAACAAACACTTGCACACTGAGCAACACAACCATAGAAGGCACTACCAGCAGTCACACCACCTCTGGGAGGGAAGGAAACCCAACATGTCTTCCAAAGGCTCAGATCTCAGCATAGGTCCCAGGTCTAACTGTGCTTTAAAGTCTGAATTTTCCCATAATTTTCTTATTTTATAAACACCCTTATCTCTTTATATATAGCTATATGCCCCCATATATATGTGTGTGTGTGTACACACACATAACTTTTTTTTCCTTCTCAAAAATAAAATAGCCATCTCAATCAAGGGAGAGTCTCAGCAGCATTCAGCAGTTGCAGCAGGAGCCATGCCTTCTTTTAAGGTCAGAGACATGCAGGACAAAGAGAATAATATGCAGCAGGGACAGGGAAAGATTTTTTTTTTAAGGGAGGAAAGTGATAAGGCTGAGCATGAGGCAGCAGATAACCAGGTTTTTTTTGTGGCTTAAAAAATTGTTGTTAGCTCGCATTGCTTTTGTAGTTCTGAAGATGATGCACAGCGTTTATGACAAGGGATTAGCATTGCTCTGGGATGAGGCAGTATGGACTTAGCCTTGGAAAAGGAGGAAAATTCTGAGGCTACATGAAGCTTGGGCTGGAACTGACTCAAGAGGGACTTGGGAAGGCAGAGGACAGCAAAGAAACGGTCATTCAGAGGCTGGATGAGGACACCAGTTCTGTTTTTGAGAAATGGCAAGTCCTTCTCCCTTTGTATTGGAGCGTCTCTGTGGTCCTGGCTACTTGCTGGAATCATCTGGCTAATTTATTTTAAGCTTGACCCTGAACAAGGAGCCAGTACAAATATTCAGAGTCAGGAATCTGATCCTCCTTGTCAATGTGCCCTGATATTACTTCTTGGGAGGTCACAGTCCAGGAAGCCAGATGGGTAGGAAGTATGTGACCCTCACCCTATGCTCCAAGTGAGGGCTCCCCTGGCCTTGTCTCCCACACTGCTGATGTCCACCTCCTGGCAGAAGCAAGCCAGCAGCAGAGCTTCATGCAAACACGCCCTGCTCCCATCTCTCTGCAACAAAAGGCACTGAGGTCAATGGGGAGGCCATGCCCACAGGTTCACTGAGCACATGCCTGGCCAGCTTCAAAACAGCAAGGGCTCCAGGTTGGCCCAGTTGGAGATCTCCCCCTGTAATCAAGGCCACACCTCTGGCAGCACCTGGAGACCCGAGAGTTCAGGGGGAGGAAGGAGGCAGTGCTGGAGGCCCAGGGGGGAACCCAAGACAGCCAGGCCCTCATCTGCTGAAGATGGAGCAAGGCTGTAGACAACTTAGTATTTAATTTGAATAAAGAGTACAAAAATCCAACGTCATCCAAATATTACGGAGATTAAAAATCTCACCATTTGATTTTATAAGTCCTGAAGGAAAAAATAAGCTTGAAATAGTAAGCCACAAAAATAACGTTGAAACTACTCTTTAGCTTTGAAGACCCTTATATTGACTTTGGCAAGTTTTATGCCAAATGCAATGCTAGTAGTATTCACATTGTATGTTTTATCATTTTACATGTTTTTGTGTTTGGGATTGGACCCAGAGCTGCATACATGCTGGGTAGTAAACCACCAATGAGCTATACCTCAGCTCCTAACTTTTTTCTTCCCACTGAGTCAACACAGTTTACTACTGACTTGCACTTTCACTTCCACACAGACTATTTTAAAGAGCTACAACAACTGAAGGAGGGAGGGGGGACAGGTGCCTCTCAGGAGCTAAGACCCCTAGGACAGCTTTCCTGGAACAGGGCAAGGGAAGGAGCATTAATTAGGCTGTCAATCTCCAGGCACCAGCTCTCCACCTGGACGCTCACAGCAAGCCAGCAGCTCCTCACACATGAATACACACACACACACACACACACACACACACACACACACTTAATAAAAATAGTATATCATCTTCACAAGGAATGAAAACTTGTCTGGAATATGTACAGCAGAGGGTCTGGGGTGGCCGGTGATATGCTGGGACCCCCAGGGATGAGACAGGACAAGGCTGGAGTAGAGGGAGGCCCGAAGGGTTCTTGGCCAGGCCACTTTGACCTTGGTAGCCCTGATGCCCAGGATGGACAGTAGGGCAATATCTACCTGGTCAGGCAACACAGGCCCCTCCAGTCAACCCCATCCATTGGCCTGTGCCCTAAGGTCTCCTTCCCACCATTCCTTCCTGCATTAGGGAAGACCCCAGGGCTCCGACTGCTGTTCCCTATATTTCCCCTTTACATCCGGGGTGAGGCCCCTGAATCCCTGTACCCAATGGACAGTAGCCCAGTGCAACGATGCCACAGGATGGTCCTGTAGGAAGTGAGGCAGCTGAGGCCATAAATAGCTCTGAGGCAACTGTCTTGGGCCCAGGTGGTCCCTCGGTCATGGTCATGGGAGCCAGGAGAGAGGAGGGAAAGGGACTGGGGGGGTGTTAAACTACAAGGGCCATCCTAGGTTTAGCATGGGGGTACTTCCTGAAGTGATAGCACCCTCCCTCTTAATTGGGACTGGCTTCTAGCCAGAGGCCTCTGGGAAATATTCACACTAGGAGGGGGGACTTGGTCCAGGCCAGAGGTGAGGAGGAAGTCCTGATCCTTGCTTCTTTATCCCAAGCAGCCTGAATTCCTAATTAGTCAAAAGTGGCCTCTAAATGGTTCTTGGGGGCAGAGATGGAAGGAATAGGTCCAGAGGGGATGGAAAATGATGATCAACTCTGAGGCTACAAACATCAAAACAACAACAAAAAAAGACAATATAGTTTTTTCCTAGTGAAGTGGGTCAAAAACTGTTCTAGCTCTTTACCAAGAAAGCAGTCTCACAGGCTAAGGGGTAGTAAGGATTCTACCAACGAGGTAGGGCCCTCCTGATCCTAGCTGCCCCTACCCCCTGCCAGCCTTGAAAGGGCAGATTTTAGGGAAAATTTGTAGACTTTGAGGCCAAGAGAACTGAGGTATGCAGGTAGGTGGCTGTCACAGAAGCGTGGTAGATCTAGAAAACTAATTGCAGGGAACCAGGTATAGGCCCAAGCCAGTGATGGACGGTGGGCGTGGCCTGCCTGTAATGGTTCTCCTGGTGACAATGCTGGCTGGACAAGGGATGTGGTGAGGTGGGGTGGAGTGAGAGGGAGGGTGAGTGGGTGGTCAGTGTCTGGTCATTTCCAGTGAACAGTCAGACCAGCAGAATCATGCCAGCCACAGTCATGCCCGTCAGGAAACAACGGTTGAAGCACTCCTGGCCCTTCTAGCTCTTCACTGCAACATTATTCCCATAGAGTTCCCCAAAAGTGTCCCATCCACCATTCTCCTGGATCCAAGTCTCTAGGTGATCATTCAGGTAAATGGCCATCCAACTCAACAATACCTGCATCTCCTTGTCTATGCATTCCACGAACTATGTTCCCTGAAGGACAAAAAATGCCACAATGTGACCCCAGTTTACCTCATCCTGGAAGAGTTCATTCACTACCTGTTCAAAGCTCTGATGATCCCAGAGTGATGTGGAGCTGGGACATCACGTCACCGAATGCCTTCCAGCACCATAGTTCAAACTTGTCACCTGCCTCCCTTAGTGCTTGCTTCACTCCTGCCATGGGGGCACCTCCAGGGCATCCAAACTCCTGCTGTGGCCATGGCTCCACTCACCATGGGGCTGTCCATCAGATGCCAGGATGGGTTTCCATTGATGGCACTGGTGGGCTCCGCCTCTGATTCAGTCCCTTCTGGGGCTTCAATCTTATTCTCTTCCACTTCACTAAACTGACTCCAGCTGTATTCTTTCTGGGAAAGCTTGTAGGACAGAAAGTCAATCACTAGCTCCTGGTTGCTCTGAGCCATTTTTAAAATAGAGATGGGCTCAATCAGTCCAGTGTCCAAAACATCTGCTCACTCACTGTGTCTGATCTCTGCTTAATGATTCTCTTCTAAGATCCAAAGCCAAGATAAGATTCTGAGAGGACGGGCTGCTCTTTGTTGAATTCCAGACCCTACTTCCTCCACAGTGCCCGCCCACTGCTCCCGGTCTGGTCTCTGCCTGTGCTGCCACCTACCAGTTGCACAGCATGTCCTCTCCAAGATGGAAGAGGCATGTAAGGTCGCCACCGCCGACGCTCAATAATCTCCCTAGACATGATTCTCTGCAATGCTTTCTGGCTTTCTCTTGCTGCCTGATTTCTGGACTCAACAGGAGACTTTAAAAATGGTAAATGGCTAGTTTCCCCTTAATGGAAACACATGAGGATGATGGCAACGTTAAATTCAAATTTGTAACTTAAAAACAAACAGCATTGACAAAGATGTGACGATCAAACACATGTATGTATGCCTTTGGGTTTACACATGCACAGTTCTGCTAATGAGGACCAGGGCCAGAGCAGGCAGCAACTTCGCTGCAAATCTCTAAGCCAGCCTCAGCCTTGGTGCTCCTTACCCCAGCAGCTAGGCCAGAGGCCACATGAACTTCCCTTAAGCAGGAACAGCAGGTGCCTTGGGCAGTGTGGGACAACCCTTTTCTGAACATTATTCTGCTTTCAGGAACTTAGCTCAGACCTGTTAAAGGAATATGCTACAATACTTGACCTAAATAAAGGTTTTGAAGGTGGCAAATAAGAGAAACTAAAGATGAGTCAAAGCCAGAGAAAGAACATATAGTTCTAAAACCTTTTACTCTTTTCCTTTTGCTGGCTGGTGTGAGAAGTTCTGGTTTGGTGACAAAAGAGGCAACTATTTGGTCAGTGAAAGGCTTGCAGCTTGAGAGATGCCAATGTTGTCCATCTCATGAATTCTGATCCTTGGCCGAGTCTGTTGGGGGGCACAGCATGAGAAGTGGGCAGAAGTCAACCCCCACACAGACACTTGTCCATGGAAGAGACTTTGTGCCACGTCTAGAACAGCTGGGCGGGACAGAGGTGTCCTGAGAAAAAGCATCTGCTGCAAAATAATAACTATTAATAAAAACAAATCTGAGAGCATTAGGAGGAGAGGAAGCAAGACCAGTTACCCAGGTTTGCCCTGGGATTCTCTTAAAGCCTCTTCCAATTTCTGTCTAAACTTGTCGTGCTTCTTCTGCACTTGCTGGATTTTGTCCTGTTCCTCCTTTTCCAAGATCCTTAGGAAGTTCTGGAGCTCAGGGATGAAGAATGTGTCCCACTCCCCTCTCCAGTTTCATTCTCCTTTAGCACAAAGTTGAGGACATCTGTGTCTGGCCGGCAAGGAGGCACAGATAGAGGGAGCAGTCAGCAACAAAGAGTTTCTAGAAGAGGACTTGACCATCCTTGTGTATTTGCTTAAAAAGTGCAAACTTTGGGGGATTTTCCACTACCATAAACCTCTTGAGCAGCCCCTGGATGACCTTGCAGACTGTGATTGTGCTGCTGATGGGCAGCTACTAGATGATATCCAGTGGCATGTAGAAAGATGTCCGCTTGTCCGTCATCGCCCCAGGTTCACCTCCTTGATGGCATCGTTGATGGACTGGGCCCTGATCCCAGCAGGCACTGCCATGGGCCGCAGAAGTTTCAAATGCACTTTGATGAAACCCGTGTAGGTGCCATCTTCGCTCAGCTTCATGTCCAGGCAGTTCTTCTCCAGGCTATTGTGGCTGTTGATATGCTTGATCTCCTGCAGTGTAGGCAGAGGAGATTCCCGAGATTCCCTCCTCCACTATCTTACAGATGTTCTCTGACAGATGCCTGCTCTTCACATTCCTTAAAAAGGTCCTCTTGGCCAGTGAAGAAACAATCTTCCAACTCCTCCTCTAGGCTGCAGTACTTCTTACTGCTCATGCTCCAGCTGCACCAGAGCTGAGCCGGCGGGCGGGGCCGCCTGCTTTTGTCAGTAGGGCGCGAGTGGCCCAGGCGGCCCGACTGTCCCCGCGCACTGCCTGAACTTGCACAGCTGATGGATCAGCCCCGGGGGTCAGGACCCTGCGCCGAACTCACGCGCCTTGCTCTTGGCCGCTCTGGGCATCTGCCATTTCATCTCCGGCCGCACTGCACTAGCTGGCTAGCTCGCTCAGCCCAGGGGCGCCATCTCCTCTGTTTTTGAAGAATTGTCGAATAAATTCTCCAGAACAGCTGCACAATTTTACATCCCCACCAGCAATGTATGGGAGTTCCAATTCCTCCGCATTCTTACCAATATTTTTTTTCCCATTTTTAAAAGCTAAAATCAACCTGGTGTACAACTAGCATTTTGGAAAGCATTCCTTGAAACTTTTAAGATCTGTAGAGGATGACTGATGACATTGAACATCTTTTCATGGACACTGGGCCAAATGGGGCCATTTATACATCTCTTTTGGAGAAATATTCCTTGAGTTCCTTTGCACATTTTAATTGGGCTTTTTGTCTTTAACACTTAGTTGTGAGAATTCTTTATACATTTCTACATATTAATACTCTTACAAACTGATATGCAAATGTTTTCTCCCATTTGTAGGTTGTTTATTAACTTTTCAGATAGTGTTTGTTGATACATACATGCTTTTTATTCATCTATTCTTGCTTCTGTTGTGAGGTTCTTTTTTGTTGTTGTTGTTATTGTTGTTTGTTTTGTTTTGGTCATAATCACAGAACCACAGCTAAATCCACCTTCGTGAAGATTACTCTTACATTCTAGGAGTTTCATAGTTTTAATTCTCATATTTAAATCTTTCAGTAATGTATGTGTTACCTGTTTGTATGTCTTCTTTTGAGAAATATCTATTTCAGGGCCCTTGCCCATTTCTTAAGGGGATTATCAATTTTCTTTCAATAGAGTTTGTGTTCCTTAAATATATTGGATATTAATCTCTTATCAAATGCATGACTTGCTAACAAAGAATATTTGTATATTTTATTTTTCTTTATTTCTTTCATCAGTGCTTTGTATTTTTTGCTCCTATAGATCTTTGATGTATTTTTGTTAGATTTATAACAAAATATTACACTTTACGGGGATGAGAATAAAAATGACATTGTGTTTTTAATATAAAATTCCATTGTTAGAGTGAAGGAAATCAACTGACTCATGTATATTAGCTTGGATCATACAATCTTCCTATAACCCATTTGTTAGTTATGGAGTTATTTTGTGAACTTTTTTTGGTTTACTACTTAGAGGACCATGTCAGCATCAGACACAGTTTTATTTCTACTTTTCCAATCTATCACTATTTGTTTTTCCCCTCTTATCACATTAGCCATGATTCTAGTACTATGTTGAAAAGCGGAGATGATAAGCAACAAGCTTGTCTTGTTTATGATTTTAGGGAGAATGTATCAAGTTTCCCACCATTAAGTATATAAGCTGTAGGTTATTTGGTAGCTATTCTTTCTGAAGTTGAGGTTCTTCCTATCTATAACTAACTTATAACTAACTTACCAAGGTTTTTTTTTTTTTTTTCATGAATGGGTACTGGATTTTGTCAAGTGATTTTTCTCTGCATTTATTGATTTGATCATGGGATTGTTTTTTCTATAGGTTGTAATGTAATGGATTTTACATTATTGATTTTTGAATGTTGAACCAGCCTCATATATCACTTGGATAGATTTCACTTGGTCATGGTTTATAATTCTTTTTATACATGATTGTATTTCATTTGCTAATATTTTTGGTTGAGAATTTTTACATCTGTATTCATGAAAGATATTTGACTGTACTTTTCTTATAATGTCTTTATTGGGTTTTGGTATTCTGGTAATTCTGTTCTCATAGGATGAAATAAGAAGTATTCCCTCTTCTTCTTTATTCCAAAGAGGGTCTACAGAATTGGTATCATTTTCTCCTTAAATGTTGGTAGAATATACCCAAATATACTATTTGGGCTTGGCACTTTCTCTTTTGGAAGGTTACTTATTGACTCAATTTCCTTGATTGGTACAGGCCTATTCTGATCATCTATTTCTTCCTGGGTGCACTTGTGAGATTTTTTTTTTCTTTCAAGGAATTGGTCTCTTGCATCTAGATTAGTGAATTCATGGTAATATAGTTGTTCACAATATTATTTTATTCCTGATGTAAGTATTTATGTCATTTGTCTCTATCTCTTTCTTTCTCTCTCTTAGTCTGACTAGGGGCATCTTAATTTCATAGATCTTTTCAAAGAAGCAGCTTTTAGTTTTACTGGTTTTCTTTATTGATTTCCGCTTCAATTACATTGATTTCTATTCTCATTCTATTATTTATTTAATTCTGTTTAATTTAAATTTAATTTACTCTTCTTTTTCTAACTTGATAAAATAGAAGTATGGACAATCATCTTTAGATATTTTTTACTTTTGAATACATGCATTTAATGCTATAAGTTTTTCTCTAGGGACTGCTTTTGTTGCATCCTGGTAATTTTTATAAGATGTACTTTCCTTTTCATTGAGTTCAAAATAATTTTAAGGATTGTTTGAGAATTGAAAAATTGACCCTTTTATTATTATGTAATGAGAAAGGGCAAAAAAAGAACATGACAATTACTTCTGGAATTTTTCATTACATATTGTAGGACTGTGGTTTAGTGGAAGTAACTGCAATCAGGAAAAATGAGAACATGGATAAGTGGGACTATTGTGTCTCAAAACTATAAAACACTGATTAAAGAAACAAAAGATGTAAGAAATGGAAATGCATACTATGGTCTGGACTGGAAGACTCAATATTCTTAAGATGTTGACTCTTCAAAAACTTCTCTCAGGATTCAGAAAAATTCCAATCATAATTCCAACAAGATTCTTTTGTGTACAAAATGATGATCTTACTATAGAATTTATGCGTGAAGGCAAAGCTAGAAATTAAAATCAGTTTTGAAAGAGAAGAGCAAAATAGAAAGTTTCACATTTCTTATTTCTAGTCTATTAAGTGACAATGACCAAGTAAGTGTGATATTAAAGAAAAGATAGAAACATACATCACTATTGAGAGTCATAATAGCATACAATGCAGAACTAGATTCACGCTTATATCCTCCATTGATTTTTAATACTGTAACCAAGGCAAATCAGTGGAATATAGCCTTCAACAAATGATGCTGGAGAAATCAGATTTCTCATGCTAAAGAAACAAAACAATAACAACAACAACAACAAAACCCTTTACTCCATTCCTCTCATTCTATAAAATAATTAACTTAAAATGTATCATAGACCTTGTTATTTGTGTGAGTATGAGGAGAGTTCCCATGACATCTTTCTCTGGAGTCAGAAAAATCCCAGAGACAGATGCAGTGGCACACACCTATAAGCCCAGCGTCTTGGGAGGCTGAGGCATGAAGATTGTGAGTTCAAAGCCAGCCTCAGCAACTTAGTGAGGCACTAAGCAACTCAATGAGACTGTGTCTCTAGATAAAATACAAAAAAGGGCTGGGGATATGGCTCAGTGGTTGAGTGTCCCTGAGTTCAATCCCAGTACCAAAATAAAATAAAAAGTCCCAGAACAAAAATTAAAGAACAGGTGGAGAAGGACTGAAGGAAGGTGATGTCAAGTTGCATCCTCTCAAGCTGGTTGAAGCCAGTGCAGAGCTGGTTCCTGCAGCTGTGGCTGAACGAAGCGATGAGACTGATGAACCTAAAATGTTGTATCAATATATATATATATATATATATATATATATATATATATATATATATATATATATATTGCTCAAAGTATGTGCTCTTTTGCCAGGAACATAGAACATGACATTAGGAAGTCATCTGATATATATGAAGAGTATTTGGGAGGGTGTTAATGATGGGTGCTATGAAGGTTTTCCTAGAGAGGTATGGAGGCAAAAGTAACTAAATAATGTGGAATCTGGGCTTCTTTTTCTAACTTGACCTGAGACAGTATTGGACATGATGTGGGGGTGTTCATCTTTTTTCTTATTCCTGTCCTTTCCTTATATAGGCATATATGAGCAGGCTGCACCAGCACAGAACTCCTGCCCATTCCCCAAGCAGCCAGTGATTAAGCATCCATCCCTGAGCTTGTTTCCATCCTCAGTGTTCCCCAAAGAATAGTCAGGTGTGATCTATGGCTATAATCACTCACTGCGGCAGAACTCTGAGAAAATTGTCCTAGTGAGATCCTGAGTAATTACTTTGTTTATAATTAGTTACCCCAGGATCTGAAGTCCATCGGGAGCCGGTTCCCTATGGTGCAGCAATGAATAGCAAGAGATATGAGCTGGGGTGGTGTAGACACAGATTATGACTATAGAGGTTTTTACTTCACATGCCTACAATGAATGAAGGGAGATGGATCTCAGGTCAGAGGTCACTCTTAGAAATCCTAGGTAAATCAAGAAGGGTGGTGCTTATTTCAACTGTAGTGTCTTTTTAATCTGAAGGTATAGTTTTTCCAGGTTATGCATTCTCTAGGATTTTTTTTTTAATGGGATGGCTTATCTGTTCTATACCCCTCTGCCTCTCACATCTTCCCAACATTCTATAAGTATTTTGTCTAATGTCTACAAGTTGAATTGTTAATGATAACATTCATAAATATCAATGTGCAGTATATCTTATGATACAACAACAAGATTATATAATTTCAACATAATGACAGCTCTGTGAGCTAGGTAGGCTTTAATGCAATAGAGTTTAAATAGAATTGCTTTCTTTTAAAATCATCTGTAAAGAATTAACATTTTTTGGACAGCCCCCCTCTTAAGACATTGTGATTAAATTTTTCTGAGAGGATCCAATAATCTGCAGTTTAAAGAAAATGTTTGTCCTTCCTATTCCTGTTCAACCCATCTACCAAAGCATTGACTTTCTGTGGGTATTAAGGAAAAATATAAAACCTGAACCATGAAGTCAGAATAAGTATTTTAACATTATGCCCAAGTGAGTTGCATGTACACTAAAGTCTAGAAGCCCTGCCCTCATTGATTCCTATGTACACCCCGCACTGAGAATTCCTGATTTCAAGGGTCAGGGAGACATGAAGGTTAATCCATCCTCAGCACAGCAGCTGAAAGTGATGCCTCTTGTTTGTGACTCCTAGACACACTCTTGACATCCGGGATGGAAAGAAAAATTGTGAGAAGCCAGATATGTGATTTGCAGTAGACATTTTCTTCCCATTGCAATGCCAGCAGATAATGTTCAAATGTAAAAACTGCTAATGCAGCAGAATTAAACACCACTAGCAGGGTGAAGATCCCAGTGGTTGGCTTCCATTATGTCTTTTTAGTTAAGGAGCTCCTTACATCTCTTAATGCCCCTCCTCTGATTTATTTGTCATATTTGGGGTACAGTTATATTAGAGTCAGAATTTTCCAGAAATCAGAACCAGACCATTTACATAGATAAATATGTGTAGATAAAGAGGAAGGGGTAGAGAAGAACGGGATAAAGAGTGAAAAAGAGATTCATTTTAAGAAATTAACTCTCATGATCATGGGACTGGCAGGTCTGAAATCTACAGGGCAGGTCAGTAGAGCAGATGCCCAGTAGTGTTGATGCTACCATCTTGGGTCTGAAGGCAAACTGGAGTAGAACCCTTTTCTCTTCAGCAGACTTTCCTTTTAAGGCAAGACACCCCCCGCCCCAAGAAGGGTGATTTGTTTTATTGATTTGAATGCTAATCATAATACAATGCCTTCCCAGAACCATCTAGATTGGTGTTTGACTAAAGCAAGGTGGTGTGGTTTGGATCTGGAATGGCCACCAATCTCATGTGTTCAGAGGTGGGGCTTTGGGGAAGTGATTGGATCATAAGGCCTCTGACTTCATCAGTGGATTAGTCCATTGAGGGTGGAATGAGCCGTAGGGAGGTGGGACCTAGATGGAGGAAACAGGTCACTGGAGACAAGCCCTGGAAGGAGTTTATCTCTGGGCCCTTCCCTCCCTCCTTACTCTCTTTCTGCTTCCTGGCTGCCATGAGCTGAGCAGCTTTCCTTCACCACACCCTTACATCATTTTGATCTGCCTTACCTTAGGCCTATAACAACAGAGCCCAGACACCCATGGACGGAAACCCTAAACTGTGAACCAAAATAAACTTTCCACCTTTAAATTGCTTATGTCAGGGATTTTGGTCATAGTGATGAAAATCTAACTAAGACTTACACATTAGGTACCAGGGTCTAGCCGAGTTGAAAGGAAATGAAACTAACCATCACATGGGCTATGGATAGTGGAGGAAGAACTCAATTAAGGGCTTGAAGGTAGAATTGTTTTTGTTTCCCCCATAATTTCTAAAATTACCATCATGTTAATTTTTCCCCACACCAATATCAATGACATAAGGTGAAATGAAGCATAAAAGATTTTTAGATGAGGTGCTGTGGTTGTAGCTCAGTGGTAGAGTGCTGGTCTTGCATGTGTGAGGCCCTGGGTTTGATTCTCAGCACCACATAAAAATAAACAACAAAAAAATAAAGGTATTATGTCCATCTACACTAAATAAATAAATAAATAAGATTAGAAACCTCCTAGGTTCCTAGGGACTTAAAGAAAGGGGGAGTTTTAGACCAACTCAATACAAAGTAGTGAAATGAGCAGTAGATCTGATGTACCCTGATGTTTTTCATGTTTGCAAAATTACATCCATGAAGTTTGTAACAGAGTGTCAAAATACATAGCTAAATGGTAAAGAAGTGAGTTCTTGTTCTGGAAACAATTGATAGTAGCAGCAATTTTAACTTGATAGAGTTTTGCTGTCTTTTAAGGTGAAGGAATGCGTGCCTCAGCCTGAAAGGCAGTCAGTAAGTATTTATGGGACACTGACCACGTCAGGGTCCATGCCAGGGGCTTGCCCTGCTGCAGTATGAGGCAGACCTGACTTTTCTTCATGGAGTTCCTAATCAATGGGAAGTCAGCCATCAACCAGAGATCAGGGCACTGAGTGCCATGAGATGAGTCCAGGATGCTGTGGAAACTATAGCACGATACCAGGAAGGTTTAGCTTAGCAAGTGCCACGTAATACCCCTGAAAGATGAGAGGGTAGGCCAGGTGAAGAGGGAGGCAAGGAAAGCAGGTGGGAGGCAGGAGAAACAGCAAGTGCGAAACACTGGAGCCTAGAAATGATGGCTTCAGCCCAGCACTGCTGACAGGGGAGGCAAGAGGCATTGTGCAGCCAGGAGGAGAGGCTGAGGAAGTGGGAAAGGATCAGGTAATGAAGTGTCTTTTGTGCTCCTGAAGGGAACTTTGCCTTTTTTCTTAAGAGCACTGAGAATCTATCACTGGATGTAACCAGAAGAGAGGGATGACCAGATTTCATCTTATAATGTCACAGTGCAAAAGAAAGTATTTGGAGGAGAAGGGTATTGAAGCTTAGAAGCAGGAATTTAAGAGGCAGTTCGCACAGTTCAAGTGACATAGGAGGTCAGCTTGTCTAAGGTAGTGATGTTTGGAACAAAGAGTGGATGAATTCAGAATGCAGTGCAGACTCTGTAGGACTTTCTGGGTTGGGTATGGATAGTGAGAGAAATGAGTGAGTGAAACAAAACTCTCAGGTTTCTGAGTTTGAGCCTGAATTCCTTTTACTTAATATGAGAGACAGGAGGACAGGGTTGGGAAAGGAGCAGGCAGAGATTATGAATTTCACTTGGGATCTGTTTTACTTACTATACCTGTGGTACATTCAAGGGAAGATAGTCATTAAGCCTTAAAATAGGGTTCTGTAGGATAGAAAGAGGTCAACTCCTGAGTTTTAAATGATATTTGAATCCTTGAAGTACATGAGTTTTTCTTGGGAGTATATGTTGAATTAGAAGACTGCAAAATTTAGAAAAATTCCTAAAGAGCATTAGCATGTCAGAAACTGAAAAAGCAGGACCCAGTTATAATCACTGAGGGTGACTGGCCTGGCAGAAAAGCAAAAACCAAACCAAACCAAACCACATCAATACATTTTGTGTGTCAGAATGTTTACAAAAGAATGGAATATTATAGCATGTTAAAAAGAAGTGAAGCAAATGTCATGTCTTGTTTTAAAGATTATAATTATTCACATTGTGATATAAGATGGTAATTATTGCAAAGAGAGTGAAATAAAGATTTTTTGAAAGACCCCTAACAGGTTATATATCATAGAAATATGTAATTTTATTTGAGTTTCTAAAGGACTGTATTATTTTCTCTTTAAGAGACTGGAGACAGAGCATGATAGGAAGGAACCAAACTCTCATCTCAGAGTTTCTCCTCCTAGGCCTGCCCATTCAGCCAGAGCACCAAAACCTGTTCTATGCCTTGTTCCTGCCTATGTAACTTGCCTCTGTCCTAGGGAAGGTCCTCCCCATCATCCTCATTCACCTGGACTCCCATCTGCACACACCTATGTATTTGTTTTTCAGCAACTTGTCTTTTTCTGGCCTCTGGTTTCCTCTGTGACCATTCCTAAATTGTTGCAGAACATGCAGATCCAAATTCCCTCCATCCCCTATGCAGGCTGCCTGACTCAAATGAACTTCCTCCTGTTTTTTGGAGACCTGGAGAGCTTCCTCCTTGTGGCCATGACCTATGACTACTATGTGGCCACCTGCTTCCCCCTGCACTACATCACCATCATGAGCCCCAAGCTCTGTCTCTCCCTGGTGGTGCTGTCCTGGGTGCTGACCATGCTCCATGCCCTGTTGCACACTCTGCTCATGGCAAGACTAGTTTTTTGTTTTTTTTGTTTTTTTGTTTGTTTGTTTTGTTTTTTTGTGATGCTGGGAATTGAGCCCAGGGCCTTGTGCATGTGCGGCCATCACTGTACCAACTGAGCTATAACCCCACCTAAGACTGTCTCTTTTGGGTGGATGATATGATCCCCCACTTTTTCTGTGACTTGTCTGCTGTGCTGAAGCTGGCCTGCTCTGACACTCATGTCAAGGAGCTAGTGATATTTATCATGGGAGGACCGTTGTTGTCTTCCCATTCCTACTCATCATTATATCTTATGCATGAATTTTCTCCTCCATCCTCAAGGTCCCTTCTTCCCGTGGTATTCACAAGGCCTTCTCCACGTGTGGCTCCCACATTTCCATGGTGTCACTGTTCTTTGGGACAATTATTGGCCTCTATTTATGTCCATCAGCTAATAATTCTACTGTGAAAGAACCCATCATGTCTCTGATGTACACGATGGTGACTCCCATGCTGAACCCCTTCATCTACAGCCTGAGGAACAGAGACGTGAAGGGAGCCCTAGGAAGAGTTGTTTGTAAAAAGAAAAATCTCTTCTGTGTTTGATGGAAACACTTGTGATTTTCATATCAATTTTTTCCAGTGAATGTATGGATATTAATATTGTAATATTATTCCAGATTTTTCCCCTCACCTTGGGAACCTTTGCTGATGTAACACACTCACTACACAGTGGTTCAAACGTAAAGGAGAGGAAGCTTGGCTGAGCAGTTCACCTAGGGAAGGGGGTCTTGGTGATCTGATTTTGCCTTTCTTTGTCTTTCCCAAGTGATCCTGGGAAAGCCAGGTGTAAGAATTACTGTTTGATGTGATGTCCATGCCTGACATCCTTAAGTTATCCCAAGATCTTATCATTTTATCCAGAACTCTGCTTTGTCTCTGGTGTAGTTTTTAAATAGTGCTCTATAATCTTAGGTTAATATTAAATAAGATACAAAAATCTCAACCTTGTGGGTGAGAGC